>NC_062977.1:15928084-16247584 GCF_023078275.1 Leguminivora glycinivorella
GCGCCAAGGAATCGATACCCGTAATCACTGGAGTGATTCTTATAGCGCACGACTCACACGAGCGTCGCTACACTTTACATGCAAATTATTGCTGGACTTCCTCCCGTAGACTGCACTCGTTTGGTCATGTGTTGTAAATAGATAGACGTTTGTTTCGTCGCATCGCCGTTGATTGTTATTGATATTGATAACCGATTGTGGTGCTTGTTTGTCTCAAGTCCTACGGTCGTTTTGACTTAGTCACGTCACTCAACTAGATGGCACGGCGCGACCTGTCAGAAGATCATAGCGGCCATTAGAACGTCGGTATGATTTGTCTAAGCTGTCCTGTTTTCCTGAGTATTTGATGATGTCTGGTGTTTTCTCTGTTAATACTATAAAGGTCATATTAAGGGGTCTATAGCAGCGCTTTATTTCTTGCTTCACAGATCTGAGTTTGCACAAATAGATATTTGCAAAATATCCATGTCTGGAACATTTCAAGATATATGCGAAATTTACGATCACTGTATATACTTATGTAGCAATTTTTGTAAACTTATTACTATTATCTAGGTACAAGCCGGGAGTCGCTCTAGTTTGCTTATAATTACTATAAGGACCCGATTCAATTTTAACGGGACACAAAATGAAGTGGACACGACGAATCACTAGAACAAATAAAATTCTAGTTGTTTTTGTTATTAGTGATTAGTGGTGGTAATTTTTTTTTTATACTACGTCGGTGGCAAACCAAGCATATGGTCCGCCTGATGGAAAGCGGTCACCGTAACCTTATGAACGCATGCAACGCAAATAGTGTCACATGCGCGTTGGTCATTTGACGAAATACTCTATCTTCTTGTAAGTAATCAGTGGATAAGTGCCTAGACATAGTTACACTACGCTAGTGCCACGATGGCAGCGACGCTAGACTAGTGCCACAATAGAGAGTGATAAAATCCAATAGCGGCAATCGAGATGTGACGGAATGATAGTGGAGGGCGAGGATTTTCGAACCCTGAGTTTGAGAGCGGTTATTAAGGGAATAGTGGACCGCTTTTCCATACAAAAAGATCCTCCGATATTGATATTAAGGAATACACTTAATTATATTGATTATAATGTCATACTGTATGACTGGGCTGTGAAATGAACTGTCGCCTGCGGTATTTCTGGACCGACACGATCATTAAACTAGCGTACACCCATCTTAAAGGCCGGCAATGCATCTCCAGGTCTGGTGTTTCGGGTGTCCATTGGCGGCAGTGATAGCTTACCATGACCCATCAGGCGACTTTGCTGGTCGTTTGCCTCCTATCGCATAATAAAAAAAAACAATTCAAATTCAATCAATAAACAATTCAATTTCAATTTTTTCAATTATTCACCCGAAACAAATGTGTCAAAAACACTAGCGGCTATCCTCGATATTTGGTTGTTCTTTGTTGAATCTGTAGCCTTGCACAAAGCCTTACCTCTACATAAATATGAGTCGCTTGAATTTGTCATATATTTCATCAAAGACATATGTAACTCCGTATAGACTATAGACAGATAAAGTCTAAGAAAAAAACGTACCTCAAAACCATACAGAAAAAGGTACGGTGATCTATATGGCATTACACCTCTGGGGTACGCTCAGCTAGATGGCGCTAATATTTATATTTGACACTTTAACGCATATCAAGCTAAGAATATTGGCCAAATTATCAAAACTGAGGTTCAAAAGTTCTAAGCCTGTGTCAAGACTAGCACTGTGATTTTACACATTTTACTTTGAACTCTCTATAATACTCGATCCTCTTTGATTTCACACTGCGCGGTCCCTCTTTTAAACATTATCACACCACCGATATATTACCCCATATACGTACCCCACGTACTTGTAAACCAAATAAAGGAATAAATCTTACATATAACAATAAAGCCAACAAAGGATCATTTTCCTCAGCGTTCCGTAAAGTTTATTACTGTAGGATACCGGAAGCAGTAAATTTGTGAGAACACTTCGTTCTGTGGGATTCGAACTTAGTGCTTTAAAACTTGATTTCCCATCTCGTTCGTATTTCATATAATTATATTGGTTCAGTGCATTTAGGAACTCGTTTCTTTTGAAATATAAATAACACTTTAAATTCTCGCGTTTCGTACACATTTTTTTGTGTGACACACGGGTCAAACGCGATAAATTACTCTTTTTAACTTTTTTTCCTAACCTACGGTGCCCAAACTTGGTCAATCACCGGGACTCAGAAGTCGCAATTGAAGGTTTGCCAGCGAGAAATGGAGCGCAGCATCCTGGGTGTCACAAGGATAGACCGCATCAGAAACACTACGATGCGCTCAAAGACTCGCATAGCTGACGTAGGGGACAAGACCGCCAGGCTGAATTGGGACTGGGCAGGCCACGTCTGCCGCATGCATCAGGATCAGGATAGCTGGGCTAATATAACCACCAAGTGGATGCCAACAAAGAAGCGGGGACGTGGCAGGCCTAGGCGAAGATGGCGGGACGACTTGGACACTTTTATGAGTGACTGGCCGGAAAAAGCATCTGGTGTGCTTGCTCTGGCCTTTGCCCAGCAGTGGGACACTATAACGGGCTAATAAAAATAAACTTTTTTTCCAACGTTTCGGCCAGGTTGCACTAGCCGTGGTCGCGGAACATAACCTCGATTATCTTGTCTTCCGCATCCTGATAGTATCAATAGAGCATGCTAATTTGATTTAAAAAATAATGCTATAACATTTATAAGTATACTTAGACATGTTATAGCAATATTTTTTAAATCAAATTAGCATACTCTATTGAGCGCTACAAAACCAACGAAGTCCTAATTTTATTTCGGCATCAGGATTATTTTCGATGAGCAAAAAATATCAAATATTTTCTAGATATAAAAAGAATCAAAGGCTAGACGTGCCGGAGATAATGCTTTCTGACCTTTGACATTTTCTTTGTTTCGAAAACCTATAGACACGGGAAATTACCCATCAAGAAGAAAATAAAACAATGAGGGTAGAAGTAACAAAGGAAGGATGTTATAAACAAACAGATGATTTAGTGGCGTAAATAGCTAGAGTAGTTTACGCGACTACAACATAATGAGAGTCATTAAAATACGGGGTGTGGGTTGATGAAATTAATGAAGAATCCCATAAAATGATCACGTCTTTTAATGCTCCGATAACGTCGTACACTTACATACATACAGGTCAAATAGACTAGAATGATGTATTTGTATTTCAAATTTTCAAGGACACTTTCACATTTTCATTTTAAAGGTCACTCACCTGATTTCACCTCTTTTCCGATGTTTCGGCCAGGTTGCACTGGCCCTGGTCACAGAAGACTGTTGTCCCAAGTGTCCCAAACGTGAGAATTATAAGTGTTATATTAGGATATTTTCAGTCTTATCATCCACTAAAACTTTTCAGGAGTTACTAAACAGTTCTGCTGTTGTATCCACCATCGAAATATACCCTTTAGAAATACAACTCCGCGTTTTCTTATTATTTATTCATCTGTGTTGTCACCATAAGCTTTGCTGTTTTTCGAACAAACTCTGCCACACTGTAATCTCGTAACAAAACAGGGATTTAGACGTCAAGATAGACGTGAATGAGTCTACCGCAGCGCGTGTCTGCATCGGCATGCAAATAGTGATACTGGTTGTTTACGTTTGCAATTTATACCTAGGTACCTAAATATGATAAATATACCCAAGTAGACCTGTGTGCAAAACATATTGAACGAGGCATAATTAATACTGATTCCTTAGGACGCAATTCTTACAATAAGACTTCTAAATAAAGTTGTTGCATCTTATCTATGTTGTGATTTAAACGCATCAATCCAACATGTATCACAAATTGGTAACGTTTGATACTTGAGAGCACCGTCAACTGATCAACAAACAAATCATTAGAACATATACATTATACGTTGCTTATTGCGTTTAGGGTTGGGGTAATAGACGGCGAGTCTTCTATACGATACCACCTAGGTTGTATAATCTACACATATCTTGCACATTAGGCCAATCCAGACGTGAATGAATCGCCGCAAAGGGCTTGTTGTGGCGAGATCTGCCATTGTATTTAAAAATTCGCGTAAAGGTAACATCACAGAGGGTAACGTCGGTTGCTATCAAACAGTGTCTATTATTCTATATTCAGAACCTATGATACTGTTTTCGTGGTAATTTAAGGATAAGGGGAGGCATTGTGAGACCTCTAAACAATGTACGTCGTATTATCTCGTATTTGCGCTTTAGGCGCGCCAATCGAGACGTGAATGAAGCAAGCCGCACTGCGCGTGTAGTCTGCTGTCTGGGGCTATCGATCGGGCGCCCTCGATTCGGCTTCGGCCGACAGCACAACGAAACAGCCTATGCGCTACCCACCGGGCAAGTGCATCGGCTTTTTCGGCTAAGCTTTTTGTGGCTTATTGACGTATATCAAAGACATATAACTCCGGTAGATATTTGCCTTATCTATGGTAACTATATAATAACATCTGTACGTATATCTCTTAAGGAATTTTTCTTAAGGTTGGAGGTAATAGAGATGAAGGCATTATGACTTTACGATGCACCCGCTTTCATTCCCATTTTCCCTCATTTTAGGGTTCCGTACCAAAAAGGTACAAAAGGAACCCTTATGGTGCGACTCTGTCAGTCTGTGTGTCTTGTCTGTCACTTACTATTTTATTATACAATTGAGCAATGAGTACAATATTTTGTAAAGTACAGTTAGCATCACTTCACTTTATATTCAGGGGGTTCACATTTATATAGGTAGAGAGAAACACTTTGCATTTTCACAAAATGGTATCTCTCAATACTTTAGCTCATGCTACATAAAATAACATATCATGAATAATAATTATAAAGTACATAAATATCAAAAAGTCTATAGTAAACCCTTATTACATTTGTTATATGTACAATAAATTCGAAATATTTCTCTTTTGTTCTTTATATGTCAATAAGTGAACAGGCTCAATAATATTGAGCCTGTTCAGGCAGGTCATAAATCCCAATACCTAGATAGTTTTTTATTACTTTCCTCCTTGAATATTAGGATGATAACTGTTAGGATGGCACAAATTGTTATTAGACTACCTACCTATCAAATTTCTTCTTTTCATTTATTGGAAACATACTCGTTCATGCTTATACCTGATTTTATAGTAAGGTACATTTGTTACATAATATATTACAAATATTTCCTTTTTGTTCTTTTTCTTCTCTCAATATTATTGAGCCTGTTCAGGCAGATTATTCATTAACATTATCAATACCTAGTTTGTAGGGTTACGTTGTCAACTAGGAACCCTTATAGTTTCGCCATGTCTGTCCGTCCGTCCGTCCGCAGAACTAGAAAGCTGAAATTTGGTACCAATATTTATATCACTCACTCCGACAAAGTGCTAAAATAAAAAGTGGAAAAAAATGTTTTGTTGGGGTGCCCCCGCCCCCTTACATGTACTAAATGTAAAGTGGCCCCCTCTAACTTTTGAAACATATGTTTAAAAAATATGAAAAAATCACAAAAGTGACAAAGTGCTAAAATAAAAAGTGGAAAAAAATGTTTTGTTGGGGTGCGCCGTTTGTACTGTATGCCTACCCCCCCCCCCCCCTTACATGTACTAAATGTAAAGTGGCCCCCTCTAACTTTTGAAACATGTTTAAAAAATATGAAAAAATCACAAAAGTAGAACTTTATAAAGAATTTCTAGGAAAATTGTTGTGAACTTGATAGGTTCAGTAGTTTTTGAAAAAAATACGGGAAACTACGGAACCGTACTGAGCGTGGCCCGACACGCTCTTGGCCGGTTTTATTTTACTACTTTCATTTACCTACCAATTAATGTCACATATATTCTTTCACCTTATATCGTCCTTTTCGCTCTTTCTACCCTTTTAGCCTTTCTCGTTGTTTTATCTTATATTCCTTGGATATTTCTCTGCTTTCTGTTTTCTAAATTACAGTTCGTATTTCTTGTCTTATCCATCTCCGAATATCTTTAAGTAGCAGGTAGCCGACGAGGCACGTCTGAGTTATACCTACATGAGAAGTTAGTTACATATCTCTAATATATACCCCTGGAAACATGCACGGTAGGTTCCAGTTTTTTGTATTATTATGTGATAAATTAAAATTTAATTGATCACATAATAAAATGTAATACCTAAATAAATGCATACCTAAGCAAATCTTCAGTTCTTGCTTAAAAACTTAATTACTTAACCAAATTTGACGATTGCTTTGCTATTTTGTAAGTCAGTCAACTCCTGTTATAAGGTAGGTACATACTAAACCTAGAGTCATAAAAGGCCAAATATATTAAATATCCTTTGCTTATATTGCCTTTTTTTGACTTTATTACTTTAATGTGTACCTACCTAATAACAGGAGTTGACTGAAATACAAAATAGCAATCATCAAAGGTTAAGTAATTAAGTTTTTAACTAAGAACTGATATATTTGTTTAGGCATGCATTTATTTACATATTATATTCTATTTTTCTTTTAATTGACGATTGTTAACTGACAGAGAAAAGGTAAAGATAAGGAAGCAGGATAGAATAAAAAACTACCTAGCAATATATATGCTTTATGACCCGGGGGCCGATTTTTGAGTCTCACGCGTTTGAATTCAGAAAATTGTCACTGAAAATATTAAGCAAATCACCGTTTTCAACCGGTATTTTAGTGACAAAATCCCGTATGCGAGATTCAAAAATCGCCCCCTGTTTATTTTGTTAAGGTTGTAATTTTCAAATTTATACCTGCCGGCGTATCATGCTGCCAATTTTATCACTTATCCACATGGATAAGACATCTGTCACTCTCACACTGACATACTTGCTAAAGCGTGACGGATGCTTTATCCACGTGGATAAGTGATAAAATTGGAAGCATAATACGCCGGCAGGAAATTATGCGGCAACCTATTTAGGTGTCGCATAACGCAAAAAGCTTAGGGTCCCCCCACATCTGGCGTCTCACGAGCGTCACGTCGCGCCAACTGAATGGAAAAAGCCTGACGCCGCGTCGACGTCGCGTCGACGCGGCGTCTTTTTCCATACAGTTCTTCTTCTTCTTCTTGGACCCTTATACTTAAGCACTTGTAAGCTTTTTTGTAAAGATATCCAGTAGTGCGAATATTTTCCTGTCCAAACAATTGAGCATGTTTCAGATGTTTCATAGACAACTACAAGAAAATTAAGTTAAATAATCTTATTTTCACCTAAATTTCTTTTACAAACACTTGAAAAAGGAGTAAACCGAAGTTAAATACGCTCTTGTGAGTTTGAGGACGCTCCAGACTTCCTTCGATTTCGATTTCCTTTATATCTCGCCTCGAATGGTATCCAATTTCCGCCGATATTTGTATTTACACAATTTTAAACGTATCAAATACAATATAATAGAAATGGAAATCATTTATTCATGACGAGTGACAACAGAAATTCGACAATAAACTATTCTTGTTCTTCTTATTATAAATTATTTACACAAAAAGACAGGTACCTACAGACATATATTTGCCACGAAATGGTCCCGACTCGGCATGGTGTATCAGATCAGGTTTTAGTCAGTAAACAAGACTGTCAAAGCCCTTATGCCACGTTGTCGAAATATTTAAGATGGATATTTACGTTTTAGTTATTTATTTCAATGTAATATACTTATCCTAAATATTTTTTTATTTATAAATGTACCTACTTTTGATAGCCATCTGTATTTGCTCAATTTCTAGTTAAGTGCAGCAAAATAGAGGGAAACTAATTAATTTATCGCTTGCCGGTTTCTGGAGAATGTCGGTGGCTTAGTCGTTCCAAGTTAATCTTATTAGTTGCTCGCCACTTAGCTAATTATTCGGAAAACATAAACAAGTATGTATCTCAAGAAAAATACGGAAAACTACGGAACCCTACACTGAGCGTTTTTTTTGGCCGGTTTTTTTATACCACGTCGGTGGCAAACAGTTTCGACCAGTCAACAAAATAATGTACCACTTTGCGAACTAGTGTGGGAAAAAACACCATATGTACTAGTGGCGGCTGGTGAAAATTTCTGCTAGGCAACACTGAGCAAAAAGAAATCTACATTAACATTTAGGTACTTTACTAGTAGTCAATTTTAGGCAAGCCGGTGGGAATCGGCTTGTATGGACCAGCCGCTGCTGAATTTATGTACCTACTGAAAAGGCCACATTTTCATCCAGACTATTTGCTTGCTTTCACTACTTTTTAAACTCTTCTCTAAATAACAATGCACCAGTTCCGTTCTATTTCCAGCTCCATCTGCTGATTACTTCTCAGCACCACTATTTACGTTACACTCATAAATTTCTCCTTTGTACTGGCAGAAACCATTTCCCTAATTGAATTTGTGTTGTTTTTGCCCTGGTGGAAAATTGGTTGAATTCAATGCGGGGTGAGCGTGAGAAACTGCATAAGTTTAGGTATACGGACCGATTCAAACAAGATTATACATCGAATATTAGATCAATTAGATGTATAGCGCACCGCGAGGCGCAGCGTGGGTAGGCCTCTCACAAGATGGACTGATGACCTGGTGAAGGTCGCAGGAGTCAGCTTTGTGGTAATCTTTGGGGGAGGCCTATGTCCAGCAGTGGACGTCTTTCAGCTGATATTATTATGAATTGATGATGATGATGATTAGATCTAGATACGAGGTACGGTATAGATCGCGTCATTTTGACAAATGCGCGCGTCATTATTAATGATAGAATTTAATATGTCGTTTAAAATTAACGTTTTTGAAGAAACGTCAATTTTGACACTGACATATCGGATGCATCTCATTTAAAGGTAATATTAAAATTTGTCGTATCTTAAAGTTCGAATCAAGCCGTAAGTTTAGATGTAGTCGGCAAACGTTGCTGGCTTACCTAGTTCATTCAATATACTGATAAACAAATGGTGTGTTTTAAAATGTCACAATCTCGCTTTTATTAGGGTTTCGTAGTCAACTAGGAACCCTTATAGTTTCGCCATGTCTGTCTGTCCGTCCGTCCGCGGATAATCTCAGTGACCGTTAGCATTCCAAAGCTGAGATTTGGTACCAATATGTATATCAATCACGCCGACAAAGTAGTAAAATAAAAAGTGGAAGAAAATGTTTTGTTAGGGTGCCCCCTTACATGTAAAGTGCCCAACTAACAAAAAATAGTCTTATAGTGGCTTATAATGCCAAAAATAGTACTCTTATAATAACCTTGTAAACCCTTTACAAGAGGGCATTTGGGCACACCTTATAAGGCCAAAAACCTTATATCCCCCTTGTAGTTGCTATATTATTAGCTTTCTTATCTTGTACGTGCTTTATTATGGCATGCAATAAGAAAGTTAACCTTATAATGGCAAGAAAAGTGCTTTTAAAAGGCTAATGTACTAATAAGAATCATATTTAAAGCTTTAATAAAGGCAATTATACTTGTAAGAATCATATTCAAAGCTTTAATAAGGGCAATAGCTCTTGTACATGTTTTGTGATCATCAGATATAAGGGAGTAAAACTCATAACGGCGAAACAGGATGCTGTTTTAAAAGTTTATTGTGCTTTTCGTAGTGATTTATGTGTACATCATCATCAAGTCATCCATTTTGCAAGTTAGTAAACGGTAAGTTAACTTTTACATAGTACAATTATTTGCTTATTTATTATGAAAACTGTGTGGGAATCCAATTTCATGGTGAAATGTATTATAAAATGTGTTGTATTATTAATGCGCCCTTGTATTTCAACGGTTTTGTACTAAAAATGCGGTTAATTAATTTTGACATGTCTTGAGCAAGGCTGTTATAAGAGTAAAAGCAGTAAGCACATCATTTACAAATACTCTATAAGAGTAAAAACTTTATAATAGCCACCGGTGTTACTTATGATTCGCCATTTTATATATCTTTAGGGTTCCTTCTCACAATTAGTGAAATCCCGAACCTTACCATCTAGTTAAATATTTGTAACGGATACCAGTTAAAAATTCATAACGTTATCGTTAGAGAGCAGATTTCAGGTAGCGATTTAAATATTAATATGAATATGACTCGCATACAATATTTATTATTTTTTCTACACACGAAAAAATGTATGGGAACATAAAAGTAAAACCTTTTTTGGATGCTTTTGTGAATATTGGGCAAAAATTATAATGATAATAAAAAAAAATATTTATTTATACTTATTTATTTAATATTTCTTCTGCGCATTGCACAGTAAAAACTTCTATTACGGCTCAAAGAATATAAAAATGAAAATAATTCGTTTCTTATATATATATTTAATTAATTTAATATATATATTTAAATTGAAAGTCCATTATTTAGAATAAAATACTTTTTTTTAAATGTAGTTTGTTGAAAAAATAACATTAATTTAATCTAATTATTCAGTGAAGTTTGTGGTGTGCGATGTAGGTAATAATAATAGATTATAAACCATATGACATGTATTTCAAAAATTGCACTAGTCATATCCATATTAATATTTCAATCGCTACCTGAAATCCGCTGTCTAGTTATCATGTACTTGGCGCAAACCTTTGATATTGCATTTTTGTTCGAAAGACCGTTCTTTTTAAACCGGTATTTTGGGGAACGCTTTGATAAAGGTTTGGCTCGATTAACCGGCATAGAACAAAATAAAACCGTGTAGTCCGCAGCATGTCAGGTAATACTGATATTTTCAATATTTCATTAGGAAGTTATACCTAGAATTTTCAATTTAAAACAAACTTGTGCTTCGGAATATTTAATCTTCTGGTGCCTTATTTTATTACTTCCTATTGATTTATTGTAAATGCTGAGTCAAATACTCTATTTGATATTTATTATTATGGTTATTGTTACAGAATCTGTGGATGAGATACATAGTCAGCCGTTTTTAGTGACGTGAAGATGACAACTCTTCTCCTCCTCTTAGTAAGTAAGTGCTATTGAAAACCACAGACGATTTCAGTACCGCCATCACAATGGACTTTGTGTCGATAACTATAAACAGCCTAGCCTAAGACTTCAAATAATTTTTTTTTTTTTATTACAGATGAACTACAAAACGGCACATATTCTGATGGAGAAAATCAGTCACAATCATTACTTACACGCAAAAATAAGCCCGGAGTGGTGGATCAAAAAACATGCAAAATGGAAGAGGACGTAGGAAATAGTTTAGGTTGTAAGAAAATCACACCAAGCAAAGATGGCGCTGATAATTCAAAACAAGAAAACGAAAAGTAATATATCTTTTGTGAATTTGATGAAGACCTCGATAAAATAAACTACTTATTATTTTGGAAATTTACTGATAGGTTAATTACAATTTCTACCACCGTGTAGGCGCTCTGAAGAATATATTAATATTTTGAAGTATGTAGACTCATTGAAACAGCAACATCGTGAGCAATAGAACTGAAAATATTAATCTTATAAAGTTACTTGTATCGGTTTGGTTTCGTTGCACATAAATAAATATCTTAAAAACAGTGAGTTTGTCTTTATTTGTCCTCAATTTTAATCTGTCTTAGTCCCAAAAGGACTACATATAAAATCGGTTTCTTCTTAAAATAGCCGAACATTGTATTCACTTATTCAGATCGTCCAACATTCACAATGATAATCCGCAATAAAAGATTTTTTTTTTATTTCAGACCAAAGTCCATAAAGTAAGGAATACACTTTTGGAACTTATTCTAATAAAGTTAATCTTAAAAATTAATATTAGTAGGTACTGATGGATAAAAAAACTGAGTGCCTTGGTAATAGTTTCTAATACGCTCAGTTATGTATAATTGGCCACCTCCGAGTGCATGCTAGTCTGGTATAACCGGTGGACACTCTATTTAATAATGTAAACATTGTAAAACATGGAAACAATGGACCAGTTACATTTGCCCTCCAGTCGAGATCTGCCCCGCGGCCCCGCTGTATATACCTTAACATTTTTCACCGCAGAGCTACAGACACCTTAAATAAGAACAAAAACTATAATTATTAAGCTAAATCCAAACTCAATTCATCATTTAACGATATACCTGTATTACTGTCACTGCTGCTTGCCTGCATATTCTTATAATTATTCCATAATGGCATCCTCTACGGAACCACTAATCGATAAGTTGGGATCAGATTATTCACATTCGCTGGATTTTCGAAATGACGAATCAAGTTTTATAAAAACTTTTAATACGACACTTTCAAGAATAATGCCTTTATAATTATTGTATAAGAGAAAATGTATTGCTTTAATTCTTTTAAACACTTTATAAAATGCTATAATTTGTTTGCTGGATAGACGTTTTATAATATGCTCCTATGATGCATAAAGCATCATAGTTATCTTATGCATTACTTTTATAAGAATAATTGGCCATAACAAAAGCTTTTATAGTGCTTTGAATATTATACAGCGAAAAGGCATTTTAAATGGCTTCTATAAGAATACATATTTTTAAACCCTTATTGCAGTCATATAAATTGGACTTATTAACGTGTACATGGCCAAGTTATAAGAGTAAATGTACTATTGGCCAAATCCTCTTATAATGAGCTACTATAAGAGTAAATATTTTTAAACCCTTATTGCAGTCATATAAATTGGACTTATTAACGTGTACATGGCCAAGTTATAAGAGTAAATGTACTATTGGCCAAATCCTCTTATAATGAGCTACTATAAGAGTAAATATTTTTAAACCCTTATTGCAGTCATATAAATTTGACTTATTAACGTGTACATGGCCAAATTATAAGAGTAAATGTACTATTAGGCCAAATTCTCTTATAATGAGCCGCTATAAGGAACTCTGGCATAATGAATGCTATTTTAAAACTACTATGAGTGTTTAGCCCTTATAGATTGATTTTATAAGGATGTTTTGTTTGTTGGGTGGGGACTGATTTTTTCTTTTTCGTTCCAACCCCAACGTGTGATACATTGTTGGATAGGTATTTAAAAATGAATAAGGGTTTACTAAAATCGTTTTTTGATAATATGTTTTCGGAAATAATCGCTCCTAAAGGGAAAAAATTGTGTCCCCCCTCCCTCTAACTTTTGAACCATATGTTTAAAAAATATGAAAAAAATCACAAAAGTAGAACTTTATAAAGACTTTCTAGGAAAATTGTTTTGAACTTGATAGGTCCAGTAGTTTTTGAGTAAAATACGGAAAACTACGGAACCCTACACTGAGCGTGGCCCGACACGCTCTTGGCCGGTTTTTGTTTGTGATATATATCAGCAAATGCAAAGCCGAAGTTGATACCTCGTGATATGAGTTTTTTTATTAGCTTAACATATTTTTCTTTGAAAGTTAAATTATGTTAAGGATATTCCTTTCGATTTTCACAATACTTCAGGCACTGAAACAGCCTGGTTTAACAAAACTGAACAAACAATTTGCCATAATGCCAGTTCAGACGTGTAGCTCAGTCGTGATGGACAATTTCATTTTGTGAGGCTATTGTTTAACGATTTACATAATCATATGCCGCAGCCTCGCATCTTTGAGTAGCTGCTACTTACTTAGGTTAGGTAGCCTGGGTGTGAGCTTAGTATTGAATAGTCGTATGTGGCGGTTTGAAATAAAGAACTTACCTACTTAGCTTAGCAGTAGGGTTGCCAGATGGTCGGGATTTGACGGGATTCTCCCGATATATGTCACGTTGTTCCGACTCCCGACAAAATGAAAATTTTCCCGAGATTTTACTTTGCAAAAACAACAAACAAAATCGAAACCTGCCTCGGCGCTTAGAAATAACAAAAAATGTTTAGTGAAAATTTACACTTAGGCCCATATTACATTATAACATATATATCATAGGTCTGTATGCCTCTCTTTTTCTTTAACGTGAAGAAAAAGGACGGCATGTTGTCTGTGATCATATTTCTATTAAATGATAGTCTAAATTGACCTTGAGCTAAATACATGTATCACATTTGATAATATAAGAGACAAAAATATCATTAACATTTTTATTATGAAAACGCGTGGTTCGAATTGGAAAAATAAATTATTTGATTTTATTTTGCATTTCCCGACCAAAGTCCCAAAATCCCGATAAAATGTCCCTTTGTCCCGATTTTCAGGCCATTCGATCTGGCAACCCTACTTAGCAGATAGTTGAATAACTAGCTTGGATTTTATGACAAAGAAATAATACAACTAGGGAACAAATCAAATTATTTTATTGAATATGTTTGATTTGTTCTTTTTTTCAAGTAGTCACACTACTATATATAAATTATAAATTGAAATAGATATCATACACGAAAGAAAAAATGGCAAGGCCCACTGGTGGCCGAGCCGGGAATCGAATCCGGGTCTTCAGCTTACGCGGCTAACGTCTTTACCACTAGACCACACGCCCACCACCACCACCACCAGTCCACCAGTGGGCCTTGTCGTTTTTTTTTCTTTCGTGTATGATATCTATTTCAATTTATAAAGAAATAATAGTTATGTAGGGACGAACACAGATGTCACGGGGATGATTATTTATTAGTTTAGTTTTTTTTTGGTTCTATAGCACATATTGGACCCTGTCCCCGGTAGATTTCTATTTTCTATGCTTTTCTGATTGACGTTTGCAGTAGAAAAATAACTTACTTTAACTTAAATTTGTTTTTTTTTTGTTTATCATGCAGAAACGTCTAACGTAATTTAATAGTACATTACGATACAAGTACGTAAAAAAGGAAGTTCGAAACGAGTGGCGATAAATTAAAACACGACCGAAGGGAGTGTTTTAAATCGACACGAGTTACGAATTTCCTTTTCGCACGTGTATCGTACGACGTTTTTCAGTACAGATGAGCCTCCGAAATTTCGACCTGGCATATAATGAACCACTTCTCGAACTAGTGCGTAAAAAAACGACCATCTGTACTGAAAAATATGTTACTTTAACTTATTCATTAATCTTACGCAGTGACGTCTATTTTATAATATGTATTCGATTATTCGTCTGCTAGGAACGATGGTAGATAAACACTATCGTCTGTCTTCTTTCAGGCCTGAACCTATCTCGCAGACATTGTAGCAGCGCCAGCGGCGGATTAAACGTGAAGACTTATCATGAGAGGCGGAGACAGACAGAGGTACTTTCGCATTTATAATATTACTAGCTTTTTCCCGCGGCTTTGCTCGCGTTAGAAAGAGACAATAAGTAGCCTATGTCACTCTCTATGCCTTCAACTATCTCCACTTAAAAAATCACGTCAATTCATCGCTCCGTTTTGCCGTGAAAGACGGTCAAACAAACAGACACACACACTTTCCCATTTATAATATTAGTATGGATAAATAGGAACTAGTATGATTAGTAGGGCTGTTCACAGCAGAGGTCGGATAGAATAAGCTATTTTCCTTATAATTTCAAAGTTCTCTAAACCTTATATAATTTAAATAATACCTCATCCTTTGGCTCTGCAATACAACGCCAACATATAACAGACAGTCAAGACATTGCGGTAAATGGTGCTGAAACGCCTAGTCGAACATAGGGTTGCCCTAAATAAGTAAACCTTTGTTTGCGGCAGTGGCATTTAGGGGTCAGTAGTTCGCATAAACAACTGGCCTAATGGTGCATTCAGTAAATTCAGTTGGCTGTTTGCCGCATACTATACTAGCAGGATACAGGGAATTTTTCGACCAATTTTTGTGGTTTTACAAATTTATTATATACTAGTTTTTGAGCTCTTTGTATACATAAAGGGAAATAAGAGTGTCTCAAAAGATTTAATACAATGTTTGATTTTTGGTAATGGTAGCAGAATGAAAACATAAAGCTTTATAATATAACGAACGAAGCCAAGATAATCTAAGAAAAATAACATGGAAATTTTCCGAAAAAAAAAGTATGGATGTGGATGGTAAACATATCTTTAACTTAGAATTAGCCACCCAAAGTGAAAATAAAATAAAATTAGTTATTAGTTTCAATAATAAATGTTCTATAACCTTCGTTATTTGTTACAGGCAGATGGGGCCGTATGAAATATGCAGCCTCTATTGTAAAACTTCTAAAACAGGTAAGTATTTCATGTAATATCCAATCCATTAATCACGTAAAAGTCTGATAAAAAGTCATTGAGTTTTCTAGAATAATAAGTATGGAATATTTTAAGTACTTAAAAACAATGTATTCATAATGTATTTCCGAAATATGTAACTAAATATTTCATTTTTACCTACACATTTATATCGCGCCCTTTCCCGCAAAAACAAACGAATCCGAAACGCAAATAAACGTAACCTTTTCTAAATTGAATTCAAAAAGACCGATAATGGATTTCATAAAGGATGCGCAAATTGTTTTCTTACGAGTTTGTTTTGTTTTCCATTACATTCTTCATATCCATAGGAAATACATTGGGCACTGGTCCCATCGCGAGCTAGTAAACTATGAGCTATCGGCTATAAAAACGAACAAAAGATAATCACTCCCGTGTAAATAAAAGAGACACGGCGATGTTTATAGCTACTCGCCAGTGTCTTGAAGAGCAATGAAACAGGTTACACTATAGTGAAAATATGTTAATAATATGACCCATTTTACTTGCTCTTGTGTAGATACAAGCCCTCCTATCCCACTTCTGATGCTATACGATGACGCTGTTCAGAGTTTTCAGACACCTAACTTTTTTCATCACAGAAATATTCGTCGTGCGAAGCTCGAGATGAGTTCATATTAACTACGAAAGTCAACTGAAAGATTTATCGAGGATCTGTTGGAAAATATTCTTTGTTTGACTTTAATTCTGTTAAATAAATTGATTCTATTGTAGATAAAATAACACGTCAAAATAATTTTACGGATTGGTTATACGCGCTTTAACACTTGAGTTTGATCGTATCGTATGAAAATCGGTCAGACCTGCGGTGCTCGACAAACACACACCTTCAACTTATCACATCTCACTTCGCGTTTGGTGTTAAATATCTTTAGCTCACGGTCAATGCAAATCTATAGATCAAAATAAAAATGACCACTCTCTTTCTTAAAGGGCCTATTTCTCCCTTTGAAGCCCTTTTATAACCTAACCACAAAATTAAAGTATTGAAAAAACCCCCGACAAAAACAAATATAAACAAACAAAAAAAAAACTAAATCTAAATTGGTTCATCCGTTCAGGAGCTACGGTGCCACAGACAGACACACACACAAACAGACAAACAGACAGACACGTCAAAATTATAACACCCCGTCGTTTTTTGCTTCGGGGTTTAAAAAAGGCACTCCTCAAATGAGATTATGCGCGTCGCAAACCCATGCGTTTGACGCGATGCGCACATCAACCCAGATGGGTACCTTCGGGTAGGTCAGGATGTCCCGGGCTAGAGAAACCGAAAGTACGGGAATCAGTTCAAGTGCATCCTGACCGGGTCACGGCACAGCTTCGCCCGGGCGAGCCCTGTTACACGACTTTAAACTATCTGTGCGTGGAGTAGGGTTTTGTGTGGTGAGTATGGGAAAGGATAAATGTCGCGAAAAGCTTTTTCTCAAACATGGTATGAAATATTGATGTTATGTGCCTTATAATTGGCAGCGAAGTATGACGTTGCAGGTGCGGCTAGGACGATTGATAGATAATGGAATTTCATACAAACCTTGCAGGCCAAGGCCGGCAAAGTCTTCCTTTTTAATTTCCAAACACAGATAATTGTGACATCCAGGTATTTAGCCAATTAAAAAAAAACTATAAGGGGCTTTATAGACGTGCCGACTGCAACTGGTACGGGCCCTAGACAATATTTGATTTTGGGGTGCGTTTTCGTATGAATGCGATTTTTGTATGAATGTATGTATTTCGTTTTTTTTTTTTAATTTTTTGTTTTTTTATAGGCGTATACGGAGTATTAAAGGGGAACGAAAATTCGATTATTTTTGCGCTACGACGCACCGTTTAGGAGATACAGCCATCCAAAGTTACTATTTTCAGTAGACTTTATTTATTTCATACCATGTTTGAGAAAAGCACTATACATACCTCGGCGGGAAATGGGGTTGCCCGCCTCAGATCTATCCGGCCTCGCTTCGCTCGGCCGTCTATATGTCTTCGGCTGGCAACCCCATTTGTCCCGGCCTCTGTAGTAATGTACTATTTCTCTACTCGTCGACTGTAATCTGTCAATTAGGACACCACAGACTAAACTATAAGTGCTAACTTTTCAGTGTTGGATACTCTATGGCAGTTCCAACTCAACTATTGGGTTGGTAAGAAAGTAATGAGCGAATCATACCCAATATTGTAATTTTTATTTAATTTATTATTTTAATCATTTATCAAAAATATAACGGCCTTCGTTATCTACTACTTGTCTCCATCGTTCTGGTAAAGAATGAATAGCATCGGCGAAGAAGTTCTTAGGTTTAGATTCAAAAAACTCAGCTATGTACTGTCGTAGATGGTCTTGATCATCGAACTTTTTTTCATTCAAGGCATTGCTTAGCGATCTGAACAATGCGTAATCCGTAGGTGCCAAGTCTGGAGAGTACGGTGGATGAGGTATCACTTTCCAACCTAGCTCCAATAGCTTTAGCCGAGTCACTTTTGCAATATGTGGGCGAGCATAGTCGTGTAAGAAAAAAACTTTAGCATGCTGTGGACGATTCTGACAGATTTTTTGGTTTAAATTTTCAAGCTGATTACAGTATACTGATGCGGTAACAGTCATTCCACTTGGTAGGAGTTCCCAGTGAATAATACCATGAATATCCCACCAAACGGACAGCAAAACTTTTTTCGGGTGAGGCTCTGTTTTTGGTGCCTCTATTCCTTTTTCGTTTGGAGCTAGCCACTGACGTTTGCTTGTGTGATTTATATATAAGACCCATTTTTCATCTCCAGTGATAAGATGGTCCAACTAGTTGAATGTGCGGCGAAAAGACAGAAGTTGTATGAAGATATCGGCACGGCGGTTTAGTTGATCTCTATCAAGTTCGTGCGGTATCCAAACACTGTATTTGTAGTTTTTTCCCAACTCGTGTAAATGTGTTTCTATGGTGACATGAGAGCAGCCTAACTCGGTAGCAAGAGTACGACTCGTTAGCCTCGGATCTCCTTCAATTAAGGTTTTTAATTTGGCTACATCAATCTTCGTCGACCAGACTTAGGTTGATCTGATAATGAAAAGTCGCCACTACGAAACCGCTGGAACCATCGTTTCGCCGTGGCCTCAGACACAACTTCAGGAGCAACACGCTGACATATATTACACACTGCTTCGGCGGCTGAATGGCCAGACTGAAATTCATATAGTAAACAATGCCTTACATGCACTTTTAATTCGTCCATTTTCTTCCTTATATTAGCTCGGCGACAGCTAGTGAATGACTGACGAGAAACTGTGCGACTCGCCCTTTATATACTTTCGACCATAGAAGATTCTAGAACTCTCTCAAAAATTTTATGTGGAATTCAATCGATCGCTCATTACTTTCTTACCAACCCAATATAATAATCTCATTATAGTTGACTTTTAGTTAACTGTAATAATTTCAAAAATAGAATTTCATACAATTTCTATACTAATTTGCGATACCTGGCAATTTTTTCTGCATTTGAAACACATTTTTTTTTATCTGTCGCGTTATCGGCCAATCAGAGACGGTTATTACAAACAATTGGTTGCTAGGTAATTCGATGTTGATACAACGGTGAACGACGCTATTAACATTAATTTTAACTTGCATGAATGATGATATTTCTGTCCATTGATGATGAAGATGATGACTCGTAGAAAAAGTATTGTATATAATAGTGATTATATTATATTATATTCTTTGTATTATATCACGATTGTATAAAATACTATCATGTTCGAAATTTGAATTACATTTATAATTTTATAGACATTGGAAGTTTGAAATGAATAGGAGAAATATTTAGTTCATTGTAAAATTTAAAATTTACAGAAAGAGGTTGGCTTATCCAGCCTTTCTAGAATGGGCCGTTTTTAGTAAAGAAGAAGAATTTTCTGTGTATTCTGTATTTAATAATGTTTGTGACTATGATATTTACCGTTGACTTTTTTGCACTGTTTCGTCATTTATATACCATCTCTATGTACTTAACAGTTCTTCACATCCACTATCCATTATTAGACATATTTAGTCGTAACTACTCTTGCACTTGAGTTTGCCATCTGCCTAGGGTGTGCGTAACTTACTTTCCACGCAAGTGTGTACTCGCTCATACTAGCTTAAATATCACTTCGAGCGACATGTATAGAAAGTTCTATGTCGTTCAATTATTCACTTAGTTGTCTTTAATTAAAATTACAATATCAAAAATATACATATCTAAAACACTAACGAAACATATTGCACAAATATTGCATTTTTCTATTTTATTTCAATATTTTTCCGTACTTTTCGTACCTAGCCGCCCTCTTTTAGTGACATCGCGCTCTCACTTACTCCCATACGAATAGACAGTGTACGCTAGCGTCAAGGTCATTGGGTGTTGTCAGCGTCTTAACGAATCTGTCCTTGTCAAACTTATTATAGCCCTACTAGCTTTTGCCCGCGGCTTCGCTCGCGTTAGAAAGAGACAAAAAATAGTCTATATCACTCTCCATCCCTTGAAATAGCTCCACTTAAAAAATCACGTCAATTCGTCGCTCCGACACACACACTTTCCCATTTCTAACATTAGTATGGATAGGTTACACTAATCCGTTAACTTAACTTAAGTATCGTTTTATTAACTAATCAAAAATCCGTTAAACAAATTAATTAACGCTACCATTCGTTATCGTAATCCACACCGACATTGAATGAGCGTACAAAATGGGCCCGTTGCGTAAGTCTAAGTACCTACCCGGGTAACTGGGTCACAGGGGTCAAAGGTCGCGGGTAGGTCGCAGCCTCGCGTAAATAGTCTACCCGCTTCACCTTCTCAAGGAGACGTATAAAAATACGGGCACGGACAGCCTATCGGGACGGGCGCGAAATGAAAATACTTTCAGGAGACTTTTAGTTGTTAAGGTTATATGAAAATGTTGAGTTAGCTGATTTTGTATTTTTGTTGACATAAAATAATGTGAATGACATTACGTAGTGATATCAGACATATCTGAGTTACCAGCGTGGTCAGAAAGTTTCTTTATGTAAACTAGTCGAAGCGCTCGTTTTTAGATGTTTCCAAACACCCATTTGGCTTTGATATAGCTGATATCGGTTAAATCGGTACTATTTATTGTATATTTAATATTTAAGTATGTTATCTGTTTACGCTCTACTGATTTACATAGAATTGGTATGAAAATTGAGTCTCACAAAAGAAAAAAGGTATCAGGAAAATCATACTTAAAGGAATAAAGCGGGAAAGAATTGAATAACATAATTAATAATGTGCCTGTTTTGTTTTAATATTATTGCTTGGTTTAAAAAGCAACAACATTTTTTAATGCCTTAACAAAATAACGACTTTGACACTCGCATATCGAAAAGGCGCATATTTATATGTAGGTACAACACAAATTCTCTTTTATATCTTTTGTCTGTCGTCTTAAAAGTACTTATTTTATTTTTCATCGCCGCCACACCTAAACTCCTTACCAAAACAAGTATCTCATATTACCTAAACCTGTGCAACCCTTATCCATTAGTGCGAAAAACATGTATAATCTTACCGGGTTCGATCACCCTTTGATGAGACCGTCTCTCGTTTCGAAGCCCAGAATGTACTCTGGGTAAAAAATAGAGATGTCGTGAATATTCGGCCTATTCCGCTCCTTTTCGGCTATTCGATATACATCTAAAATGGGCAAATGGCGAATATCTAAAAAAATAATTGCAAGCCACTACGTATTTCATATTTGGTCAAACAAGTATTGTATTGTATTCCAATTCGGCCGGATTCCAAACATTTGTAACACGTAACGAGACAGAAAAGAAGTCACAACAATTTTTTATATTTTAATATTCAAAACGAGTTCTTGTATCGTTTCAATTAATACGAAGTCTTTTGTTGGAGCACTCGTTTGATTTGAATTGAAATGTTTGTATTTCTTCATGGGCTTGATTTGATCAACTTAACTATCACTAGTTTACAATAACAGTGGTAAGTAGCCCAAAATGAAAATATTTAGAAAACGTACATGTTTATTGGAAAGCAATGCACAGAGTAAATGTGATTGAAATTGTACGAATGTTGTACCAAATTTGTATTCAGTATTTGGCCGAGAAAAGGCATAGTATTTGGTATTCGGCCAATACCAATAAAGGGCATCTCTAGTAAAAAGGATACTTTTTCCTTACCATTATCTTGTCAATCTGAAACGACACCGACTATTTGTCTTTGTCGAAATATTTTTAGATAGGTTTGGTACCTCATAATCATAATTGACGTATTATGGAGAAAATATGTACCTTTTTGTTGTTGCTTTTGTCAAAGGCAAAAACGTGGCCTACGATAGAGTGAGCTCGCCCAGAAAATGCCTGTAGGCCTAGCACAAGATTGCTGCGAGGGTATGTCGCCGCGAGATAGATCACACGTCTTCTTCTAACTGTATTAATGACATAAGGACGGGTAGTCTATCTCTCGGCGACATACACTCGCACCAATCATGTGCTAACCATGCAGTGCTGTTCACTCTTGATTTGAAGGTAGGTCTTAGTTCTATAGCTAACTTGTTAGGATAATTTTAGTAAAAAAATATGCTCATATTAAAAAGTCAATTTTTAATGTTTGAAGTAGTGTAGGTATTAGCTGAGCTTTCTTCCACATTAAGTAATTTGATTTTTAGGTAATAATGCCGAAAATATCTTCCTAATAAATTTCATCATAATTTTATTTTTAGTACCTAATGACGCAATGACTACATATCTCCTCAAAAAGATTCGTAAAATGTAGGTATTTGAGATATGTTAATCCAGATAAAAGAATTTTTAGGGACCGGCCACATCAGAGCGTCGCGTGTCTCGGGGCGCGCAACGGACGTCCGCGCCACGCCACCTGAGTGTAATTCAAAAAACGTCTCCTCAGTACATTTTGTATAGGAAGGACGTAAGACGCGCCCCAGGTGGCGTGGCGGCGGCGTGGCGCGCGCCGCGCCGCTTGGCGGCGCGTCTTACGTCCTTCCTATACAAAATGTACTGAGGAGACGTTTTTTGAATTACACTCAGGTGACGTGGCGCGGACGTCCGTTGCGCGTTGGTTGCGCACCCCGAGACACGCGACGTTTAAGTGGGAACGCTGGCTTAAATAGGAGGTAACATTAATAGATTTACATACGTAAGTAAGTAAGATTGAGCACGAAACTTAATAGCTAGCTTAAGTCTTAAATACAGTGTATTTAAGATTACCAAGGATGTTGGCGACATTTCCTCGCTGTATCCAATGAGGAAGTCGCCAGCACTTCGGTCACTAGTTACGTCTACCACACTCTTCGCGATTTCTGTGCGCCGACCACCTGGAGTTTCCACGCCAATGGTAGTACTAAATGGTACAGTCAGTGTCAAATACATTGTGACGGCCAAGGCGCCAAATTTATCGTTAGTAACACTCTTTTGTTAGCATATTAATAAAGATCTGTTCCGGTATATTTGGTGCTTTGGTGCCGTCACTGTCAATAGTGTATTTGACGACGACTGTAGGTACCTACTTTTTACCGAGGCCCGTTTACAATTTCTACAAGTTTATAGTTCTGGTATAAAATTAGCTTGACCTCTGATAAAGAATTCTTACAAATAATTCAACGCAGGGGTGAAGAAAAAGTTCCTTGAGACTTAAATAAATGTAGACGGCAATAAAGAAGTTTATAGCAGGTTTTTTTGCATAAACACAGTTACGTAATAAATGTAACAATGTACACAAAATGTAATAATAAATACAAATAAATATTTCACAGATATTTAAAAAAAAATGACTTTTACCGTTTTAGTAGACAAAAGACTTTATTTGAAATTAAAATTATTTTCGTAATATGCTTCATCGTACCTAAATAATACAGTTTTCTGAAGCGTTGGCAAGCTATAAACTTCTGTTGACTACTGTCTGCGACTAATTAAGTAATTAAATAATCATTGTATCAATGAATTACACTTTCAAAGAAACGTCACAACGTTGATATGTAATGTGGCTTTCCATTTCCACATATAAGACTAGACTACTCATGTTTCGGGTGCAATAGGAAGTGAGTGAAGTGAAAATCTACGTCATTTAGTCCTTATAGAAAAAGCATATTAAGGACCCTTCAGGCATAGAACGCCGTAAATACAAACAGAAAAATTGTTCCCCAGGACGAAGAGATTATTTATGAAGCACACAAGTTGAGAGATAAATGTGACCATTTTCTCCGCAGTCGCTAATGGGTTACTTGGAAAGAGTATGTATTCGAGAATGCAGGCAGGGTACACGCATACCTACACTTAGACTACGCGGACGTAACATAGGTACTAGGTACCTAGAAATCAAAGAATATTCATGTCCATATCCCCTAAAATGGAATAAGTAAAGCTTAGACACCTACTACTTCTTCAAAATCCACAAGTATCTTATTATAACGCCCTCGTGTATACATATGACTACAAAGAGATAGGTACCTACCTAATACATTTTCAATATACGTATAATTAGGAGTTCCTACCGCGGATGGTTCACTCTTATCGACCGAGAAAACAGGAAATACTTATAAAATATCAATAGCAATTTGAATCCATGAAAAACATTAATAGTACATTACATCAGAGGCCGGGAAAATGAGGATTTCCGGCCAAGTGAGTATAGGGATACGAGGCCGGGAATCCGTTTTCACGCCGAGGCATGTATAGTGCTTTTCTCAAACATACAATGAAATAAAAAAAAATGCTCTAAAGGACAATATTTTATAAAAAAGTTACTTTGCAGGCCTAGGCCTAAAAATAATATGAAATCCCTTTACAGTCCTCTCGAGTTGTTGCGCCCAAAAAGCGATACTTCCCAGCCCATTTTAAGGAATGTAAAGACAATATTTCATTGCATGTTTGAGAAAATACATATAATTATTTAGATAACCAGCGTGCATAGCCTCACGCAACGCTCACGAAACGAAACGCTCGTAGATATCTATCTCTATCGCTCTTGCGTATTGGCGTGACAGCCAGAGTACCTTTCGCGGCATTTTGTCTGTAAAAATGCCATTCGGCTACGGGGTCAGGTCTTTTGATAATAAAATGCATACTTAACCATCCTTAATTGATATACGCTTATTGGTTAGAAAGTGATAATTACCCAGTTGTATGCGTTGAGACTGTTAAACCATTAAATATTATAGCCAAAGGCGTCAGTGTATGGTCACAGTATAATAAAGAGTACTATCGTACAGTATGGCCACTCCCGATCCCCGCTGAAAGTGTCGCCCACCTCCTCTCGGTTACCTCACAGTTACCGCCTGTCAAAAACGCGAACAGTCGACCTGTCATATCTCACTGATACAAGCATGGTACGCGTTCACCTACACGAGCTTAGAATGTGTGCTAGGAACGCGCCTCTTTCATATATTTGATCGCCAGTGTCCGAGATGTGGTATGGTGGTACAGTATAGAATTATCGATCATGGCTTTTGATGGTCGAACCACATCAATCATTACGATTTCTCAATACGATTGGGAAATTGACGCACACGTGCATTAGCTATGTCTGTATTATGTGTCTCCTGTTACCCGTATGCAGAACATTTGGTTTTATTTATACAAGTAAATAGGTGAGGTGAGGTGTCATATTTTAGCTGAAAATGTACAATTTGTATAGGTAATTTAGCAGACTGCAGAAGATGCTTGGACTTTTTTTTTATACCACGACGGTGGTAAACAGGTATACGTAACTATACACTGTAACCTATGGACGCCTGGAACTCAAGGGGTGTCACATGCGCGTTGCCGACCCATTAGAAACTTGCCCTTATTTGCGACATATTTGTCACGATTTGTATTAGAAGGTCCCCACATTTCCGCTTACTATGTAATTTGCTTGTGTAATTATAAAAAAATATCTAAAACAGCTTCCTTACGCGTCAATATGGTGCGTTTTTAACCGACTTCAAAAAAGGAGGAGGTTCTCAATTCGACTGAATGTTTTTTTTTTTTATTATTTTTTTGTATGTATGTTACTCGATATCTCCGAGAATCGTGGACCGATTTTCAAAATTTTTTTTTTGATCGAACCGGTATAACCCCGAGATGGTCCCATTGGCACCAAGTCAGGGTCTGATGATGGGATCCTGGAGAAATCGAGGGAACTCTTCAAATGTTATAGGCACATGTAATGTTTTTAGTATATTTTTCAAAGGTACACCAGTATTTACGTCTGATGGTAATAATTTTATGTGGCTGAGCTGATGATGGAAGGTCAACTCCTCAATGGTTAGGAGTTTAAGGATAATTATTTCACTACTGTACATGTATTCGGACTGATACATATAATATCACTAGGAACCACTAAAAATCAACTGAGCTGATGATGGAAGGTCAACTCCTCAATGGTTAGGAGTTAAAGGATAATTCTTTCACTACTGTACATGTATTCGGACTGATACATATAATATCACTAGGAACCACTAAAAATCAACAAATAAATAAACTTTTTAACAAAAAATAAAACCGCCTTCAAAAATAAGCGCGTTAAACACGGAGAAACTAAAAAGCCAAAAATAATAAACCTTTCAATTCAGATTTCTTATCGTATTGCAATAAGCTAAACATCCAAATTATAAACAATTCAATTATTTTTGGAGTCGGTACCAGCCTGTGTATGGTTGGGTGGGTCAAACAGGCAATAGCAAGGCGACGAACAGGTCTGGTACCGACTACAAAAATAATTGATTTGTTTATAATTTGGATGTTTAGCTTATTGCAATACGATAAGAAATCTGAATTGAAAGGTTTATTATTTTTGGCTTTTTAGTTTCTCCGTGTTTTGTAACGCGCTTATTTTTGAAGGCGGTTTTATTTTTTGTTAATTCTTGGAAGCAACACATTTATTATAGAATCTTATTTCCGTAAATGACAACTGAAATTCTAAAGCTATCTAGTTGCAGAAACCATAACAGTGTTGCTGGTAAAACAAAGAGAAGAGAACATATACATATAATATAACATTCGGTACCCAATTGTGGTATACCTAACCTACACAGTCTTTCTAGTGGGCCATTTTTTTCAAAGTGGTCCACCCCACTTTTTTTGTATCATGGGCATTTTTTACGCGATTCATAATCAGAATCGCGAGGTGTTTCGATCCTGATAGGAGAAAAAATGGCCCTAGTAGGTATTTGCTGTTTATGTTATTTATTCAGTTCAGTTTCAAATTAAGTAGGTACCTATGGTAATAAAACTTGTAGTTAAATGTAACATTGTTGTATTGTATTCAACTCGCTCACGTAAACTGGCAACACCTTAAAGTGTAATGGTTCGGAATAAATGGTTAATCATCTCACGTCCACGTCGGGTGTTCAAGATCATTCCTTACACCCATTGACGCAAGTTCATGTTATTATAATGTATTCAATAAATACATTCATGCCAGACCAGACTAATCTTTATTTAACGCGATCGTACCAAACAAGAACCACTTAGATGGTCAGCAACTACCTATAATAGTGAGAATTATACTGACCGGAATATAAACTGACTTTGTTCTCTAACTGAAAATCATTTAAAACTGTAGTGAGAATCTGTTCGCTTTGAGTGAACTTGGCTCCGCTCGTGCTCATCATTATCACCATCTTAGGGCTAGTTGCATCTAACACAGTTAATTGACACATCAACGTCATTCAGCAGAAGTCTATGGAAGTTCTCAAACAAAAAAATTGACGATCGCCAAATTCGGTGACAGACGATTTGGTGCAAAAAGCTAATGTTAAAGATGGATTGCAACTAATCGGTCCTGAGTCTCATCCAATGATTTTCCGTAGCATTGCTTCGGAGCAATAGGGTTGGCACACACAGTACAGATCATCTTGACGTTGCCTGAACAACTAGAGATAAAATTACTTGAATTTGGAGAAGCCTAAATAGCCAAAAGCCATTGCACTGTATTAGAAAGTACAACATGATTCCTCTCTGAATCGTTGCCAACTTCGGTCATCTAGGCAGTTTCTTTTCTGTACGGTAGTACTACATATTTTGTATTCTGTGCTTAGGTGGTCTGCCGCAATTACTATGCTTTCTATCTGGATGCATTTTGAGTGCGTGAGTGCACACCTGGACCGTTTTCAAAGTCAAATTTGTATGAATTATTGAAAATAAAGGATATAGAAGCGATTATCATGTAACTGATGTTTATTCTGGACGGTTCGTATGTGGTAACTGTAAAAATGTTGGGTTTATCAGGATTGAACTGAGATGAACCGTGTCGATAGTGTCGTAATAATAGATGACTTAGTTACACGAATGATGGGACCGATAGTCAAGAGTGTCAAGGAACGTGATTGCATTAGTCGTGGAAAAAATATAAAACGCTAATGAGTAATTCTCAAAAAGTTTGTACATTTGGATCATGACTTCGATATTGATAAAAAAATTAGTAGGCTGATAGAGTTTATTATGCCAGATTTCTATACATTTTCTGTAACCAATTTTAACCATTGTAAACCATTTGGAAAGTTTCATACAAAGTACTTTTTTTGGAAATTGCTGTAATAATAACGTGATCTTAACAAGTCTAAATACGTAACAGTAATGTGATAATGTTGAAAGCAAAGGTTATAAGAATACTAGGTATAGGTTTCACCTGTGTGGTGACGGGTTAAGAATTTCACCACCCCCTTTCTTCCCGTGGGTGTCGTAGAATGCGACTATGGGATATGGGTTAAATTGTGTAGGCGAGAGGCTGGCAACCTGTCACGGCAATGTCACAGTTTCGTTTTTCTTCAACCCCTTATTTATTTTATTTTATTATATTTTTTCTTCAAGCTAAAGTTACCTTATAACATTGCCAATAACAAGTTTCCACAGATAGAAACTGGGCAAAGTACATGCCAAGACAAGAGTGGTACTAAAGCTTTAGTAGTTTTATGTGCTCTGCCTACCCCTTCTGCCTACCTCTGTATCCCATGATACAGGCGTGATTGTATGTATGTAAGTATAGGTACACTACTTTCATTTTAATAGCTCCAACATTATAGACTACAGAGAGGAAAGTATAGCAATGCATACTACGCGATAACAGACACCCGATTGCAGTTCTTGTACCGTCTACTTAGATCTTTAGCGGAGTAGAGAGTATGATTAGTTGAAGATTTTCTATAGCGAGAAACGCGCGGACTTAGGGTTTCTGATTTCTCGACCCATTTGAAGTCTCGAGTTTCGAGAAATCTCGAGCCCAAAGTCTCGAGTCTTCTCGAGTCTCGAGTCTTTTTTTATAAACTGTAAAATTTCGATAAAATAGTAAACAACAATATGACTGGTACTTTTTATCGCACCGCGCTATGATAAAAGATGCGTAGGAACAATAAAAAAAATCTTTTAAAATAAACATAAATCAGATTTTAACAAGAAAACTACAATTATAGTCCTGATAATAATACCTAATCCTTGGCAACGACTTTAACTGCCCCGCCTGTGCAGGAGTGAAGTAAATTAAAATGTCATGTATTAACTCATAATGAAACTGAAATTAAACGTTTATAATAACTTCTTCCTTGTTTCCTCAATGCCGAGGATCGTGACCACAAGTAGCGTGTAACCATTGAACGCGGTCATAAGCCATGTGACTGACTGGACGCGGTGCATGGTATACGCTGCCGCCACTCGATTTCTTCATACAGTCAGACCATCTCTAACGAGCCCCACAAATTCGCCAATTTATGCAATTCGTGATCTCATAATATGTCCGGATAATCTATGGGTCACTCCTGGCATATTTTGGAAAGCCGTGTGGTGATATTCAGTTCTTGCAAAATATAGATGTCAGTTCTTCTGGCTTTCCAAGTTAGCAGTCTTCGCCAGCACCACATCTCAAGAGCTTCAATGTTAGCCACGTCAAAGCTTTTCAAGGTCCAAGTTTTGGCACCATACACAAATTTAATATCGAGATTATCAACAAGACAAAATTCGAACCAATCCCACTTTAGTTTTACGTGTGATTCCTCTGTTCTTTCAAATCTTGTCGAGGTCAGGCATAGCAGTCTCCGCCATACCGGCTTTACGGCGTATGCCGTCAGTGCCACCACCGTCACAGTTTATTAACGACCGACGAACGAAGGTACATGAACGCGCTGACTTTTTCGTACTGCGCTTTCGCTTTTAAATAACACGAGGCTGTCAAAACTAGCCAAAATCTCTGCCAGCTTACGATGGAACGTGAGGTTAGATCGCTTTATCTCGTCCCAATTTATGGCCGCCGTTCGGCGCCGTCCCCACCGCCTCGCGATGAGACCGGGCAGAAGGTAGAATGACTCTGTACCTGTCATTTTTTTCTCGTCTCGAATGAAGCCGAAATTCTCGAGAATTCTCGAGTTCGAGACTCTCGAGCAGAAACCCTACGCGCCGTGCTGCCGTTACGTTCCGTTCGTATCACTTGTATCTTTGTTGAATTATACTATTTTGTAGTATACTTTGTTAGATTAAAATGTATATAATTCTTTAGACGGAGTAAATTAAGGGTACAGGGTATACCTCTGTATGTTGTAAACCTTTACTTTGGGACCAATCCCAAAATCATGAAAAAAACTTGACTATTGTTTCATACGGGGTGGTTCTAAGACCTCTAAGGTTGACATTTTCTAAGTGTCTCCATGATGCAAATTACTCAGTATGACCTATATAGTACAACCAAAACAACCTGTATATTGTAATGAACTAATCACTGTATCGAAATCTATTGAACCAAAATAACAGTTAAATCTTTGAAGTATCAATGTGAACCATCTTATTAAAAAAAGTTAATTATTTTTACCGGTATAACCCCGAGATGGTCCCATTGGCACCAAGTCAGGGTCTGATGATGGGATCCTGGAGAAATCGAGGGAACTCTTCAAATGTTATAGGCACATGTAATGTTTTTAGTCTATTTTTCAAAGGTACACCAGTATTTACGTCTGATGGTAATAATTTTATGTGGCTGAGCTGATGATGGAAGGTCAACTCCTCAATGGTTAGGAGTTTAAGCATAATTATTTCACTACTGTACATGTATTCGGACTGATACATATAATATCACTAGGAACCACTAAAAATCAACAAATAAATAAACTTTAACAAAAAATAAAACCGCCTTCAAAAATAAGCGCGTTACAAAACACGGAGAAACTAAAAAGCCAAAAATAATAAACCTTTCAATTCAGATTTCTTATCGTATTGCAATAAGCTAAACATCCAAATTATAAACAAATCAATTATTTTTGGAGTCGGTACCAGCCTGTGTATGGTTGGGTGGGGCAAACAGGCAATAGCAATTTTTATACAATCGATTTAATCATCCGCTTAATAAAATATTTGAGAACAAAAACAAAACACTAAACTTATTCAAACATCACGAATTTCTATTAATCTACCGACAATTCGTTCCCATTCGATACCGATCATACAATCTTTGTACCTTACTCCGATGTATTACGGCTAAAATTGTTAGGTATAACGTACACGCGATAGCCAGGTGAGAGTCAACCTTACTACACTACAACACTGTGTATGTGTGCAATATACGCACGAAGGTGAAACTGTGGTACGTAGCAGAATGGCACAAACGCTCACGAAACGAAACGCTCGTAGATATCTATCTCTATCGCTCTTGCGTATTAGCGCGACAGAGCCAGACTATCTTTCTGCAGCGTTTCGATTTCGTTTCGCGTCGCAGAAATGCTACTCGGCTATGGCGCCTGGCCTAGAATCCCACTGCACTGTAGTGACGCCACGGCCGGTAACCGATAAGAGTTATCGAAGTACGTTTTTAGATAGACTTTTGTAAACCGTGTTTTTAGTGAGTCACGGTGCTTGAAAAATATGTCATTTTTACACTGCACCTGTGTTACTAAGCCTTTATGCACTAAGTGATTAATTACGTCTATCAGGGGGGTTACCATGACGTGCTAAAGCCGTTCAGTTTAGGTTGAGAGAGAGGGACGGAGCTATGTAACTGCTATAGCTGTGTACCTTTCTCTCAACCTAAACTGAACGTCTTTAGTACGTCATGGTAACCCCCCAGTAATTATGTATCTCCTTTTTAACCCCCGACGCAAAAACGACGGGGTGTTATAAGTTTGACGTGTCTGTCTGTTTGTCTGTCTGTCTGTGTGTGTGTCTGTCTGTGGCATCGTAGCTCCCGAACGGATGAACCGATTTAGATTTAGTTTTTTTGTCTGAAAGCTAAGTTAGTAGGGAGTGTTCTTAGCCATGTTTCATGAAAATCGGTCCACTACGTCGCGGTCGGGGGTTTTTTCAAAATTTTAATCACTAATTCCTTACCAGTCTTGCACGGTTTTTTTTATATTTTTAATAAACATAGCTATAGGTAGGTATTTTTTTTTTTCGGAAAAAGGGAAAGTAAGTTCCTTGTAGGAAAATATAACACAAACTATGCATAGACATGCATAATATTATTACCGACAAATGCAGCAGTTTGCCCACCCTACCTAACTGACCTGGCTGGAATTAATAAATAAAATAAATAAATATTATAGGACGTTCTTACACAGATTGACCGAGTCCCACAGAATAGTCTCCACAGAATAGATATCTAAATCTAATTCTTGGGATATAGGATAGTGGTATTAGAAATGGTTATTCGGTATCACTATTTTCCCAGCCAGGTAATGTTAGGCAGGGTATGCAAAGTTGCAGCATTTGATGGTATGGTCATGTGGCTTTCCGATAGAGAAGGCTTATACACCGTGTTTTTTTTGTTTTCCCTTAAATTCGACACGCAGTTAGGTTCATCATCAGGAACCAACCTGTATATCGCTTTTTGTTCAACTCGAAAAAAAATTTTTTTTTTCGTTTCCATATAATAAATGAATTAATCAGTGTGAGAGTACCTTAATCGGCGTCTAACGGCACATGTCAAAACAAATAACATTAAGAAGTGGTAAGGGATGCCACACACGTGTTCAGTATTTTTTTTTTTTAATAATTCGATAACCGTAAGAGTTAAGAGGAGTAAAGAATCTTCCCTTAACGGAATTCAATAAAAACAGGATGTATTTATTCTCTACGTGCATAGTTTTCTCTGATGAAAAGATATATAAACAACGTTGTGTTGTTATAAGTACCTAGTTACTCTCAGTATTAAAGAAATCTAGCACGCGCTATGAGCATGCATACCTATATGCCTACGCTGTATATAACGTTGTTTTCGAGCGCGCGGAAGTATGTAGGCCGCCCGTCGGGGGCACGATACGTTATCTTATTAGGTTAACAACCTATACCGAGTATCACTGCAATCACAGTATCACTACAGACGATTGGCTCTGAGATTTCGAGTAATCGCCCATACAAAAGGATCCGTGTGGTGACGGGTTAGAAATTCACCACCCCTGTCGTCTCCTGCCGTCGTCGACTGGGTGTTCATATGTGGTGTATAATGATGTGCTGAAGCGCCACATGCGGGGATATGACATTGAATCGTCGCACTGGGAGATTTGGTCTAACAGTCGCCGTGGTCGACATCGGCCAGGACAGTATGATATGGTGGGTCATATCAACCTTTTTTTTATACCACGTCGGTGGCAAACAGGTACACGGCCCGCCTGTCATTGCAATATCACAATTTTGTCTTCTCTTAACCCTGAACTGCTAAAAGTGGAGCTGAAACTGCAGTTTCATGTGCATGTATAATCACGCCTGTTTTTACATAAATGATAAAAGACAGAGTACATGATACTCAATTTAGTGTCACTCTTAGCAAATATGGGTTGACAAAATTAAACTGTGATATTGCAGTGGCAGATTGCTAGCCCATCGCCCATGCCACAATTGATTTACGTACTTTCTATGCATATGGCTCGTATTATTAACACATGTTGCGAGCAAGATATGTATATAAAAAAATATAGGACCTACCTACACGCAAAAAATATTTAATACTGGACTGACAAAGCCCATACAAAAAAGCGTACCCCTGAAATGTGTGGCCTTTTAGGTTTATATTTAATAGGTGGCGCTAAAAAATCGAGGTACGATTCTTAATATGAACTATGTAAATTCTATATAAATAATCCTTTGTGCACGTATACGTATGTTGCTATGTCAATTAAGTCAGTGACTCGAGGTAATATTGGAACTACTGGAAGTTTAAAAATGATTTCATGGACATCACGGTTATAAAATAAGGCATACTATACTACCTTTATTTAATGCTTAATTTTGTAATACACTATGATGATCACCTTCTTTCGTTTCATACCATTCTCATCGTATAATATTTTGTTAAATTAGCGGTTGCCGGTAATTTTAGTGTTTTTAATTAATCCTGAGATGGTCGTAAAATAAAAGTAACTAGTAGTTGATTCACTGTCATGACACCATCGCTGTGCTATTAAAGTTTTATGGGGGCCATCTTTTGTCTGTTTCTATTGGGTTGGTAAGAAAGTAATGAGCGATCGATTGAATTCCACATAAAATTTTTGAGAGAGTTCTAGAATCTTCTATGGCCGAAAGTATATAAAGGGCGAGTCGCACAGTTTCTCGTCAGTCATTCACTAGCTGTCGCCGAGCTAATGTAAGGAAGAAAATGGACGAATTAAAAGTGCATGTAAGGCATTGCTTACTATATGAATTTCAGTCTGGCCATTCAGCCGCCGAAGCAGTGCGTAATATATGTCAGCGTGTTGCTCCTGAAGTTGTGTCTGAGGCCACGGCGAAACGATGGTTCCAGCGGTTTCGTAGTGGCGACTTTTCATTATCAGATCAACCTAAGTCTGGTCGACCGGTGAAGATTGATGTAGCCAAATTAAAAACCTTAATTGAAGGAGATCCGAGGCTAACGAGTCGTACTCTTGCTACCAAGTTAGGCTGCTCTCATGTCACCATAGAAACACATTTACACGAGTTGGGAAAATACTACAAATACAGTGTTTGGATACCGCACGAACTTGATAGAGATCAACTAAACCGCCGTGCCGATATCTGCATACAACTTCTGTCTTTTCGCCGCACATTCAACTGGTTGGACCATCTTATCACTGGAGATGAAAAATGGGTCTTATATATAAATCACACACGCAAACGTCAGTGGCTAGCTCCAAACGAAAAAGGAATAGAGGCACCAAAAACAGAGCCTCACCCGAAAAAAGTTATGCTGTCCGTTTGGTGGGATATTCATGGTATTATTCACTGGGAACTCCTACCAAGTGGAATGATTGTTACCGCATCAGTATACTGTAATCAGCTTGAAAATTTAAACCAAAAAATCTGTCAGAATCGTCCACAGCATGCTAAAGTTTTTTCTTACACGACAATGCTCGCCCACACATTGCAAAAGTGACTCGGCTAAAGCTATTGGAGCTAGGTTGGAAAGTGATACCTCATCCACCGTACTCTCCAGACTTCGCACCTACGGATTACGCATTGTTCAGATCGCTAAGCAATGCCTTGAATGAAAAAAAGTTCGATGATCAAGCCCATCTACGACAGTACATAGCTGAGTTTTTTGAATCTAAACCTAAGAACTTCTTCGCCGATGCTATTCATTCTTTACCAGAACGATGGAGACAAGTAGTAGATTACGAAGGCCGTTATATTTTTGATAAATGATTAAAATAATAAATTAAATAAAAATTACAATATTGGTTATGATTCGCTCATTACTTTCTTACCAACCCAATATATTATAGCAGTACTATACAGTACCTGCATGAACTATTGTTTTGCATATGACCAATAAGGTTTTATGTACAAATTTAATAGTCTAAACACTAAGACTAGATGCCTGACAAACATTTGTGTTGTAAAATATCTCTCTCTCTCTCAGTAACTCTTGGTATGAATTTTTGGCTAATTGTTATCAGTTTCCAATATCACACCATACTTACTTAGGTCCTTTGTGGAAATTTTTGCTGTCAGAAAAAGCTCGGCAGTATACGACACAGATAAAAACAACCCATTTTACAAAATCATTGCTCTAGCTTTCAAAAATCGGGGAGGAAATAGTCGAGAGCGTTTGTATTGACATTTTTATTTTTATTTATTTAACAAAAAAGGTAATGTACACAAGCATATTAACTGACCCCTCCTGTTGCATAACTGCATTGAATTTTCTATGAGACTGAGATAATTTAATTTTGTCTTCACTTTTGATCACATCAGCTCAATGAAACTAGAAGCCCAATAGCAATAATTTCGCCACAAATTGTTACCCATTCATGTTAATTCCCACATCAGTTTAACGATTGTTCTAAGAAATATAAAATAAACAGCCCCTTAACGTGGTAGAAACACGCGATTGGCCAGCTCTGACGATTTACACCTTGATTGGTATCTGTTGGATTTATAGGAGCGTTTTTTCAAGCTAACTCACCACTGGAGGCGTTTTCCGAGGCGAACAGCGGGGCGGCGTTGTAATCTGAAAAGAAAATAACAAGTTGTAAAATCAGTTTTATAATATAAGTACTAAATGGTACTGCGAATACTGCGAATATTTCGAAAAAGAAACCAGGAGGCCTAGCTAAGGTGACAATTGTTAACGGAAAATGAAATGAAACGATGTATTTCTATCACTCTTCCAATTTACTGTGATAGAAATAGATTGCGTTTAATTTTGTTTGTCTGCGAATGCGAAGGGCATTATCACGTTATGAATCAAATTTTCGTTTGGTACGTTTGGGTGGCAGCAGTAAAAAACTAAATAAGTAGTTAACTTTAGTCCGTTTTCATATTATCCAATCCGATATCGGATGTCGGAAGGATTTCAATGGAAAAAACCAAAGTGGTGCTTGTAATGTATGGGATATCGGTCCTAAATCCGATATCGGATCGCACTTACGTGGCGTCACGTTTCATTTTGTTGACGCTCAAACCATCGACGACCCAACCAAATACATAAAATAATCCCAGAAAATACTATTTGGAAGAAAGAAATTGTCTACAGTTTTACCGAAGTCTATGAACTCAATAAAACCGGAAATTTGAATTCCTAGTTCCTCGCTGTATCACGGTAGTAAATGCAATCGAACTAATGGCCGATAAGGTTTCCACCGAGTCTCGTCACGTTTCAAAGTGGAACGGATGGCGTCGCGTAGAGCGGGAAGCGTGGCGAAGGCCGCGAGGTAAACGACACTGCGCTTACGCAACGCTGCGTGTAAACTGTAACCTATAACATGGCCTCATTTGGCCTCTAGGTCTAGGTTTCGAAAACTGGCAGGCGAGAAGACGACAAAACAACTCATCGTTGGATGCCACTGCTTTCACTGCGTCCGCACTTGCCCAGCTTTGGTATTTTCATTAGGCTGGTTTCAGTGTAACGCGGACCGATCCGCGCGGCCAATTTGTATGAAGTTGATGCATAGATTTAGAATTATTAAACTAGATTGTTTAGTTAGGTCAAAAAGTGTGTCCACATGAGAGGTCATTGTTTGGGCTGGTGTCCCTCTCGCACTTGCTGACAATGTCAACATTATTCAGTGACGTCATCACTGTCATAAATTGGGGATACCAGTCAATTTTCAAAGTTACTACTAAATCTACTAACACCCAATTGAAAGTATTTTTTAATTATACAAATCTTTGATTTACTGGCATCAAAATAATTACATTATAATTATTTTCAATTTTTTTGAAATATGTCGAAACCCTAGTTTGAATATAACATTAAAATAAAATAAGAAGTTATAAAGTCAGGTAATATACAGATAAAAATACTACTAATATGGTTGTCGTCCGCGCCACTCTAAAACTTTGAGTTGATGTTGTCGTCCGCGCCACTCTAAAACGCTCCCTGGAAGTTAACACATATGTGTATTTGTAAGTAGGTATCTATATTATTTTAAGTATGTATATATTTTTTAATATATATAATAGTAAGCTGTATGATATATATAATCATTTATGGTTATTTAGTAGGTATTCCATTTCTCGTCATTGCGACATTTCCTGCACCTATTAAGCTCTTATAGATCTCTGTTTGGCCCAAAGGTTAGCTGGTAGAGAATGCCTTCTGGCATTAAGTTCGCCTTTTGTACATTTTTTTTACTGTGCAATAAAGTTTAAATAAATAAATAAATAAATTAGTCCGGTGCGGATCGCTCCGCGCGGTCGGTCCGCGTGACACTAAAACCAGCCTATGTCGCTTCCGCGCCTTAGGTTATAACATGGCTTCGTTGGCCTTTAGGTCTGTCTAGGTTTCGAAAAATGGTACGTGACAAGCCTAACAACAGCGCAGAGTAGATGGAATGGAGTATCCTTGTCCCTGCGTACGCGGCTTTGTAATTCTCGCTTGTCCTATGACAAACTATTATGTCGCCTTCGCGTCTAGGTTTCGATATCGAGAAGGCAGTAACGGTACTATAGATTCACTCTCGGCAAAGCTGGTGTTGGACTGTCGATTTCGGTACTTTCTGTGTGTATAAAACTTATCTTTTTGCAAGGAATTTAATATGAACAATACACGTTTATTTAGCAACACAGAAGAGTAAATTGTACAAAACAAAAAGAAAGTTGCCCAAAATATGCAGCCAGCTTCTTGATAAAAGTCCAGCGCTCATCTTAAGAAAATGAAAAATTGTATTGCCCATAGTAAAATTCAGTACCTATTCTTGAAGAAGACAATGGGGATGACCATTTTGACAGCTAAATAGCTGCCAGGAACGACTACTTGTATTACTGAAGAAATGTTGTTTTTTCAGTGTAGTGGTAATAAGCGTTATGGTGTAACAAGGACCAGAATTTCGTCTAGGTCAAGAAGGCCCGGACCTAGGGACCTATTCAGCAATGGTTTTGAGATGGAGCAAATGATCTTCTAAAATGTAAGGTCCGCACCATGTCCAAAAATCCAGTCCTGCATCAAGCAGAAGAAATAAATTTGTAACAGTAGTAAATGCTGTGCTATACGAGTAGTTCCTTCGTGTGTTTTGAATAATAGGTAACTGTTCAGATTAGAGTAACTATTTTAAGGATATTAATGAAGTTATCCTTGAGTTGAATTCCTTATTTGCTTTATTTCCGAGCTCATATAACCCGGCAACTTTCAAATCAAGAGTGAACAGGCATCTTCTGGGCGAGCTCACTCCATCGTAGGCCACGTCTTTGCCTTTGGCTAGTCTGTGGCCAAGAGTAAGCCCATTTATAATTTAAAAAAAAAACACTTGCAATCAAAAAATATCCACCATAAAAGTTTATATGGTAACCTTTTGTAAGTATGCTCGAACGCGCCCAGGATATAAAGTTTTCGCATCGTTAATTGCCACCTACTCCACGTTCGTGCCGTGGCACGAAGATGTTCAGATAATGGAGTGACGTGCAAAGCGTTAAATCCGTTTGCCTTTATCTTCATCTACGTCTATTTTTAGGTTCTGAAAGATTAAAGATAGTTTATTTTTGAAGTATTACGCACATATAACTATTCGTGTAAGTAGGTATAAACGTGAAATAAGTACTGTCTCTGGTTTTGTTCAATGCGATTTGGCTCGAAGAGCCGATACTAAACCACAAAATTAAAAAAGAAGAAATTGGCAAGGATCGACAGGGCTAGCTAGGCCCTCAGGAAGTTCGTCCACATTTGTAAAAAATAATAACGTTATGCAACCTTTTTAGGGTTTTTTAAAATAGGGAATTGCATTACGCAAACTACCCAGACTCGGAGATAGCCCTGGGATGGTTATATGGGACTGCCTAGTGCCTAAACTGCCTATACTGCCTAGGCTGATGAGACCCGTGGATTACCCACTAAAAAGGTTCGAGGAACGCCGAAGTATTCTTCCGCTACCTCGCATAAATGTTACGCATCCTATAGTGTGTATCTTTTGGTATTTAAATAAATGTAAAGAAAATCTACCCGCAAAAAGCTCCACCAGTTGAGGGTAAATTGTAAAATAGGTCACTCACTAACAGCTCCGTTTGGTTTTGTATTTGGTAGGTAGCTATGTACTTATACAGGGTGTAACATTAATGCTGGTGATCAATTTAATAGCATAACCGGTATCGAATAGCGGTTACGAATACCACTTCCTTTTTTTAAAATAAACACCATGAAAATTAAAGGTACTATAGAAGGTAATGTATAAGCCGTAGGATTTATCTTCGGCAATTATGTTACATAGTGTATGTGTAGGTTTTTTACTACCTACAAAGTATAGTCGAACATTTCAGTATGTCATTGGGATAAGTACGAGAACTACTACACATAATGAGTACATGACTGTCTATTGTTACGAGATTATCGTACGTCGCCCATCAAGCCCTATGAGTCCGGCGTGTGCAGCGGTTCGGAATGAATAGCTGTGCTTTTGTTTTGCCATTCATGTTCATGAAGACAGTGAGAATACGGATTAGAGTCGAAATATTCTACCTCTATATGAAATCTTTTTTTTTATTGGGCTTACTCTTGGGCACAGACTAGCCAAAGGTAAAGAAGTTGGAGTGAGCTCGCCAGAAGATGCCTGTTTACTCTAGATTTGAAGGTTGCCAGGTCAAAAAGAAGAGGGTGATGGTAATGTTCTTAACTAGTCTGTTCTTTACAAATGTCGATACGACTAAAATTGCGCATGTACATCATTCCTAATGCAACCCTATCCAATAATTACATGTTATAAGAAAATTAAATTGATAAACAATATATATATCCTAATATACGTGATACATGGCTGTATGCACGTATCTTGGGACAGTGGAAAGAAGAAAGTGCCACGACAAGGTTTCACTTCTTGTTGCCAGTATAAGCATTTTCTTCATTACTAATGTTCATTCTGACCTGAATCCAATTTTTAACCGACTTCAAAAAAGGAGGAGGTTCTCAATTCGACTGAATGTTTTTTTTTTATTTATTTATTTTTTTTTTTTTTGTATGTATGTTACTCGATATCTCCGAGAATCGTGGACCGATTTTCAAAATTTTTTTTTTGATCGAACGGGTATAACCCCGAGATGGTCCCATTGGCACCAAGTCAGGGTCTGATGATGGGATCTTGGAGAAATCGAGGGAACTCTTCAAATGTTATAGGCACATGTAATGTTTTTAGTGTATTTTTCAAAGGTACACCAGTATTTACGCCTGACGGTAGTAATTTTATGTGGCTGAGCTGATGATGGAAGGTCAACTCCTCAATGGTTAGGAGTTAAAGGATAATTCTTTCACTACTGTACATATATTCGGACTGATACATATAATATCACTAGGAACCACTAAAAATCAACAAATAAATTAACTTTTTAACAAAAAATAAAACCGCCTTCAAAAATAAGCGCGTTACAAAACACGGAGAAACTAAAAAGCAAAAAATAATAAACCTTTGAATTCAGATTTCTTATCGTATTGCAATAATCTAAACATCCAAATTATAAACAAATCAATTATTTTTGGAGTCGGTACCAGCCTGTGTATGGTTGGGTGGGGCAAACAGGCAATAGCAAGGCGACGAACAGGTCTGGTACCGACCACAAAAATAATTGATTTGTTTATAATTTGGATGTTTAGATTATTGCAATACGATAAGAAATCTGAATTCAAAGGTTTATTATTTTTTGCTTTTTAGTTTCTCCGTGTTTTGTAACGCGCTTATTTTTGAAGGCGGTTTTATTTTTGAAATGATTAACAACCATAATAAACTTTATCCAACTGTCCAAACTCATGTAACTTCACGCTGTCCAGTTTTCAACATTACCATTCTGTTACAAAGTGTCAGACTGACACACTGATCGGGTATTCAGTGAATCGTCTACGATAATGCTGGCAACATACACTGCATGCAAATTCTCCTCCACACACACACCCAAGCGACGACTGTGGGCATAAATTATTTACACGCACACAACGAAACACGTACACGTGTGAGTTAGCGGCCTCTTTACATGCCTACAAACTTAGGTTAACTAAACGATGTATGTAGAAGAGTTATTCTCGGCGTTAGCAACAGTTTTTGTTGGAATTTCGTAATGTTATTGTGTGGCATTTCTGAAACTGAAGGTTTAGGTAGATTTGACACTTTAAGGCATACAAAAAGAAAAACTCTTTTGTGAACACAATTACATAACAGCTTTAGACCTCATTATTCTTGTCGTCCCGGAAATATTCACGAAATATATTGGGAGAGAAAAGCATTTCTGCGTAAACGTAAACCCTATAAGCTAGTGAATTATTCAAGAAACGAGTGAACAATCTTTTAAGGGATTTGTATCGAAAATCAGGAGAAATTACCATAACAATATTAATGGTGTTTATGCATTTTGCGTAGAACAGTACCTATGTTGCTACGTCTAAGATTCAAAATACAATAGGTACCTAAACGATATGTATATTATGGATCGTATAGGTATATTTATCACATATATCAGTTTCAAAACTAACGTTCCTGATTCAAGCACGTCATTTTAACACTGACAAATCCCATTCAATGGTATCCAGAAATGGTATTTGACATTATCAAAGTTTGAATCACGCCACGTCACTCGTTGTCTCCATTCGTATTACCATAATAATAATTTATAGTAAATAAAAGTGGATTAATAGACGTTTTAACATCGCTTATCGTCCTTTAAACGCCAGTTACAGATAATAGTGTGATAAATAATCCATAAAACTTGTCTGTTTGATAACCTTTGACCGGCTGGCTCGAGTTTGGTCTGTCTGGCCGACAACGACTTTCCACAGTCATTTTCATACATCGGGGTTTTCGGAGCGGGTATGATTTGAGATAGAGTAAAGATAACACACTTTTTAAATGCGAATAAAGAATTATGAATTATGATTTATAAACAGATATGTTAGTCTAAGAAAATATCATATTATGCCTAATGAATAATTACCTCTCTGCGAGTTGTATACAATCTGTGACAAAGTTTTATTTTAATTTCCGTAAAAGTCTTATAACTTTTAAGCAGAGATCGGACGGATTTGCGACATTCTTAGTGACTTACGTCATTTTAATGACTTTTAGTATGAGATGACGCACAAAAATCCGATCTCTGCTTATAAGATAACAATAAAAATAACTTTAATTAATTACCTGCTGTAAATTTAATAGTTGACACGGTTTTCAGAATAAACTATGAAGCATTTTCTTATTTATAAATAAATAGACTTAACTGAAGAGGTTGATAATGAATGGCCATTATAAAATATGTATTATGTACCTATATGTATGATTAATCTTTATTTGTTTTTCAATCAATTATTCATTCGGTAGAAACCTGCTAGAGTACGATCTGTTTTTAAGTAAATACCTACTCTTTGGCTAATGTCAAACGTTCCCGCTCCGAAAACCCCGATGTATGGTCATTTTATAGAATAACTTGTAACTAGGCTATGTATGTATTAATCGACCAAGCCTTCTTTGCAATGGCAGTGTGTCCATGTCATCATTTATGCTGTTTCTATGAAAATATAAAGTTTACATTGACACTTCCTTGCTTGAATTTATTGAAGTCAGTGAAACTGCAACGTTAGTTTCATTTCATGTGGGTATTAGGTACACGACAAAAATATATTGTTAAGGTACAGCAGGGTAAATCCCGACTGGGGGGCAAATGTAACTGATTCATTTTTTCCATGTTTTAGATATGGTAGGCGTGTTTAGTGGATACATGTAGAACTCAACATCATAGTGTAATTTAAAAAAAAATGGATTAGTTACTATTGCCCCCCAGTCGAGAATTGTCCCGCTGTATATTTGTTTACGCCTTATAGTTTGTTTACCAGACCTAACAAGATTAAGTACATGTCTTATCTACCGTTATTTTAAGGTCAGCGATATCTCATTCTGATCATATTTGTAAATGACTTAACAATAAAGTATATAAATAACGAATTAATTTATAATAACATATTGTTCAATTATCCGAATCCCGGACATAAAGATAACATTCTTGATTATAACATACATACATTAGTTATTTGTTATACAAGGGGGCAAAGTTGTATTTTAACGCCGAGTGTGGAATTGAAAAACGAGCAAGTGAAAGGATTCTATAGTTGAACCACGAGCGAAGCGAGTGGTTCGAGAATAGAATCCTGAACTTGCGAGTTTTTTAACACACGAGAAGTAAAATACATTTGCACCCGAGTATAACACAACTTTTTTCCCCTCACTATAGCGAGGAAACTACAACGCAAAAAATGCGTTTATCACTGCTTCCAGTAGTTCCACAGGTGGTAAATCATGTTTATTACTAGATTCACATACTTTAATCAATTTTAAAGCAGTTAATTTAACTTTATTCAAGGTCAAATTACTTTACCCACTAGTGGATAAAATGCGTTTTTACCAGCGTTAAAGGACAAAAGACGTGTTTCCAAGCTAGTGAGGGAAAACATACATACATACAATCACGCCTGCGTCTCACGAAGGGGTAGGCAGAGCACATGAAACTACTCAGGTTTCAGTGCCACTCTTGGCAAATAAGGGGTTGAAAGAAAACGAAACTGTGACATTGCAGTGACAGGTTGCCAGCCTCTCGCCTACGCCACAATTTAACCCATATCCCACAGTCGCCTTCTACGACACCCACGGGAAGAAAGGGGGTGGTGAAATTCTTAACCCGTCACCACACGGGACTATAAACAGAAGATTGATTATAAACCGTCTAAATATGAGAAAATTTACGAAAGTATTTATACACATTTATTTTTGATTTAATTAACATTTTTTTTAATAATAAATGGGTTTACACTTGGCCACAGACTAGCCTAAGACAAAAAAGTGGCCTACGATAGAGTGAGTTCGCCCAGAAGATGCCTGTCATCATCATCAATGGCATGATTAAAAAGAAGCTATCGTTTAAAAAAAGCAAGCAATTCCCAACCTAACTTTAACTCATCAAGTACGTACGCATTTTGTTATTCTTGACCTACGGCAAGCAGAAATGCCCGAGTGACCGAACTGCGCGTCTGTGTGCACACTGCATACGCATGCATATTATGTGCATAATAGCCGCACGCAAGCTCCCTTAGGTACTCTCCCTCTTTATGTAAGAAGCTAGGGCTGACGCATACAGTGTTGACGGGCGTGAAATTGATCTCGAATTCGATCTAACACTTGTGTGATTAAGAGCTTTTTCATCACACCCGCACTTTAAATGTGCACAAGCAGGCGGAGCGTGAGTTATAGAAAAATCGTTCTACCAAGGGAATAATGAAATTTCTTGTACCGTACTTAACTTTTTTACATCTATTTACATATTTTTTACATTGCGAGTGTGATGAAAAACATTGTGTGTAACTCGGGGAGTATGAATATTACTAACTCAAGTCTTTAAATCGCTCCGGCAAGCCGTCGCGATTTAACTTACTCTCGTTAGTAATATTCAACTTCCTCCTCTTGTCGCACAATGTACTATTGTGAACATGATATATATAACGCTCTTTGAATTCAACTAAATTTAAAATTTGACAAAGAATAATATCGGCATCAAACTCAAAAACAACAATAAACTTCGATAAAAATTCTAACGCATTTAGATTCGTGTCGTGAAGATAAAATATTATTTCTAAACACATTTAATAGTTATTTGTTATACAAGGGGGCAAAGTTGTATTTTAACGCCGAGTGTGGAATTGAAAAACGAGCAAGTGAAAGGATCCTATAGTTGAACCACGAGCGAAGCGAGTGGTTCGAGAATAGAATCCTGAACTTGCGAGTTTTTTAACACACGAGAAGTAAAATACATTTGCACCCGAGTGTAACACAAAACTTTTCCCCTCACTATAGCGAGGAAACTACAACGCAAAAAATGCGTTTATCACTGCTTCCAGTATTTCCACAGGTGGTAAATCATCTTTTTTACTAGATTCACCTACCTTTATCAATTTTAAAGCAGCTAATTTGACTTTATTCAAGGTCAAATTACTTTACCCACTAGTGGATAAAATGCGTTTTTACCCGCTGGTATTAAAGGACAAAACACGTGTTTCCGAGCTAGTGAGGGGAAAAACAATATAAATTGATGCCTAGGATTACATCTGCGTGATATACATCAAGGTGAGCTGCTTTCTTTGTTAAAGATGGATTGCGTAATATTTATTTAGATATTTATTAGAACTGAGCCAGATGTCGCTTAGCAAATAGATGTTTATAGATGCCTCTTTACCAAGAATTAGGTATTTGTTATACAAGTTGTATTTTAACGCCGAGTGTGGAATTGAAAAACGATCAAGTGACAGGATTCTATAGTTGAACCACGAGCGAAGCGAGTGGTTCGAGAATAGCAATTTTAAACCTACTTTTAGCAATTTTAAAGCAGTTAATTTGATTTTATTCAAGGTCAAATTACTTTACCCACTAGTGGATAAAATGCGTTTTTACCCGCTGGTATTAAAGGACAAAACACGTGTTTCCGAGCTAGTGAGGCTAAAAACATTTTATTAAACACCTTCAATTGAAACATATGTATAAAAATATTTGTAAAACCCATCGAATGTCACCCTGACCTTTCCCACTGCGGTCCCGTCACAACAAAATCTCCCCAAACGAATCGATAATGCTAAAACCTTCCCCTAGAATACACGCCGCAAGACTGCCTCATTCGCGCTCCTTGTGACCTAGGTACCCTGGCAACCCTATTCCCTCCCCTCCCCAAGAGACGGGGGGGGGAGGGAATCCTGACCACGCACAACGCGTCCCTGCGCGACGCTATATTTAGCGCGGAGAAATGCAGTATTGAGCGGCGATTGCAGGAACGATTTATGACAGCGAAGACTGGAGTTTTAGAGTAGGTCTAGAAATTATGGAGATTTAGGGCTGAATTAGACGGCATGCGAACTCGTATACGATTTTAGATACATTACGGACCGTTGAGGTTACAAACAACTCAGTGCACCAATCAAATACGCAATGTAATGAAACTCGTATACGAGTTCTCGTACCGTCTAAATGGGGCCTTAGGTTCGATACTGGTTTATACAGTGATTTAATTGTTTCTTTTCGGTACCTTTTTGTTTTAGGAGTAAATACCTACTAAGTACATACACAGATTTCGATCCCAAACAGGACAATGAGAATTTGTCACTTAGTCATTATCATCAAATCGTCATCATCGAATAAGAGTGTAGAAAATAATAGAACATTATTAGAAACTGATTCACTTCATGTAAACATTCAAAACACGTAGGCAATTTTGTTCTTGCTATGTTTACACGCCTTGTCGTTAAATATCTTATAAAATGAAGATATAAAGTTGTCCATTGAATTTCCCATGGAACCCTTATTCGACCGCGCGCAACTGTCCAAAGCGTAATTTCACTAAATAACATGCCATTGAAAACGAGCGCACAAGTACCCTATCCTGATTGCAGGTTGTCCGTGTAAATATTTTTATGTTTTCTTTCAATACGCAATGGGACCCATTCTCCTAATTCAAAAGGGTGTAAGGGAGCTAGTTCTTTCAATGGTCTTACGCATATTTTATTTCATAAAAACGTTCGAACGCTTAAACCATGAAATGGAATGTCATTTAGTAATCAAATTAAATTGTTATTTTGAAGTCCTTTGTTGTTAGATGGTAGGTTATGTTATATGAAGACTTTGACTTTACATCATAAACGCGAGGGAAAAATACACTTGTATATTATTACGCCATTGTTGTAGCCAACATTGTACTGGAGTAGGAAATGGTGACATTGAACTGTGAGAATAACTATACGTTTATTTCCTTGGGGAGTCGACTTGCCAGGTTATTTGTAAACCAATATTGTTTCATTCAAGTTTGATAGCTTAAGTTATCTGCTATATTTTAAACTTTTAAACCTTTACAACCATTAGTGTCTACGACAGCCACAAAAGTATACACGGATCGATATGAGTTATTTTAGGTTATATATTTTCAAGTCTATGAAGGTGTCATCATTTGTAGAGTAGACGTTACACAGCCCTATCCCTTCACCCTTTTGGCCCTTTGCCTACATACATATCTTTTGTACAGGAAGCTTGTGGAAATAGAATAACCGATACATGTTTTGAGTCACGATATGAGTATGAAGCATGAATAATGCAAACACGAAAAAGTATATGTCTGACTTTACAATTGGTGCCGTGTTCAGGATTTTGATATAAAATCATGGAATAAAACATTTGGATAAATACGTAGATTTTATATAAATATGTAGGTTTTTAGAAGGAAGTGAATATAATAGATAAATAAAATATAGTCTTTTAGTACTATTTCAGTAGGTTAATGAGACACAAGTCTACAGCAAGAGGTCTAAAACTTCAAAGCATCTGCAAAACAATAACAAGTGAAACGCATCATACTTTCAAATGAGAAGTTTCACTGCAGATAAGCTTTCTTGCGAAAGAGAAACCGGACGACGCGGCGGAAAATCAAGAAAAACTTGTACGTGGAGTTGATGTAGACTGTAGTGGGATATCGCAGCAAGCGCACACCAGTAAATCGATAATAGGAAGCCCTCAGACTAGTTCAGCAGTGCGTGCGAGCGACCTATACACCTACTACACGCCGCCGCGCCGCATGCAATGCGGGCTATATATAAAAGTGTACAGAATCCACCGCGTTCCTGCCTGCGCCGCGCCGAACGGAACTTATGGCGCAACGACAACGTCTACAATTGCTTGTTCAGAGAAAATAACCGGTTGCGATTTAAATCCAACCTGCACTCAGCCTAATAGCCCTCGCTTTAAGTCTGAAACTTAACTGGCGGGTTGGCCATTGTAGGCTGTTTATAAATGGAGTGGCAGCATAATAACACAGCTAGGTGCATTCTCGCTGCAATTTCGCTCTCGGTCGGGCTGTGTGTTTGTGGCGCGCTGAAGATCAGGGCTAACGATCGGCGTGCTTTCTCCGTCTCACTCGCGCACGAGGCCGGCCGCCGCCAGTCTAGCTTGTCTAGCAAAAGAAACTCTACGACTTTATCCGACAGCGACGCCCAGAGGCTTTTGTGCGTTTTCCATGTTTATGTTTATAGGAGAACACGTACAAGGGTTGCTTTGAATGCCGGTTGCTACAGTCTAAAAGAGGTGCATCGTCGCAGAATTATAATCACGATACTCGGCGATGTAGCTATTACCAGAGAATGCAACACCGAGCGCGATATAAAACTGTTTTTAACCGACTTCAAAAAAGGAGGAGGTTCTCAATTCGACTGAATGTTTTTTTTTTTTTATTTTTTTTTTTATTTTTTTTTTGTATGTATGTTACTCGATATCTCCGAGAATCGTGGACCGATTTTCAAAATTTTTTTTTGATCGAACCGGTATAACCCCGAGATGGTCCCATTGGCACCAAGTCAGGGTCTGATGATGGGATCCTGGAGAAATCGAGGGAACTCTTCAAATGTTATAGGCTTATGTAATGTTTTTAGTCTATTTTTCAAAGGTACACCAGTATTTACGTCTGATGGTAATAATTTTATGTGGCTGAGCTGATGATGGAAGGTCAACTCCTCAATGGTTAGGAGTTTAAGGATAATTCTTTCACTACTGTACATGTATTCGAACTGATACATATAATATCACTAGGAACCACTAAAAATCAACTGAGCTGATGATGGAAGGTCAACTCCTCAATGGTTAGGAGTTAAAGGATAATTCTTTCACTACTGTACATGTATTCGGACTGATACATATAATATCACTAGGAACCACTAAAAATCAACAAATAAATAAACTTTTTAACAAAAAATAAAACCGCCTTCAAAAATAAGCGCGTTACAAAACACGGAGAAACTAAAAAGCCAAAAATAATAAACCTTTCAATTCAGATTTCTTATCGTATTGCAATAAGCTAAACATCCAAATTATAAACAAATCAATTATTTTTGGAGTCGGTACCAGCCTGTGTATGGTTGGGTGGGGCAAACAGGCAATAGCAAGGCGACGAACAGGTCTGGTACCGACTACAAAAATAATTGATTTGTTTATAATTTGGATGTTTAGCTTATTGCAATACGATAAGAAATCTGAATTGAAAGGTTTATTATTTTTGGCTTTTTAGTTTCTCCGTGTTTTGTAACGCGCTTATTTTTGAAGGCGGTTTTATTTTTTGTTAAAAAGTTTTTAAATTACACGTCGAACTGTTTTTTTGTTGGGCCTCGTCGGAATCCACGAAAATTTCGCCAAAAATATTTCGCTCGGCATTTCCTAAATGGGCCATTGCAATACTCGTAAAATAACAGCGTGCCAAGTTGCCAACGTCAGTCCAAGATAAATAGCCTCAGTCAGCATTGCCGCTCTGTAAATATTATTTCACAATTTGTTATATCTCGGTTTGAACGATCGGAGCAGTTTTGATAAATCGAATAATTCTCAAAACAAGGCGGTTTGAAGAAAGATGATATTTATTTGTATTGGAAATTTGGTGCACGTTTGTTTTTGGCCTCAATTGTTTCAATTGTGTTGGTAAAGAATTCAAGTTATGTCGATGATAAAGCAATTAATTAACTACTTGATCAATAATCAATATTCATTTTTATTCATAATGTGTTTGAATTTTTGAAATGATATTATGAGAAAAAAGTTTCGGCACGATAGCAGTAGGTACACTATTATTTTCATAACTGTTACCGTTAATCTAGGCGACGATAACACACCCATAAGTAGGTACCTAATCGGCAATGTTAGCAAAACTGTCTATGTTAATAATCTTCAGACTGGTCAAAATCGATGCCAAAAAAATTCTTAATTTTCAGGTCATTGCTAAAAACACAAACGTAAACTAGGAACATGATATAGCTAAAGCAACTCAGAAATACAATCCGACTCGCATGATTTACATTATTGCACTATATTTATAAAAACGACTAGGTACATCAAGAATCCAATGCTCTTTAAATTTCCTATTCGAAGTCGATCTCGTGAAAACAGGGAAGTTCAGCAGTTAGCGAAGTTATTTTTATTAGAACCTTGAACAACGCGGGCAGAACAAGAGCAGTATCAGGAAGTTTACTAAAACTTCCTATTAAGTTTCACAACTTTGATGAACACCGAGTTTTTGCTTTCCTATTTGGAAAAGAAATTTTGTCATCCCATTAACGAGTCGAGTGATGTCAAACTTCTTCGTCAGATAAAAACAAACATGAAATTTACCTAAATCATGAACTCGTCTCATGATTACAATCATTACAAGTTTAGGTACAAAACCGCAGTTTGATATGATTATATTGTTTATGTTAGCAACAGCCTTTTTCAAGTAGGTAGGTACTTATATTGAGTTTTGTAATTATAGTTAATTACCAGTTTGTTATAGCGGTTACCTACTTTCATACTGTAGAAAAATTTACTAGTCTAAGAGAGATTAACTTTTGCTTTTACACACTTCTTGATATCTAGAGGAACATTAAGCAACTGTAGACGTGTGTATAAACATCGAATATTATGATTATTATTATGATTACGTATGTAACTAGATATTATGTTTCAAGTGATGTCTATTGTACTATTGATTCAATTAACGGTGACCCGAGTACTTGAGAGGACGCTCAACTATTGGGGTGCCACTGATTTCAATGCACCGGACGTCAATAAACGACCACTCAAATCTATCATAGTCCGGTTACATCACAAGGATTCTATGTTTATACCTAACCCAAAGCATTCAATCAAAATAAAACAGCGACATATTTTTGAAACGGTTATGAATCTTTTACTATATCGGTATAGACTACAGATGATAGAGGAAAATCAATAGCTTCGTGTGGATATGAAAACATCTTTCAGACGAAGGAGTCTCGAAAGGAACTTCACCAATACTTTTTCGAATAATCTTTAATCCACAACACAATGTCTGCAAAGTGAAGACTTCGTTCAGACCATTGAGTAATTATTACTTCGTATAGAGGAGCTATAAGCAAACAACGAACGTGTCACAGCCTGTAAGCTAAAGGCGGGGCGAGGGGGCGGGGTGTGAACCAATGGCCCGCTTCCGTAACGTCGCATGCGCTACTATTTTACTCGGCGCTTACGACCTTTCGGTCGCGATGATGAGCCTTGAATAGAGTGCATAGATTAGAAGTCGTAGTATAGAAGTGACATGGGTTTACATGGGCATTTTTTTAATTTATGACTCTCAATTAGCGTGAGTTGTTAACAAAAAACATAAAACGCTGTTAGTTTTGTAACGACTATCAAGCTTGAAATCTGTATTTAAAACTAAACTTTTTTCACGTTCTGAATTTAGATTATAGCTTAGTATAATTTACATAATTAAAACAAAAACCGGCCAAGTGCGAGTCGGGCTCGCGCACAAAGGGTTCCGTAGCAGCAAATATAATAAACTTATTATGTCAATTTATACACCTGCCAAAATTACAGTTAAATCAACCTATCTCAAAAACTATAAGAGATACTTTGATCAAACCAAAAATCGTTGAAAGAGTTAATTAGCATGCATCACCTCTATTTTTTTTAGAATTTTATACCCCGTAGTTATAAAAATAGAGGGGGGGGGACATACTTTTTACGACTTTGAGAGCTGATATCTCAAAAACCGTTCACTTTAAGAAAAATGTTTTTTAGAAAACTTTATATCATTTTAAAAGACCTTTCCATTGATACCCCACACGGGTATGTACATCGAAAAAAAATTTTCATCCCTCAGTTACATGTATGGGGGCCCCACCCCCAATTCTTTTTTTTACTATTTAGTGTCATAATTTTGTAGCGGTTCATACAACACATATTCCCATCAAATTTCATCACTGTAGTACTTATAGTTTCCGAGTAAATCGGCTGTGACAGACGGACAGACGGACAGACGGACAGACGGACAGACGGACATGACGAAACTATAAGGGTTCCGTTTTTGCCATTTTGGCTACGGAACCCTAAAAACGATGTTTTTATTGAAATTCCATGCTTAATTATCGTTGCAAAACTGACAGCGATTTAACTTTTTTTTAACAACTCTAAGAGTCCCAATTTTTTTAAATGCCCACATAAAGCTGCATACGGACTGAGCGTACATGTGTACACGTAGCCGCAACTGGATATTAGTTATTTATGTGACATTTGCATAATGGTAGGCATTAAAACATGAGTGTTGTTTTTGTTGTGTTAATAAGAGCATGAGTGTTTTAATGCCTAATTATGTATAGTCGCATACAAAACTTTATCTACATCCATGTATGTATGAGCGCGGGTTTATCGTCCTATAGAAAATTTGAATTTCGCGCGTTTTTATACTCTCATAATTTGCTTGACCGTCTACCTACCCAAATTCATTCAGGCAGGTTAGGTACTGCACTTACATTTACATACTCACATGAAATTCGACACGCGTATTGAGAATCTGTTATAGACCGATATGCTGGAAAACTGAGCAATTCTGACAATAATAATTAAATAACCTTTTTTGCGTCGATAAATATATATAATTTAATATATGATAGGAAACTTGAACTAACTTGCGATATTGTCACGTCTGCTTTTGTTGTATTTTTTAGTCTTTGGTTTCAACGAAACATGGCCGCCGCAACATGGCGCTTCGGCATGAGTTTATATTGATACATTTTTTTAAAAAGTAAGCGTGTTTAAACAAAAATACAGTAAACCTACGTATGAAAAGTCACTCTTTGGCTTTTGTTAGATTTTCCTGAGCAGTTTGTACAGTACCTCACTACACATGACGGCATTATTTAGACGAAATATTTTTGATTGTGATACGTCAATCTACCACAGCCGTTCGGCACAGACTAAGCGCGTTTGTGCTGATCGGCTCTAAGTGTTGTTACACAAAATCAAGTTGAGGTGCCCTCTCTAGTTAACATAATTACTCAAAGGTTCAGACACGCTGTTGAAGAGGAACTAATAAAAGCTTTATCGGAAAGATATTGAGTATAAAATAGTATAGATGAAATGAAATGACTGCATCAGAGAACAGAGGCTGCACGACACGAGCCCAAAATACGTAAGTCGGAATTCGGAAATTGGTCGATGTCTATATGGAAGGCTGAGAGCCGAAGTGCAGTAGGAAAATAGCGAAGGTCACAAAGCGACGACCTCTATTCAGGAAATTAGGAGTAAAAGGAAGTAAATCCACCCGAGTTTACAAGTCCACAAAGGCAGCGCACGCTAGACGCCTCGCGCTGATAACGTGACTCAGACGCCATTACGCTGTGATTTAAGAAAACGGAGTGACGCGCGAATTTGGCTGGCGTATTACAACGATAGCGTAACGGGTAATACTATATTTACCTTCGGGCACGTGTTCTAGCTGAATGGGGGCAGGCCTTGCCCTTGAACTCGAGGGGAACGCACGCCACGCACCGCCCAAACGGCCCAGGGTTGCGGGCTTCCCCGGATTGTTGGGCGAAAAACTTGTTTACCTAACGCGTAATTTGGTCGCTTTGAAAGACTAAATCAAAAAATATAAAAAAGGAATTAAGATTTATGGACTACTTTAGTTGTTCACTTGTCTTTTGCTTACGCACCCAATAACTCACTTTACAATAAAGAAGGTGAACAATATTTGAAATTATCATAGTCTTCTTCACAAAAGTCACATAATAGTACTTCAATAGACGATATGACAGTTAAATTTTCTCATTTTGATTGCCGATTTATTATTTAATATAACCAACAAAATGAGTGATCTCTAAACATCAAATCCAAATGATATAACGTATCGCTTTCCCAAGCACCGCTTTAAAAATTCTCTAAACATTTTCAAAGAAAGGAAATCTCGATCTTAAGAGGGCTTTCGTGTTAAAAATAGTGAAATCGCAACCGAGCGCTCGATCATACCGTGTGTGGTATCAAATTAAAGGGCTTTGCGAGTAGTTTATAAATATATATCACATTATAGGACTTTTTCTACTTGGTCTAACAAAATATGAGAAAATGTCCAAAAGTGGTAATAATTGTACCGGTGAAGGCTCGTTTTCAAAAAATTGGCAAAAATCAATAATAGCAATGTATAATCACTAAGGCATAACAGCAATTTAAGTAAACGTTGCAGATTAATTTAGTACAAAACTTGCTTCGATGTGATGTAGATTTTCAAAGAAATTGTCACTTAATTTTAGGTAATTTCTGAAAAAATTGAATTCGCCTTAGGCTAGTTTACTCTTTTTCAAAAACTTAAAAAAAAAATCTAGTCTGAAATGATTGTGGTACAGGATATACGAATTATAAATTTACCCGTTTTAATATTCAAAATTGTCCAAATTTTACAAATAAGATCGACTGATTCAGCTCTATACGTGCGTTTTTCTAAACGTGCATTAGAGAAAAATTCATAATTAATTTAGTGAGTTAGTTTTCAAAAATCCAGTCTTATAAAAATCAAGATAATAAGATGCTCTAACTGGAACTTGAATTAAATAAATCTATTGGATAACGGAAAGTGTAGTATTTCACCGACTAAAACTATCAATTTTACATTATTTTGACGTTTTTTTTGAAAGCAGCCTTAAGTGTAGGGGCTTTGTCGCGGCCAATCGGCAGCCCTAACCCCTCCCCCCTGCCCTACTTCCCCGTGATCAATAGCTTCCTACTTACACAGTTTCCGGCTTACACGTGCCTATTTTCGCCGACGTTGGCCGACATGGTTCGAAGAGGCAGTTTTGAAGGTTTTACGAAATTTTTATAAGGGTACGGTCGACCCTGAGGTTTGGTCTAGTTTTGTTTGGGCACCGTACCTATATGCAGCATGCTGCGCAAAATAGTGAATGAACTTTTTAAGGCAGAGTTGTTTTAAAAAAATCTTGACCTTATGACCCAAACATACCTCTATTTCAAGATTGCTTTTTGAAGTCTTATCGGTTATCGGTTTGTAAACAAAAGGTAAAATCAAATTTTCCTGGCGCAAGCGTCTGATATAGTGTGAGGCTTTGTATTTGTTCTAGTTTATGGAAATCTTACTTGGAACTTTTTCCGAAGCTTTCTGAGTGTCGTCTTCGATAATTTGTGATTCACAGATGCCGAGTTATTTTGAGAAAGTTAAGATGTTTTCGCCGAAGAGAAACTGGATCAAATATTGCTTTGATTATGCGAATAACACGTTGTAATTTTACATCAGACTGGAATTCTCAAGAACTTTGATATACTTATTTGATTGTAAGAAACAGTTCAATAATTTATGTGGTTGGAATGTGTTTTTACTGTTCAACTAATGTAGTTTAGGCCAATTTCACGTGGGTGCTCTATGCTATCGGTCTATTTACATTGTTACCAAACAGTACTATTAAGTATGCCTTTAGCCCTGCAGTATTTGCCTGTAATACTATCGTCTACTACGCTGTAATAGATGTTACGAATTCCATACATGGGAAGGGAACCTAGCCCTATCAAAAGCAGGCGTGTATCGATCGAGCTTAAGAGGGGTTCGCATGGCTCGCTGATTTTTGCAACGGATTATAAACTAACTCCTTTTATCATGCGCGTGTTAACAGGGTGCTTGCACAATGAGAATGTGAGAAAATTGATTTCTCATGTTATTTGCATTATCAACATCAAATACCAATTAAAAACATGCCAATTGCTAAGTTTTTGCTGTGCCTTGTAATCATTTTACCTTTTGGGGTCACTACACATGGAATAGTTTTAATTAACCTACTTAACGGAAATTGTGTTTTTATGAAAACAATCATCAGATGGCGTAAACAAAATATATTATCTTATCCGAATGACCGTTGACCGCATTGCTAATTTGACTTTTTCATCTTATTTGTAAATTGTTCCGTATGGCAACCTATTATCAATGGTCAATCGTCGTTTGTTGTCTGCATAAGTTCTGTTCTTAGTTGACTCAGATGCATTTATCACGTGCCGAGCATTCCGTCAATTTTGATTGTCTTCTTTTTGCATTTGTTTGTGACTAGAAATATTAACCATTTCCGTAGTTTTAATTCTGTTTAAAGGGTGCCATGCCACGCCAACTCGTATTGTGGGTTATTACGTAATATGAAGTAGTAACATGTAGTAATCCTTCCAGTGGCCAGCGATCAATATTTTACAGTTACTACGGCGTCCTTTCCTTTCGTTGCAAATGGACGGACATAGAATACGCTTGGGATATGGGCAATATGGATAATGTTGTTTAGGCATATTACGCATTTTGATGATTTGCTAATGTTAAAACTTACTACCTGGTTGAAATCTAGAAATCTACCAAAAACTTATTATGGAGTTCAAGGAATGTCGCGAAAGTTATTGTTCAGTATTGCATTTACACTATTTTCATCTTCTTTGCAAATAATTTGTCGACTTATTCAAGTAAAATCCATTTGTGCTGCTCCACCAATTTTAATTTTTAACAAGATTTTTGCTTCTTCTACATATTTCACAAACAATCCAACGTTATGTCTCTAAAGTCGTCCAAGATCTATTGACATTGCAAGAACATAATAATAGATCGCGGGCATTTATAACCTAAAATCACCTTGGCCGGTTTACATCTGCCCGTGCTGGTTCGCCGGGCAAGTGGCACGACTGCCCAGTCAATCACTGCAATCTGCTTTACTTTGTTTCTTCTATTGTTTGATAGACTTTGGGTTGGCTAAGTTGGTCGGTACTGTCGGTAGATGGCGCTGTTCATTTAGTAGTAGTAGTAGTAGTAGTATATTAAGTAAACACTTTATTGTACAGAACAAATTACATGTACAGAGAATAATTTTAACGGTTATGTACAAAGGCGAGCTCATCCCTTTAAGGGATCTCTTCCAGCTAACCATTTAGTTTTGTTTCTTGTATCTTTTGACATCAGACGAGTTGTCTATGTTGAACGATAGATGTCGGTCTACTGTAAGTAGCGATTTATACATCGCGCACATTAGTTAGTGCAGCTGCTGTTGTTATTTTAGCCTGAATCCAATTATGTACAAATGAATTCGGATTCTAATAAGGTTTCAGTTAGAATTTGTTATCAAATCTTGAAATCATATTTAAGTATTCGTATGCCTACTTTAATATCATTAATTATTAAGAGTTTAATCTTATAACTTTGTTTATGTTTATCTTATAATACGAATGTTGCTTTAAACGTTTACTATTAGTTTAACCTAATTCTGATTGCCAGCGTTGGTCTACTAAATTATCAGTCACGTTTAACAAAATAAGTTTATTTGTGTAGATCAAATTGTACTAGTTTTTAGATACGAACTATATAAGAATTTATGAACCTACTTTCCGTTATAAATTTGGATCAAAGTGCGGACAATTACACGAGTTCCAGTTTCCTATTCCTTAGTGACTGGAGCCTTTTATTTTTATTTCGGTCAACGGCCGTGCCTATTGAGTTCCATTGACATCGATCCTTGGCTTGGCTTCAGACCTACCCGAACTAAAAGTGGTTTTCTGTGTATAAGGACCGGCCACATCTAAGGGACGCATGTCCTGAGGTGCGGAACGGACGTCCGCGCCACGCCGCCTGAATGTAACTCAAAAAACATTTTGTATAGGAAGGACGTAAGACGCGCCCCCAGGTGGCGCGGCGCGCGCCACGCCGCCGCCACGCCACCTGGGGCGCGTCTTACGTCCTTCCTATACAAAATGTACTGAGGAGACGTTTTTTGAATTACATTCAGGCGGCGTGGCGGAGACGTCCGTTGCGCGCCCCGAGACACGCGACGCTTAAGTGGGAACGCTGCCTAAAGGGTCTTTTTGCAATAAGGTCGTATATAGACTTAAAATTTAATATAAATTTCTTATAAAGATGTCTCTATTGCACATGGAGCAGAAAGACTTTTTAAGGCTTAGAACGCCACAAATAGGACTTATAGGAATGACTTCTTTGTCTATTCAAAGTATTGAATCTACACGTGCGTATAAAGGTTTGGAAGTCGCGAAACTGGTTAGGGTCTCGTGGCGTTTCAATGAGTTATATTTAATTTTAATATGGTTTACAATTACACAATTATGCCAACCGAGCGTGATGAAAAGGGTCTCAGTAAAAAGTTGACGTTAGATTTATTCTGTAGTACATAGTTTGTGAAGTAATTGCGAGGAAACTGGTTGTTAGGAAACGGATCGGTGCAAGTAAGCGAGCGCTAGTTGAAAATAAAGCTTGTAAGTAAGCGAGCGCTAGTTGAAAATAAAGTTGAAGAAAATACATATTTAGAATGCATTTACTGAATACTTCTGACTATTAAGATTTCGATGCCAAATAGCGTGACCAAGTTAAAAATGAAAATGTAAACTTTGCGCTTCTTGACATAATAACCTAACCACGTGTTTTGCTTTTGCTACAAAAACATATTTGCCCTACTTCTATTTACAATAAACGAGTTACTATAAAATTGAAAACGTGCATTCAACTATTCATTGAAAATAAATTCCTATGTATTGTTAATATTTTACAATGACAAAGGATATGAATAACGAAATAATTTAATAATTAATATTACTAAGGCCTTTGAATAAAGGCATATCTTCATTATTTAGACTGTTGAAATAACTAAACGACGTAAACTCAACACAAATAGCATAAATCACGACCGCGATAAATCTTTCCGTATATAATACTTGCATTCAGAAACAAAGGTTTCAAGCTCACAATGTTGCTACCAGTATTACCCAAATCGTTAATAGCACGCGGTGTTTGGTCTAGGCATTCGATCGTGTGTTGACCGGGCGATTCACCTTGAGACCGCGCCTCGCTAACCAGTATCGCCTCCTATAACCCTGCCGAGAAAAGTAACACCGTCTACCTTCAAACGTATACACTGTAACAGACGTATCTGCACTGGTCGCGTATTCACGTTTCGTACAATGCTCAAGACCGGTCCATTCCGTTGTGGGTGAGCAAGTTGTGGAATGCATGGGACGGACCGACATGATTCGACTGTGCAGCATTTTCGGTTATCGATTGAAGAACCCATTCGATACTTTTTATAACAGTTAAAACCATATAATTCTATGTTTTGATTGCCAGTTGGATAATTCTGCGTTTGCAATAATTACCTGAGCGTGGGTTCTACTTTTTGCACATTCAATTTTGAACGCACCAGCAATTGTTTGGTAATTCAAAATTAGTTCCTGTAATCATATGCTGTAATTTTTATGGTCGTGCCAGATTATAATGGGTTAGGTGGTTCTGTATTATCATTACGGTGTGTAGATATAATAAAATTATCATATATATTGTTTGCAAAAAGATCAAGTATGTCATTATTTTTGTTTAGAAATAGTAGTACCGCAAGCGGCTCTAAAATGATTGATCAATCGTTGTTGGACTTAAAAAGTTTCCATACAAGATGTCGTTTTAAATCTGAGCATTAAAACTCACTTCTTTAGTAAGTGTAGGTACTGGTTCCTCGTAATTCAACGCCATATTCGATTTGATCGCTAACTGGTGTTCCTTGGGCCGCGTGCCGTAGTGAGCTCGTTTTTTTTCGGGTCACTGACTTCGAAATATTTCTGTTAAACCCTTACAATCTGTTTTTTGACCACATCTAATTTCGGATTTAAATTAAAATTGGTTGCATCATAATTGCGGTTTCGTTACTTTTGTGGAAATTCCTTCTTGAAAGTACATTTTGATGACAACGTACGTGTTTAGCTGTTTAGTCTAGTCATACCACCTCTCAAAGTTGTTTGTTCGGAAAATGTATTTCTTCTGTCAGTTTTTCATTTCTTTTGTTGGTACTTATTTTGGACACTGCAGTAACTTTTTCGTTTTTATTTTTCGTCGTTTCATTTGTTATTAATATACATGTTCCAGCAAAAAAAAAACGATTTTGAAGTCGATATGATATAAGTACATAGTTAACAACGCAACAAATTTATCTTTTTTAAAGATTTATACTATTTATAGGTATCTCACAGTGTTGAGTCATTGGTAAGACTATTGCCTCGAGAAAAATAAATATTAACGAGGTAACGTGTCAAATGTCATAACTAGGTGTCACGAACGCACACCAGGGACCTTGCACGAGAACTACCGCTAAAAAATCAGTAGAAACCTTATATATTTTACTATAAATGCTATTTTCAAATGTCTACCTAATAACCATAAAGTCAAAGATCATTAACATGTGCCGAGTTGTAAAACGTTGTATATTATACCTAGTGATTAAATAAATTAAATTGCTTCCAAATAATGAATAGGAAGTACTTGATCTTCTAATAAAGACACGTGTAAAGTTTCTTTTGAACAATAATTTCAAGGTCATTTTGAATCAAACGATGCATTTTTCAATGGAAGACTGTAAAAGTGCTGAATGTTGAACCACCTTAAATGTGCATTATAAGCCAATAATGCCATTGCCACTAGCGTCTAAACGTCTATCACTATATTTTTTATGAATTGATGAATACATTAAAATGTAGGTAAACGTATTAAAATTGATTTCAAATAAAATTAAAAAGTAAAATTAACCGATAGCTAAAGGCGAACCCCTAAAAATAGAAATAAACGTCCAAGTAAATGGAACCTGTATTTGCATAATAGCCGTGTCACCCGTGTCGAAAAAGCAATATAATATAAACAATCACCTACATTCACCGTGGATTTGCTTCGTAAAGGTATCAGGTTCTCATATCGACAGTATTAATAACCTGATTTGCGAGCGTATTTCTTACCGACACTGAATAATATCTTTGTAAGTATGTATAAGACAACTGTTCGCTTTCCCAACTGCATTGTATCACTTCTGTGTTCTCGTGAAATTTAGATTTTATGGAGCTTTGAGTAAAATTGCTTTTAGAATTTAACCACCCGGCGATGATATTTACAATAATAAAATTAGTAGTAGTAGTAATAGTAGTAGTAAACACTTTATTGCACAGAACAAATTAATCCCTTAATGGGATAAGTTCGCCTTTTTACAAATGATGTGTGTTCTTTTTATTTCCTGTTATTATGTGTTCTTATTTTTGTACAATAAAGTGTATTACTACTACTACTACTAACTAATGCTACTACAAGTACAGTGAATAATTATAATGGTTATGTACAAAGGCGAGCTTATCCCAATCCTAATGTGGTATCGCATTAAAATTTATATTATGATTTTTTCTTATAATACTTATTCATTCATAGGTATTAGACTAATACTTTTAAACCAATGGTCAAACTTACCGCAGATTATTCTCGACTCAATTTTCCAGTTCAATCGAATAGTTTGCCTATAAATTAATAACGAATACTTAATCGAATTCGTGGTCCAATTCTCGTATCTTTTATTTACCGCTGTGCATATACGTTAAACCAATGGAGATGATAAGCGTGAATAAAATCCTGCTTTTTCACTACCGAGCACTCAAAGTAAATAAACTAGTATCCTACATATATTGAAATTGTTAAATTTAAAGACGATACACCTATTGCAATTTACAATAATATAAATAAATAAATAAATAAATAAATAAATAAATAAATAAATAAATATTATAGGACATTCTTACACAGATTGACTGAGGCCCACGGTAAGCTCAAGAAGGCTTGTGTTGTGGGTACTCAGACAACGATATATATAATATATAAATACTTATATACGTAGAAAACATCCATGACTCAGGAACAAATATCTGTGCTCATCACACAAATAAATGCCCTTACCGGGATTCGAACCCGGGACCGCGGCGCAGCAGGCAGGGTCACTACCGACTGCGCCAGACCGGTCGTCAAACCTCAAATCTGTAGTTTTCTCGGTTCAACGCCCACTCAGGTGAGCTAGCTATTTGTTATCATCGTCGCGGCTCGGAAACCCCGATGTTAACGGGACGCCCCAATTCGTCCCCAAAATAAACCACGATCTGGCCCAGATCCGTCCGTCCGGACTCCCACTAGAAACGCAAGTTAAATGTGACCCGACGCCACGTGGAATTGACAATGAAAACAGAGAATGTGATGATTTAAAAGATAAAGAACCGAACTGAGCAGCTTTAAGTAATGACGACAATATAAGTGATATCAACAATGAGAACAATGAGACAGACAATAATGTAAGTATGAATAATTCACTAGATAAATAAGAAGACAACTCGAGGCAACGCAAAATGATAAAAATAGAAATATCCCTAATGATAAATATCAGAAGGGCTGAAGTTGACAATAGCCCGCCTAATTCCCTAATGAATGCGCGTACCCACATGGACAGACATAATGATATTTTGAGGCCGGCACGTGACGAACCGGGCCTAGAAGTAGCTATGGTGTGGAAACTTGGGGAGCATGTAGCCAAATATCGGCGTGGGTGAATGACCTCAGTTCGCAGGCACCTGCAATCGCGTCGCTGTTGACACAACCAACTGACACGCGTAGTTCTCAATTCTCAAGTGATAATGGCTGCCGGTGCAACGTACGTGTCGCTTTGTATTTTAAATTCGTTATTTATGGGACTGGTTATTTTTAAAGAAAGATTTAGGACAAGGAAAACGATTATGATTAGGGTTCTATTTACGATTTATCTCCGTGATTTATATTATGCTTTTCCTTATGAATGAGCTTGAAGATTATAATGATGGTAATTAACGATGTTAGATAAGATTTAAGATTTCATCTAGCGATTGTAGTGTTTTTGTATCTCTCTAAGATAAATCTATGATGGGTTGATTAATGTTAATTTGTGTTATAGATAACAAATGTGTGTAAGTACGTATTGTAATGCTGTTTAATCGACGAGACGGACGTCTGGACAAGATTTAGTAACAGAGAAAAGATACAATCCTATATTTAAAAGAATAAATTTAATATACTCAAACGAATAACGTTTTAAAAACTTCGTCTAAAGCCAGTGTTTCAAATAACGTAGACAGTAGTTCATTAGTTGGTCCCGCGTGGGATCGGGGGCACGGCCTTGTCCCATTTCTCAAGATTGGCACTTTTTATTTGCTCTTTGAACTACGTCCAAAGCGTCGGGTTTTGTTTGATTGATGGCGGATTCCGAATTTCCGATCCCTCGAGAATGGCTGATATGAACATATTGTATTGTAAGTTTTGGGTAAAAGGCAGGCTTTTGTACTGATCCCAAAGATCTTAATCAATATATAAGGTTTTATGGATTTCACTTGCAAAATGCTTTTGCAGAAATGAAAAAAACATCCTTTTGGTTTGTTGTGGTGGTAAACCTGGTAAGTTTTTTTTATGGGATAGGAGGCAAATGAGCAGACAGGTACGGGCACCCGAAACACCAGAAGTGTTGGAGATGCGTTGCCGGCCTTTAAGATGGGTGTAAGCTCTTAAAATTCTTCGTTAAAGTGACAGCTTTTAATACAAGGTTGAGTAACGGATACTTCTAAGACAAAATAGCTCAATCCTAATGCTTGTTATGAGTTCGTATCCATAATCACAATGCTAGATGCACGTCGACTATAAAATCTTACATAATTACCATTACGTACCTACGGATAGGTAGATCCATCTATCGGTCTGACGACTAAACATATTTGTCTCATAATGTTTATTTCTGTGTTGTAGAAAAATAATCATGCGACTTAGAGTAGCAACTATCTATGTATAGTAGATACTTACGTTTTAAAAGAAAATTCAGCTACACAAATTCCCTAACTGGTGTGGTTAAATTACCTTTAATGTCAATGAGATGCTCAAACAAAGAGTTCTGACTGTAATAATTTGTACGAAACATGCTTTGATGCTGGATGTTGCAACTGCTATAGTGCAAAAACACTAGTCGAACTGGCTGAGCAAGTTGCAATTGTCGATAACGATTACAGCCATACCTTACTAATAGGGCGTTTAAGTTCAGACATTACTCCTTAGAAAAATTATAAAGTTAAATAGGTAGTGTAGTGTTCTTCCGTAAGATACTCAATTGAAAATTTACCTCTTGACAATAAATCAGTTAGAAAATTAAATAAGCATTAATTATGTTACTAACGATAGAACGACTTGTGAAAGAGGAATAATACTGGTGTATCTGTTGTGTATGTAAAAGGGTAACGTTTGTGTAAAGATTTAGGTATGAAATAAATGGAATAGACTCCCTTTTACCCCTGTGATGCATTTTCCAGTAAAACCACTACATTTTTTCTTGAACTTGGTTTAGTAACAACCAAGGAAATTGGTAATTGGTATTTACCGGAATCAAATAATGTAATGGACTTAATAGACGTAAAATTTAAAATATTTAAATTTTAATGTAACGTTACAATTGTTTTAGATAAAGTAGGCAAACGTAATAACAAACCCGATTTTTATACAATGAATACTAAACATAATCAAAGCGATGACAATGACAATTATTTTCAATCCAGTAATTGGGTCGCGCACAAAGCCATCAGTAACTTAAACAATGAATTTGAAGGCGACGCAATTTATTAAAAGTTAAAGCTACGAGTAACTTTGAAATATGTTCAAATTAGATATTTAGCCTTTTTACATACCTAACCCCAGTATGACGATGGCCAAGCTGATTGTTTATAATTATCCCACCTAAAGGCCAGGTTTTCAACTATCTGTTTGGACATTCTCCAAACAGGACTAGTTTGTTGCAAACTTGCGAGCGTGAAACCAGTGGCGTACGGAAATCTCTATTAGGTTTGGACCGTTGATTGTAAAATCTAAATTTGCAAACTTCTTTATGCGAAACAAAGGTTTCTTAGCTTCAACAGAAATGATAAAAGAAATAGCGTCAAAACCTGATACTTTTGAAATGTCCTCTCTAACAGACGGCCTATAGGAATAAACACTTGTTTCTTGACCATAGTCATCATTCCCAACTAGTTAGAGGTATAATTTAGTTTACTTCGCTGAATGTATAGTCGTCGTGTTTGGTATTCCAACGACTTTGACACAATTTCTCTCGATTGCTATAGAACTATTAGAATTGTAACTTGGGTTAATTCAGTAGTTCGAATTGTCGATGTATTGAAGTAGTTTGATCCGCTTATTCTATTAAGGTTCTGGTTTAATACTATTGAAGAAAACCTGTACTAATTCAATTTAGCAAAGCTAAGACTAAGCTGATGTACCTACATTGAGTTAGATAGGCACCGGTTGATGAACTTATGCAATTCTTATGAAGTTTCGGAGAATAATTTCACAAATATTGTTTACTTACACCTTGGACACAGGATATCTCCAAAATATAAGTAGGATTATGAGGTTATTTATGCACCTCAGCAAACTAATTTTAGTAGACTTATTGTTCTATTGAGGAACGTTAGTTGGATTTTTTCGTTGTCGTTTGTTTTGAAGCTAATAGGATTCCAATTAGAATCCAATAGGTACTTGTCTTTAGGAAGATTGTAAACGAACATTTCAGTTAATAGAAACTCTAACTTAACCTTGTATATAATGTATATAAATTCAAATCCTAAATCACGAACGTTTATCATACCTATTATCATTTCAAATCGCAATGAAGGCACTTATTTAGGTAAGTAGGCTGGTCCACCTTTCAGTAAAGGTGGACCAGCAAATTCTGAAAGTTAAATTGGTTTTAACTTCTGATTAGCAGAAACGTCTGCAATCGATGCTATTAGGCTTAGAATAAATTTAAAAGTGGAAAATGTCTGCCTTGGGTGAGACTTGAGATCCAGAGGCCGTGAGTTCCAGTCTCACCCAAGGCAGACATTTTCCACTTTTAAATTTATTAAATTGGTTTGTTCGGATGCCTGTGTCTTTATGGAATGTCTATTTGTAACACGATTACGCCGTGTCGACGAATATTTTACTTTGCTCCAGAACAAATTTACACATTTTACTTACTTATAAAGCAATAGAATCAGTAAGTAGGCAATAGACGTCGATGTTTTGTACATTTTTTCTTTCATTGCAAACTGAGTAGAACAAGATAATAGGTGCTATCTTAATGCTTGTTTGTTGAGAATCAACTGTGTCGAGTCAGCAGGCGGTCCGGGCCCCAGACTCGTCGACAAGTGACACTTTTCAACTTGCCAGCTATAAATATTCAACGTCCACTCTGCCAGCCGCTCTCACCGATGCTGCTACTAGCGATACCCACCTAGATACAGTTTGGGCTCAATTTTGACGGCCCACTCTTGCACTCAGCCAGAAATACAGACGACTCGGCGCGGGCGGTCTGGTACAAACGCGCCTCTGTCTATTCATCCATCACTGCACATCCGCACGATACGGCTAGACTCACGATTTCACTGTCACAGCACGCGGCCAACCGGCCAGCCGGAGTCACAGCACTAGATGTTTTGACAGTAGGTATACGTAAGGGTTGGCGAGGGCATCAGTCCACGCTCGGGTGAAATCGCCGCGCACTGAAAACTCGTCGCGAAGCCGGCCTCCACGCTCGAGAGCCGTCAAAGCCTGAAGAGGCAGGTGTGCGTGCAGCCTAACGAAAGAGTTGGACGAGACGCCGCGCGCGACTCGCCACCGTCGACTGACGGGGCGCGCCGCGACGAGCCTAGGCCGCACCAACACACGCGCATTCGCGCACACTCGCGCCCGCTGCCACCTCGTTCGCCTCCTCTCTCCTCCCCGCGGCCACGCCGCCGTCACAACGCCACCACCGCCGTCACTCCACGTCTCTCCGGACTTGGAGATTCGGTGATATTTTAAACCGAATTTGACTTTAAAATCATATCAGCTACGCCTCAAGACGTGGGCCTGTGGACAGGAATATTTACAGAAATCGAAGCAACAACACTGGACAGATTTAATTAGTTGCGCATTGAATGGACGGCGCGTGTAGAAACGACGAGAGCGCATGCGCCACGCACACACGCCAACCAGCCGTCTACTAGAAATTCGAACACTCGTGTCTATGCGAGACCAAAATGGGACGTGCAAAATAAATTTGTAAAACAGGTACATAGTGACCGAACGGTTTGTTTTCAGTTTCATGTGGCATCGACAAATTTCATATCTTGGCAATGATGACATCAGGTTTTGTAATGTTGACAGAGTGCCCACGTAATGATAGTGGTAGCGATGCACCGCGAGTCGTGCGGAGGCAGAGAAGGTCAGTGCAGAACTATAGCTGCTATGCTACAAATTGCGCAAATAGATGTTCCAATGTTCCAATGAACTCGTTTAATAATAGCGGGCGTAGCGCGGGCGTCACTGAAGATACTAGCGTAGGAAGTAATGTCGGCTAGAAAGAGTACTCAATACTCGACTCGTAGCAAAACTCGTAAATTGTGCCAGGATACATAGACCGACTCGGAACGCTAGCAAAAAACGCAACTACGCGGGTTCATGAATGAGGATGACGTGATCCGATAAAATGTGCGTAATGCCGATGGATTCCGAAACAAATTAGCTCGATGGGTCTCGAAAATTTTGTATTAAAGATCACAACACCACTTTTGATACATTAAAAACCTGCCAAGAGCGTGTCGGGCCACGCTCAGGCTTTAAAAGTAAAATTTTAAACTTATTTCACTGTCCATAATGGGGGATTCCATAATTGGAGAAAAAACACCTAGTTTTAATTGAGTTAACTAGAATATCTATTCTGCAATACGCTTGAAATGTAGAAGAAGGATAGGACAGGTGGCGAATTTTTTCCTTAAACTGTTAATTAAAAACCGGCCAAGAGCGTCCGTAGTTTTCCGTATTTTTCTCAAAAACTACTGAACCTATCAAGTTCAAAACAATTTTCCTAGAAAGTCTTTATAAAGTTCTACTTTTGTGATTTTTTTCATATTTTTTAATCATATGGTTCAAAAGTTAGTCCATAAGAGGGGGGGAACGCACTTTTTTTCCTTTAGGAGCGATTATTTCCGAAAATATTAATATTATCATTTTTTCCTTAAAAACGATCTTAGTAAACCCTTATTCATTTTTAAATACCTATCCAACAATATATCACACGTTGGGGTTGAAATCCGAAAATATTAATAAAAAAAATATCAGCCCCCACTTTACATGTATGGGGGGTATAAAACATTTTTTTCCATTTTTTATTTTTGCACTTTGTTGGCGTGATTGATATACATATTGGTACCAAATTTCAGCTTTCTAGTGCTGTTACTGAGATTATCCGCGGACGGACGGACGGACAGACAGACATGGCGAAACTATAAGGGTTCCTAGTTGACTACGGAACCCTAAAAATGAAGGTGGAAAATGGAAGTGGCGTGATGAATGTTGGAGATTAGAGATATTACCAAAATGCTCGTCTCATCAAGACCGCGCTTAGGGACTAGTCGCAGAGACGACAAATTACGCACCTACAGTGGAATAACGGCTTTAAATTACGAATCCAACTGCTCAGCTACAAGGATAAATATAAGACAATTTGAACAAACAACGCAAAATATTTTAACAAAACCATCAGTATATTTTGTCTTAATACGCCTACACACAGTAATTAATAATCATTTATTTGCATAATAATTCACTGTATTAGACCAAAATTCTGAATTTATAACAAGCTAAACAAGTATAATAAATCAAACTAGGCATCTACTACGATCGAAAAGACGGAAGAAAGAAAAATAGAATTTGCATAAAAATAGCAAGTTTGATTTAATAGTGCGCGGATTGGTCGAGCCAATTTTGCAGTAATAGATGTGTAGTTAATTTTAAACCGTGTGAATCTGTTTCTCTATTGCTAAAGTATGTAAGAACAATAGCTCTTTATGTAGTTTAAAAATACCTTTCCCAATTTTCCACCAACAATACCTAGGTACAACTCGAAAATAGGAGTCGAAAAAGCTTGAGAAATGGTTACTCCGAAAACAAAACCAAGACTTTTCTGTAAAAACTGGCCAAGAGCGTGTCGGGCCACGCTCAGTGTAGGGTTCCGTAGTTTTTCGTATTTTTCTCAAAAACTACTGAACCTATCAAGTTCAAAATAATTTTCCTAGAAAGTCTTTACAAAGTTATACTTTGGTGATTTTTTTTCATATTTTTTAAACATATGGTTCAAAAGTTAGAGGGGGGGGGGGGAAGCACATTTTTTCCTTTAAGAGCGATTATTTCCGAAACTATTAATATTATCAAAAAATTATTTTAGTAAACCCTTATTCATTTTTAAATACCTATCCAACAATATATCACACGTTGGGGTTGGAATGAAAAAAAATATCAGCCCCCACTTTGCATGTAGGGGAGGTACCCTAATAAAACATTTTTTCCCATTTTTTATTTTTGCACTTTGTTGGTGTGATTGGTATACATATTGGTACCAAATTTCAGCTTTCTAGTGCTTATGGTTACTGAGATTATCCGCGGACGGACGGACGGACGGACGGACGGACGGACGGACGGACGGACGGACGGACGGACGGACGGACGGACGGACGGACGGACGGACAGACAGACATGGCGAAACTATAAGGGTTCCTAGTTGACTACGGAACCCTAAAAAGGGTCAGACTGAATATACCTACACTTGAATATAAATTGATAATACACAGGGTTAGCAATCAGCATTGATTTTGTGAATTTACTGATTTGTTAAGATTGCTAGGTAAACATTATTTCGAGTCTGATTCAAATATGGTCGGACTGGTCATAAAATAAAATCAGTTACCATTAGCGATTACCTGTCAAACTTATATCGACCGGCAAGCTCGGAAATGTGGGATCGGACTTAAGTATGTCTTTTCTCCAGTTTAAAATAAAAATATTGAGGATCGATCTCCAGAAAACGACTCCGTCCACGAACATTCTAAATAAAACATAACAAATTTCTAACATATGAAACTACACAAACTTGTAAAAGATCACTTGGGTGCAGACAAGCATGGTCTGTTCGAGCAAGGTGGTCGACCGGCATGCCAATCTTGGCTTCCGCCGGCGTCGCATCATTGCCAGAAACACTTAAGGGAAAAACGAACACTCCAAAATGCTCAGTGACATGAACGAACCATAATTATTTAACAAACTGTCTTCTCCCGTCAAATTTTAAGACCGGATTTGAAGCAAAATTTTAAGCCGATACAGTATCCAAGGAGACAAGATCGTTATCAGTGGAAGAATTTGTCTTTTTATTGATTGTTAAACTACGTACTTATGTAAAGGTTGCTTGAGCAGATTTTTTGTAGTTTATTATTTATTTAATACGCTCAATCAGATGCTGTTTGTTACATTATTTTTTTAATGTCATGTGCAATTTAATCCAATTATTTCTGCTGCTTTAATACATATAATTATTTCTCTAGTACGCGAAAAGAATAGAATTACAACCAGGCAAATAAACTGCCAAAAGTGAGCAAGATAAATATAATGCGTCAAACAAGTGACGTCCATGAAACTTTCAGAGCGAAAGTTGGCGCGGTTTGGAATTCCGTATAATCTCATTATCTTTTCCCACTGACAGTTCAATAGACGTCAAAAATATGTATACAGGTTTTGCCTTATTATAAAGCAGTAGGGCGCACGACTGTAAACATGTCTCTGTCGTTGACTGTAAGCGGAAAAGCTAATGAAATCTTTCTTATCCACTATGACGCACAATATCGATTCGAACGTACAAATTATTTTTACGACAAAGTCCCAAGGCGACGCGAATCCTACTAAGTTTATTTATTGATAGAATTATTGCTCGTTTAGCGAATAATTAGTTACACACGTGCACATGATAAATGGGTTTCTTCCTTTTGAGTTTCTTGTGTCGCGAATTGGTCTGCCTAATTCTGTGTCTGCTGGTTTGTTTATTTTTTTTTGTCAACAGGAAGTTCGTCAGCATCTATTTAATAATAATTGCAGTATTAACTCCTTACAATATACTTATTTATAAATCCAACCCACTTTGGTATCGTATCAGCTGTTCACATTTTTTTTGTTATGGAATCGGAACCTATACGCTTTCAGAGGCAGGACCACTGTAACCATTGCTACTGCTACGTACTATATTTTGGAGTATCAAATGCTTCATTAGAAAACTATTCAGATGCAAAATAATAATTTGATTTGTTCCCTAGTTGTATTCAGATGCACTCAGAAGCCGACCAACATGTACAATTATCTTTTCCCCTCACGGAAACACGTGTTTTGTCCTTTAATACTAGCGGGTAAAAACGCATTTTATCCACTAGTGGGTAAAGTAATTTGACCTTGAATAGAGTCAAATTAAGTGCTTTAAAATTGATAAAAGTAGGTGAATCTAGTAATAAAGATGATTTACCACCTGTGGAACTACTGGAAGCAGTGATAAGCGCATTTTTTGCTTTGTAGTTTCCTCGCTATAGTGAGGGGAAAAGTTTTGTGTTACACTCGGGTGCAAATGTATTTTTCCCCTCACTAGCTCGGAAACACGTGTTTTGTCCTTCAATACCAGCGGGTAAAAACGCATTTTATCCACTAGTGGGTAAAGTAATTTGACCTTGAATAAAATCAAATTAACTGCTTTAAAGTTGACAAAAGTAGGTGAATCTAGTAATAAAGATGATTTACCACCTGTGGAACTACTGGAAGCAGTGATAAACGCATTTTTTGCGTTATAGTTTCCTCGCTATAGTGAGGGGAAAAGTTTTGTGTTACACTCGGGTGCAAATTTATTTTACTTCTCGTGTGTTAAAAAACTCGCAAGTTCAGGATTCTATTCTCGAACCACTCGCTTCGCTCGTGGTTCAACTATAGAATCCTTTCACTTGCTCGTTTTTCAATTCCACACTCGGCGTTAAAATACAACTTTGCCCCCTTGTATAACAAATAACTATTACTTCTCGTGTGTTAAAAAACTCGCAAGTTCAGGATTCTATTCTCGAACCACTCGCTCGCTTCACTTGCTCGTTTTTCAATTCCACACTCGGCGTTAAAATACAACTTTGCCCCTTGTATAACAAATAACTATTTTACCACACCAACTGGTAAAAGCTTCACTTTGCTATTCGAAAACAGATATAGTATGAATTTTCTGAGACGAATTTTTCCCGTTTCCACAGCACGTGCTAAAGTCTCAGTGTAGTTAAAAAGCAACTATCATGATAACAATAAGGTTCAAATTTATGAAACAGTTTACAGTACGCAGGTAACTTTTTTTGAAGATTTTAACTACACTGAGAATTTAGCACGCGCTGGAAACGGGAGCTAGCCGCCGTGAATAATAGAAACAAAGGCTTTTGTTTTAACAGATTACGGCAAAAGCCAAAAAATCATCTCAGAAAATTCATACTATAGCATATTGCATTTTATCCACAAGAGTGCAAAATAATTTCTTACAAATTTTAACTTGATGTCTTCAGATGGCTGGTAGATTTTGCCTTTATATGAAGATTATGAATCATAAAATTATCATAAATATTGAATGAAATGATGGATTTGATTTAGTTTGGTGTTTTATAGTCGGTATTTTGTTCGTGTTGGTGTGGTGAAAAATTTTGTGTTTCACTCGGTGGCAAAGTTTGTTTAACCTTCGTGCCTGGAAACCCTCGCAACGCTCAAGATTCCACTTTTTGGAATCTTTCGCTTACTCGGGTATCAATATTGGCACGTGCGGTTAAACAACAACTTTGCCCCCTTGTAAAACAAATAACTATTTACACTTCATAAAGGTATTAGGCCTAGATTGTGACTAAGCCCAGGGTTAGAGTATGTTCAAAAAGTAGTGTCGTGGAATGTATGGGGCCATATACATTACGTGACTCTCATCCCGAACAGAGTCTATGGACCACTTAAACTGCACGCGTGATACGTAGTAGTTAGGTACTAAGAACAAATTTATTTTACAGAATTTATTATCCATCTATCCTTTGTATAAGCCGCCAAGGTACCTTCCGATTGCCAAGTTATGTGTGTCCACAACGGACAATGCCACATAAACGTTCAGATATTTCTGTTGCGCGTCAAAGTGGCGTTTTGTCGATTTGTTCATACATAAAGTTGCTAACAAATAGTCGTAACTGGGTACAAACAAGCCATTACTATGAGTTGGGAAGAGGCCACTAATGGGCAGACTTCACACGATTTCGCTTAAAGATATTCTTTTGAGTTTCTTGAGTTTCAAAGCTGAGTACCTATCGTGAAATTCAGATTTATTGGCGAGTACTTTGCAGCTCATTAGAGAAGATCATTACTTAGTTATGTAGCTACATATTTATATTTACTTCTATTGTGTAACAAATATCAGACAGCTTGTAACATATTATACAAGAAAGACTGAGTTTTTGACGTTTTAGAATATACTAGGTATGTACAGTACAGTCAACGAATTGGAACACTAGGCCACTGTAGAACTAATGTCATAGTGACGTTATAAATCAGATTGTAAGAAATCTCTTACTTTTTGTCATTTTGACATGGTTGTAGACAGACCTAGGGTTCCAATTGGTTGACTGCACATATTATGTACTCGATAGAGTAAATTTACATTAATTGTATTGAGAAGCCCTAATACTCACTAGGTATTTGACGACCGGTCTGGCGCAGTCGGTAGTGACCCTGCCTGCTGCGCCGCGGTCCCGGGTTCGAATCCCGGTAAGGGCATTTTATTTGTGTGATAAGCACAGATATTTGTTCCTGAGTCATGGATGTCTTCTATGTATATAAGTATTTATATATTATATATATCGTTGTCTGAGTACCTGCAACACAAGCCTTCTTGAGCTTACCGTGGGACTCAGTCAATCTGTGTAACAATGTCCTATAATATTTATATTTATTTATAATATTTATTTAAACTAGTATTGGAAACTGTAAGTCTTAAATTAAGAAAACATGTGATCATATTTGATTGGATGACTGTTTGTTTCATAATAAAATAAATAAAAAAATAAAAGTATTTAGGACTAAAAGTTACACACATTTTCCGAGATGTTAAAAAAAATATTTTAAACCAGTGGTAGAGGTTCAGGCGGCTATTGCATCTCTGAAACAGTCGAATAGACTCGAAGATTATTCAAAATATATTCCTATTGGACATCAACAAAGTTACACGTGTAAGTTGCGTACCGACTGCAAAAAGTTTGGTACTTATCTACACGTTATGTAAGATTTGGCACAACCCATCAACAACATATGTATATACATATTTCCCTCCTTATACATAAAAAAAGTTATTGAATTGATTTGTTAAAAAGTGTTTTGTCCTTTTCTGTCATGTTGACTTATGTATTTGTAAGAAATGGTCAAAAAACTTTATAAAGTAATCAGTTCAGTAACTTTTTCATGAGTAAGGGGCATATTCATAGGGGGAGATTTTTAGCCACAGCCGGGCGTTACCTCGAGGCTATAGTCGCCCCGAGCACAATTAGTACTGCTTAGCGAATATTATTTAAATTTAATTATTAATATTTTATTTAAATTATGACTGTTTTGTTAATTAATTATTTTTATTCTTATGTTCCTATGTGTCATGATTGGTGTATACTGTAAGTGACATTGTATTAATAAATAAATGAAATGAAATGAAATATTAGTCTGCATCCTACGTACTAACAGTTTCATACGATTCCAAATACTTAGCAGTTTGAACCTATTACGCTACTGACCGTTTTGTATGCTAATTGATTGTTTAAACAAATAATCGCATTTTAGCACGCTGGTATGAATTTCTTCAAACTTCTTCTGGAAAATTACTTGGAGGATATTTTCAGTAACTTGGACTTTCTTTATGGCTGTTTTAGTACAGTTACTAATGACTTCAACGTTATTTGTAACAAGCTAAGAATACAATTACTTATTAATGTATGAACTCACTCACTAACGTTGATACTTGATAGAAGATTCCAATCGAAACTTAACCCTTTGAATACCATAGACAGCGAAAGTCCTCCTTACTCGATAGTAAGGAGGCCTATAGCGCTAAAGCCAACTAACTATAGGCTAGGGAATGCAATCCCGACTCGGGATTGAAAATTCGGGATCCCGCGGGATTAGAAATATCAATCCCGCGGGATCCCGGAATTTTCGGGATCCCGTCTAGTTTAAAAAAAAATATATTCGGATGACTGAAGAAGCCAATAACTGCTTGTTTGAGATAATTAGGTTAACTAAAATAACATATTACTTGAAAGGAAATAAAAATCTTTATTCTTTAATCTTACTAACTAAATAATTATCAAGTTTTACGGAAATTAACATAAGTAAATTAGGTAATCAATACAATAAGCATATTTCAAGATTTTGAAAATGACTCCTTAAAAACAAAGGGTATTAATTGTGTCATCTGCTAAACGACATCTTATGTCCGTAGCAATGTACCCAGCTGCTGAGAATGCCCTCTCTGACTCTACACTGGTTGGCAACAGCGTGGCGAAGCAATTATGTATATGTAATCTGCAAAAATCGCCCCCTTGTTCCTCCACACTCAAATAAATCCATTTATTTTTTTATGGTAGACTCTAATTTGTCCAAGTTCGTGGATATACGTGTAAAAGGACTTTTGGACGCTCTTAGAGTTTCTTCTAATTCCTCTTGCAGCGATGTATTAGTTTGTGCAGCACGTAAATTTAAATCCTCTGCAATCACTGAAAGAGGCAAGTCATCTTCGATTAGTACTGCCGTATTAATCTCTGCTTGGTTTGGTTCTTTACTGTATAATCGTGTGATTATATTTTTTATTTCTTTTCTTATGAGATATTTGCTTGGTAATTGAAGTCTCGTTGCCTTTCCATTGCTCGAAGTCCTCTTGATAATTGTTCGGATTTCTTAAATATATCAGCACTGCAGTTGCTTTTGTGCGACGCTCGGAGATACGATTATTCATTGAAGAGACTTTTCTGAGAGAGGAGTTTTTAGGTCTTCTAGCTTTCGAACCATGAAACGCAATGTATGTTCTGCACTTACTAAATCAGTATCTCGACGGCACAATACCTCAACAGCCAATTTCACTGGCTGAAATGTATTTTCCAAATCGATAAGGACAGCGTGTTCTTCATCCGTGAAAAAATAGTCTGAATTAGAACTGAGCAAGAGGTCAACTAAGGTCTTAGCTACACATTGCTTTACTCTATTGTATGTACTTATCATGTTGCATAGGCTAGACCAACGTGTCAACAGTCAAGAACCAGCTAAATTGTTTTGCCAAACTCTTGCTGAATATAATTCTGAAGCATATCATTCTTGGTAGGAGAATTCCTAAGTTTCGATATAATCATTTGGTATTCTGTAGCCAGATCAACTTGTCTTAGAGGTAAGGAAAAGTATAAACCATCATAATTATCTGTATTGGACGTGTGTAGCGTTGCTGACCACTGCCGCCCAATCCCGTCAATCCCGAACGGGATCTCGTCAAATTATGCGTCGGGATTGATCCCGAAAATTTACACGAGATCTCGCGAGATCGGGATCCCGCGGGATCGGGATTGCATTCCCTACTATAGGCGTGTAATGGCAGGCGCTGTCAAAGTAACTTAGATCCTTTCAAGGTTTACAAACGCCCGCTTGCGCTTAGCAGCGTGGCATTTGAATGATGATCATGTTTGTGGCATAAAATTAAACAATGTATAAAAATAGTCACGTGATCATTTTTTTGCACTCGTCTTTATGTATGATTGTCATCTTGGCAAGGTCCTCTGGTAACATTATAAGTAATGCGTCACAGAGCGCAAAAATCTCAGAGCTCAGCCATTACGGCCAAACTCCTGATGATAGTGGTGACTGGTGAGTCAACGATCGAAGTTATTTGACATAAAGATCTCCATAACCGCCTGGGCGTCGTTAGCCACGTTTTCGTACCTGAGTCATTATTTTTTTTTTAACATAAAATTAGCTTTTTATGCAATGTTTGTGCGTGATTTTATCTTAAAAGGATAGGTGGCAAATTACTAAATATACGATGACAGAAAATTCGAGACATAGGCATTATTATAAGTATTGTGTTAAAGGCAAACAAAACACTTATTATATGAAGGGAATATTTTTCCAATCAATTTTATCGAGACAGAATAGTTTTGCTAATAGCAAGGACCATATAATACCGGCACCGACAAAGCCCAAAAAACGTACCTACCCCTGAAATGTATGGGTATTTTAGGCTTAAAAATAGATGGCGCTGATTCGCAGCCTGGAAGTGGCCAAAATAATATTTTCCCCAAATATTTTTGCGTGTTATTATTTTTTATAAGAACAAATGACGTGCTTCTTTATTTTAATATCATATCACGTCAATATACATTTTGAAAAAAATAAATTTGTAGGCATTATCTGTGTAGTTACTATAGTATTTAATAGATGGCGCTAAAAATACGGTACGACTCTTAGTATGAAGATTGTAAATCCTATATAAATAATCCTTGCTAATAGCAATAAAATTCCCATAAATTAACCCTGTAAGGTATGTCCTAACAAAGACAGCTAGGCAGGTGGTAATTCAGCAGATTGTATCTTTCCTTCAGTTCACACAAGTCGCGTTAGTGGCAGGTTGGTCCCGAACTCTAATAAAAAAGCATTGAGTTGGTGTATCCTAAACCTTATCCCAACGTCTATAAGCCTATGGTAGTCGCTGAGTTGTCTTTGTTCTGTTTTACAAGGTTTGCAATTAACACCTGCAGAGGTCGCTTCCTCTAACGAACATACCGCGGCGCTTGCGCCCACGCACCGTCCCACGCGCGCCCAATGTCACTCGCGAAATCAGATAAATCAATACAACTAAATGAATATGTATCGTGATTGTATAATTATTGGCCCATTTGATTTATATCCTGGTATTAATTTCACAGCAGGCTATAACAATAAAACTCGCGTTTGGGGATCACGCGGCCATGTTTGGGTGTGAATGGTGTGATCGATCGGAGTGGAAATATTCGGATTCGACGTTTCGGTATCTGGCGAAATGATAAATCGAATTCACGATCCAGGTGTTGGGGTTCATACGCCTTCCTTGCAGTCTCACGATTATTTTTGAGAAGGTATTTTTTAAGCCTTAGCCTTACTGGCAGGCCTTTTACCTTGATTACGGAATTACGTGTTTAGTTATCTTTTCTTTCTGAACCTATATTCAGGCTGACGTACTTTAAGTTTTTCTTTACTATTGAAAAGATAAATTAGATTGACGTTGCATTTTGTAATTCATTCCACTACCAAAAAGTTTACCGAAGAAATCACTTTTTAGCTGTAAGACTACCTGCAGTTTTCTCTTCTTGAGTTGCTGTATAAGTTTTCATTGTATTGAGACTTGCAAAATGAAATATTGTAAATTGATAATTACGTATGGATTTTTGAAATGTCAAAAATAAAGTGGATTGCTACGAGACAACGCGCTGCTAAAATCAAATTGAATGTGGCAGAATTATCTCAATTGGCAAACGGATGCATTCCAATTACAATGAGATAGCAGTGGATTTTTTTCATTTGTTAGCGCTGCATTCCTATACAATCTAATATACTTACATTAAATAATAAATATTTTTTTACAAATGTAGGTAAGGTGTCCAATAATAGATATAACTTTACAACTTTCAATATTTCGATGGGTTTTGAGATATATGTAGAAACAAATATTTGAAATGGGCCTTTCAGATGTATACGAGATTGGGTTATTTACATTACTAGTAGCCTAATTCATAGAAATTAGTCAAAAACAGATGGTCGAACGATAGCGACCCTGCAGCACTCCATCTAAGGTTGGGTCGTCATTTGTAGTATTAGACGGTAGTCTTTCACAGGAATCGCTGGTTCATCTCCTCCAGACCAGGACCTGGTCATGCATGCCATGGAAAGGCATGCCACCTGGTGGCATGCGTAAATGCATTTTCAGGGCGTAAAAAAAGGCATTTGACGAAAAATTCTGTCAAAATCATTTGCCTTCCTTAGAATGTTTGCTGTTGTTTTTTCTGCAACCATATATGCTCAATTGCTCAACCTTGTCGATGCCGAACTTTTTAGACGTCACGCTAACTCCTCTCAAAGACCCTTTTACCCAATCGGGTTCTGCATGCAACATCTAACCAGTAAACCTTTTATGTGCTTCCTTCCAGCCCCGTCCCTCGCACACTGACCCAATGATGGACGAGTTGTCTAAAAAGGAAATCCTACTTGCGCCGCCCAACCGATACGCGAGTCTAGCGCGTTTACATTACACTTACACTCATTTAAATTAAACCCGCTCTTGCTACTTGAGGGCACTGAAAATGGCTTTTATGGTCGGGAATAAATTCGACTAATTGGGTGATGTTTAGTACCAGCGCTTGCTTAGCTAAATTGACTAAATTCACATACTTTTTTGCAGCTTTAGTTCGTTCTAATATTATTTGTTCTGAGTATTTAAATACCTCTAGGCAAGTGTGTGGGAAATTAAGGAAAGTTTCATTTTGGAAATAGAAAGGAAATGATTTCCTTTGAGAGCAAGAGATGTTTCGGCAAAATTTGAATTTCCTGTGGAATTTAGAAACTTTTTGAGCTTATTTGGCACAATCGCTCACGAAACGCTCACGAAACGAAGCGCTGTAGATATCTATCTCTAATTCAGAAACGTTTGCGGAGAAATGCCATTCGGCTACGGGGCCAGTAAGCATATGCATTATCAATTGTAGGTACTTCAATATTAACACATGGCGAATTTGGCGTAATATCGCACTCAAAACAATCGCAATGTACAAAGCAAAAACTAAGGCTAAATACGAAAAGGTCACATGGTGCAAAATCAGCACATGACACTTGAATGTTTTATCAAACTATCGGCGACAGTTTGTGAAACAACAGATGATCTTCAATATTAAAACGAATATGGCGGAAAACTCAAACAAAACCTTGCGCTAGCCGAAGCGAAGGCCAGTCACCGATGGCCATGTTTATATTTAAAAACTAGTCCACATAGTTAACAGCGGTTTTAGAACGAACCAAACGAGATCGTGACCTAGAGAGGTGAACAAACGACCGATATTTGGGTTCAACTTGGTTCAACCTAAATTTTTGACCCGATTCGATGTAAAAACATTGGGAGCGTACAGCGAACCGCTTGACGTAACACGGGTTAGACCACAGATGTTGCCTGCTAGAATGCTAGAACCTAGACTGCAAACATGTTGGACTACCTGCGGTCATCGTGCCTTTTAGGTATTATGTTATTTCTTCTTTCTCTGTGTTGTGTTGTTAATATTTGTACACATAATTTAATAAGTATTCGTGCATTGCGCGTTCATGCATCCATGCATATTGAAGGAAGTAATTCCAAGAATCCAAGATACAAACGTCATATTATTTTTGTCAATTATCTTCTTAATTTATGTATCAACAAAATGTTGCGAGTAATATATTGTAGCTCAAATAATTGTTAGCATAGGCATTGTATGTCAGATTGTCACTTTTTGGTGAAAGTGAAAATATATGTTGTCCGAGTTGGCCGACCTAAGCGGTTGATTTGATTTTTAACTTTTCCACTGCTTAGCTTCATACTTATGGGAATACCATTGTGACTCACAATTGTGAGCCTGGCAGCGATCTATTTCTTCTTTCCAAACATCAGATCACTGATAAGAGGATACTGTATAGTGTACAACAATGCAAGGACTATGAAAGATAGCCTACGAGTCAAAAACGCGCAATGCATGGGAGCCAGTTTTTAGGGTTCCGTGGACAACGTGAGACTCTGCTGCCCATTGTTTGGAATTTATCCGATATAATCGGATATTTTAGGTGACGGAGAATGTGGCTAAGAGAGGTTAATTGGTACATTTGGACTAGTAAAGATATTGATGGAGACAAATAAATGGCTACCTACTTCACAATTATCAGAGCGTTTTGAGGTAACTATGAGTGTTACACAATGCACGGCTATGAGAGATGATCTACGAGTAGGAGCCAGTTTTTAGGGTTCCGCGGATGGCGTGGGACAGGGCTGCCCATTGTTTGGAATGTGTCCGATGCAATCATACGAGTTTGGTGAGGAAGAATGTGGCTAGAGAGTTTACTTGGTATATTGGGTAGGACTTTGATGCAAATGTGGGAACAAATGATTGATTTCGTAGTAGATGAATCGTGGCAGTTGATTTGTGTGCTTGATTCAAGCGTATTGTTTTTTCTAAAATTATCTCTCAGGTACCTATTCTGTTTTTAAAACTGTTGCTAATAAATAACTTTCACCAACGTGACACCAATTTTTTTTTTTTTGGCTTTTTTGGCACTTTAAGTTAAAGTTCGGTCTGACTACTCTGACTGGATCATTAGGGATAAAGTTTATAATACAGCCGTAAATAAATAATTGAAACAAGTGTTACGCTACTGTAAATCTACAGACTCATATATAAATAATGTAGGTATATACAGGAAGATTCAAAACAATGTTTATATAGACAAACAAACATACAAAGACAAGCAGTACCTACACATGGAAAAATAACAACTTAAAGTCCAAAAGCTCGTGTGTTTAAAGCGTGACTAGATAACAACATGATTTTTATAATTTATATTTAGTTGCATTAAATATGGCGTCCATTTCGAAGGGAGTCGCGCTTGACCGATTTAGAGCTTTCTTGCGTTTCTCTTCATAACGGGACATGCCTCTATTAGGGAACATTATATATAAAAGGAAGTAAGTACATATGATTTTCTATAAAATATAAGTCGTTTTTGCGGAGTCTGTTCGCTAACATCCATGACCCAGGGAAACAACGAATCGCATCGGTTAGGGCAATGATAATGTACTGTGAAGTTGAATTGTAAAACTGTAAACTGGTGGTTTATTTTCCACTTTAGTTATGTTTGGTAATTAAGTTTTAAACTATGCAATGTAAACCTTAGAGTCTTATTTAATTTGCGTGGAAACGGAATATATATTCTAAGCTGCTATTAAGGGGCTGTCAGCTGTTATTCGCGACTGAAATTGGTTAACTGCACACCTCATTATTATAATAAAATTCTTTGTATTAGGTGTAGGTAGCAGCAGCGGCTTGTCCATACAAGCCGATTCCCACCGGCTTGCCTAATATTGATTATTATTTACTAGTAAATTACCTAATGTTGTGATAGGTTTCTTTTTGCTCAGTGTTGCCTAACAGAAATTTTCACCAGCCGCCATTGGTGGTATCTGTTCTGGTACTTTATTTATACAATTCCAAGCAAAATCATCCGTAAAATCCGGAATGTAAGAGCGATGTCCGCAGGTAAATTTCAAGTACCTAGAGTGTCTAACTATTATGGGGACAGAACACTAAAAAAACGCGTACCCTATCTATTAAATTCCTTACCGGCGAACATTGTTCTTGAACGGACAAAAACAGTATTCAAGAATAAACTTAAAAAATATCTCTTGGATACATTGGATATCCTATAGGAATGGCGATGGCCATTACTTCCTAGTCTTCCTACCGGATCGTCCAAAGACTGTTATGGTTAATATAGCGATATTATTGTTTTGTCATATTAGCGAGCTCTGACTCCACAGTCAAACTATATAAATAGTTTTGTAGAGCTATAAATTTAAAATAATGTTTTGTATCCACATTAGGGTATGCAAAAACCGGTTAACTTAAAAAACCGGTTAATAACCGAGACTTTTCCTTCAAAACCGGTTAACCGGTTAACCGGTTTTGAGGATTTTTAGTAAATGGCCGTACCTACTACGCAATAATTACCATTACCTTTAAGAATTCTGATGTTGCACGATGAAGATCATTTTTATCCAGTTTTTGGAAATTTGGTAAATGCGGAAATTGCTAAAAAAGGCTTGTGTGGTTTGAATGTGATTCGTCTGCTTTGCGTTTTCTAGGCATGTCGCGAAGGTCTACAGCTCCCAGAGCCCCTAGTAATACAAGCAATTGATGTAAGAAAACCAAGATCTCCATTTTACCTTTCTTTTAAAAATATAGTTTGAAATATACGGTAGACTCCGGTTCGACGCTCAAGGGACCGCTGATATTATGTCGTACTAACCGGATGTCGTACAAAACGAATTTCATTTCTTTTAATTAAAAGTAATATCTACATCTCTATTACTAAAACCTTTCAATCAATAGGTTTATTTACAGGGTATTATTATCCTAGTATTAATACCTTATTTTATTGTGACTTGTTTAGTTAGAAAAGTCCTTTTTAGTATGCGTGCTTGCTCATCATTTGTAAGTAAAGCTAGTTTATACGCAATCGAAAAATACAAATTGGGTTCTATTTAGTTTATAAGATTAGACCCGAGGCGAACAAATTGTTAAAATTTTAAAAGCAATACTCCAAAAAGTTACATGGCCACAATGTAATCTTGCTACTTGTTGTAGGCAAGACAGGGGGCCGTGCTCGGGTGGAAGTAGCTTTGTTTCCTCAATTTATTAGTAAAACTAAAAACTTTGTCGCTCGTCGTTGCAACTTGCAACCGGACTTGACGGACGGATTCTGTGTAAAATGTGTCGTAAAAAGCGGCTGGTCGTTAAAATCGGAGTCGTAATAAACGGATGTACTTTCATAATTCATACTATCACATACGAAAACCAAATAAATACCTGTGCTTATGTCGTTGTAAGAGGTTGGACGTTAGGTCTATGCGGAGTCGTAATATACCAACCGGACTCTACTGTATTGTATAAAATGTATAATTGAGTAGACTCGGGACTAATTTTTAAAATAAAATCATTACAGATAATAATGTTGTCAATGAAAAGTAATGAATAAATCTTTATTATTACAAAACATTAAATAATTACGTATTTTTGTCCAAATCTCCAAATTTTGAGAAATAAATACAGTTTCGGTTATTAACCGGTTAGAGACTATAAAAACCGGTTTTTAACAGGGGCCACAAAGTCTCGGTTAACCGGTTTTTCGGTTAACCGGTTAACCGGTTTGCACACCCTAATCCACATGTATATAAATTTAATAAATAATAAATGTAAATGCAAAGATAACTTTAACTATCAGGCCGGGTCCAACATGGCTGATCAATAAGGCTACAATGGGGCACAGACCGCATACACTTTTAAGGCGGCGTCGGTGCCTCTGGTTTGTTTATGGATACGCAAAGGGGCCGCGAGCGCGAGCTTGGTTATGGTATGTCTCCATTGAACTTTCAATTTTTTTTATGTCTATTGCACAAAGAAAATAGAACTGTACTTAAGGCGGATTTAATGGTATAAGGCATTCTCTGACAGTCAACTTTCGGGGGGTTATTACAAGCAACAACGTCTACTATCGATGCGATTAGCCTAAGAATAAATTTAGATGTAGAGAATTCCTGCCTTGAGAGTTACCAGCGCCTGCCATCGGATTTATACGATAAATGTATCTGTCTAGTTTCGAACATTATCTAAATTGAAATTAGGTCTAATAATGCTGCTTAAGGAAAAAAATACAAAGAATAATAGGCTAATTACTAACTAGTGAAATAAAGAACAAGATCAAAATAATATTTACAAAGATAAGTTTGTAAATTAAATGAAGGTAGGGCAAAATAATCAAGTTTACAGGTCAACATTTATCACATTATGCGCGCAAGGCAAATCTTTTTTTTATTTTGTTTATAACAATAACCTAACCAATTTCCGTCTACAAAATATTATTAAAATTAAAATTTTGAAAAAACCCCCGACTGCGACATAGTAGACCGATTTTCATGAACCATGGCTAAGAACACTCCCGACTAACTCAGCTTTCCGACAAAAAAATCTAAATCTAAATCGGTTCATCCGTTCGGGAGCTACGATGCCACAGACAGACACACTCACACACACACAGACAGACAGACAGACAGACAGACAGACAGACAGACAGACAGACAGACGGACATACAGACAGACAGACAGACACGTCAAACTTATAACACCCAGTCGTTTTTGCGTCGGGGGTTAAAAACAGTTAACGTCGAATATTCGTTAAACAGTTAACGTCAAATATTCGACTACTGGCTACAAATGCTGCAATGCATTCACACAGCTGTTTACAGACGCAGACGGTGTAAATGGGGACATAGCTTAATAAGATGGCGCTGTACCGATCCTGATTACCACTAATGGTACAAACCATAATTTAACTAATAATTAATGCTTGAATGGAGACAATTCACCACTTTTATTCGATTACAGCTTAGTTAGTCTGTACTCGTATCTGATTGAATTGTGGAATGTTTTGAGTAAGACTTCTTAGAGGGATAGAAATACCTCTTGGTGGGAGATTTCCACAGAACTTAATTTAGATAGAAGAAACAAATTCATATATTTGTATAGGGGCCGAGCGTATCAAATTTTGTACTGAAGTTGATTCTTGCCTGTAATTTTAAATATGTCTCAGGCTCTTGATTGTTCATAATTTTTGTGTTGTTGCAATTGAATATCACGTAACGAGGCATTTTTTATGTTTTGGTTGACTTCAACTTACAAAAATTGACGCCCGAAAGCTGCAAGCTGCGAGTAAAGACGGACAACTCAGTGGATTTCACTGTTCATTTGACACGCTAAGTAGATACGTTTGCTTGATCTATGGTATATAGGACATCTGTGGAGATTTCTAACTGTGTAGACAAGATGCCTATCTAATCGTCAATGTTTATAATATATTATTTGTATGTATATTTGTGTATAAGTATATGTGTAATGATATGAACGTATTATTTATGTATTATATTGATTGTAAATAATATTGCTATACTTGTCAATAGTTGTCATGCTTTCTAAATTTATTTTTCTCACTGCACCCACATTCGCGAATTTCTGTTTGGCCCTATGGTTGGCTGGTAGAGAATGCCTTAAGGCATTAAGTCCGCCATTTGTACTTTTTTTCAATTGTGCAATAAAGTTTAAATAAATAAATGCTCTGTGGCAAACGAAAAGCAACTGGTTTTATGGATGACGAAAAAAAAATAGGTCCCCGTCCCGCGAATTTCCTGTATTTATGTATTTACTAGCTTTTTCCCGCGGCTTGCCTCGCGTTAAATTCGAAAATTGCGGAATGTTCCATACAAATCCCCCCCTCCCCGTTTTAGAGAAGTGGGGGGTTAGAAAGAGACAAAAGGTAGCCTATGTCACTCTCCATCCCTTCAACTGTCTCCATTAAAAAATTCACGTCAATTCGTCCATCCGATTGGCCGTGATAGGCGGGCAAATAAACAGACACACACACTTTCCCATTGTTTGAGCCTGAACTCAATTGTTTAAATAAAACAGTGTAAAATATTACCATTTCTTTTAATGGATTTTAAATTACAGGTTTTTGTCTAGGACACGCGACAGAGAGAGTTTTCGATTAGTAAAAAAGGGGCGCTGGTGACGCGCACCGTGCTTTTATAGTGTCGCGACGGGGGAAAACCGCGGCGCTTCAGTCTTCATTCCTATTGGTCCGGCAGGTCGAGGCTCTGGCCGCTGCTCATTGGATCAGCGGGGTGACCGGAGGTTGGCTATCCTGTCTGTGTTGCCAGTCAGGGCGTTAACATACTCCGGGGCGCTGAAAGACTCTCTTTCAGGATTCTTGTTGTGACGAGAGCGGGCATATTCTGTTCAGCGCACGCTTGATCACCCCTCTAGCGGTATTGATGTCTGCCACGCGAGGTACGCCATCCTTCCCGTGGTATAGTTTGACGACTCTGCCCATGCGCCAGAGCAACGGCGGTAAGCCCTCCTCCTTGATGAGTACTACTTCTCCCAGTTGTAGGTCACGTTGCCTCTCGCGCCATTTGTAGCGTTGCTGTTGTAGAGACACGTACTCGGCCGACCAGCGCTTCCAGAAGTGTTGCCGTAGCTGCTCCAGCCTCAGGTAGCGGTCCAGGCGGTGCGGGTTGCGGTCGTCGAGCGGCGGGCCCGGCAGCGACGTGAGCGGCCTAAAAATGAGAAAGTGCCCGGGAGTAAGGGGTGTAAAGTCTAAGGGGGAGGGAGAGAGTGGACAGAGAGGCCTACTGTTTAATATTGCCTCCACTTGGCTAAAAAGGGATGCAATTTCTTCAAAGGTGAGATGGGTGTTACCCAAAACTCTTTTAAGATGAAATTTGGCGCTCCTTATACCGGCCTCGACGTATCCGTTGAAATTTGGCGCGTAAGCTGGTGCGAATTTAAATTTAATTCCTTGACCAGCTGCAAATTCAGACAAGTCACTTTTATATAACTTAAAAAAATCATTAATTTCTTTAGCTGCAGCTACAAAGTTTCTGCCATTATCGCAAAACAATTCCGCAGGTCTGCCGCGCCTAGCGATAAACCTGCGTAGAGCTAGCACAAATGCATCTTTAGATAAGTCGCTCACAGCTTCTATATGAACACATTTATATCTTAAGCATATAAACAGACACAAGTAACATTTGGTGATTTTGCATCCACGCCCCCGGCGATCTGTTATTAAATAGGGCCCTGCCATGTCTACAGCTGTTGACGTGAATGGAAAGTCAGCCTTAATTCGTTGCGCTGGTAAATTTCCCATTATATTTTTTAAAGTTTGGCCAGCGATACGTTTACAGGTGACACAATTGTGGGCCGTGCTTCGTGCCAAATTCCTGCCGCCGATCGGCCATATCTCGTCTCGTACTGAGGCTAGCAATGACTGTGGCCCGGCATGTAAGAGACGTACATGTTCATGTGTAAAGATGAGTTTAGTTAGTGTGTGTTTAGCACGTAACAACATTGGATGCTTCTGATCGTAAGTACAATCTGAAGCATCCAGCCTCCCGCCTACTCTCAAGAGGCCTTGAGAGTCGATGAACGGGGCCAGGGTTAGTATGTGTGACTTGGGACTCAACCTGTGACCTTTGCGAAGCGTTTCAAGCTCTGCAGAGAATGACTCCTGCTGTGCAAGTTTAATTAGAGTGTTAAATGCGTCTGTAAGCTCCTGTGCTGAAAGTGCACCAGTTAATTTAGGCCCACGGGGCTTACAGTTATTTATGAAACGACGCACATAGGCCATAGTACGTTGTAGTTCTGTGTATTTTGAAAATCTGTCAAAATCTATAATAGATGAGGTTTCTGTGTTAGTAGTGAGCATTGATGTTACTTTAGTTTCAGGTAAGACCTCCGGATCTACAGCGTTTAATTCTGGCCATTCATTCTCAGGCTTTAATAGAAACTCGGGGCCTTCCCACCACAGAGCTGTCCCTGCGACATGTTGTGGATCCACACCACGAGTTGCAAGATCACTTGGATTTTGTTTTGTAGGTACATGTCTCCAGGTGGCTCCGGGAGCAAGGCTGTCTATAGCTGCTACCCTGTTGGCCACAAAAGTTTTAAGCTTTGATCTGTCTGTTTTTAGCCAAGCCAAGCAGCAGCTAGAGTCAGTCCAGAATATTGTGCGAGAGACAGGACGTCTCCAGGCTCGTACTACGGCTGCATATGTTTGGGCTGCTAACAAGCACCCGGCCAATTCAAGTCTAGGAATAGATGTGCGACGGATTGGAGCAATTCTGTCCCTCGCACACAGCAAATGTACTTTCTGTTCACCGGATTCAGAAATAGATTTAACATAAATGCAGGCTGCATATGCAGTCTCCGCAGCGTCAGAAAAACAGTGTAACTCTATTGTGCAGGTTGCCTCACATAATACATATCTAGGTATGCTAAGTGATTTAATGTGATGTAAGTTTTTAATGAATTTTGACCAGATATGCTGTATTTCAGGAGACACTGGCTCGTCCCAAGCTTTGCCTTCTTTCCATAAGGTTTGAATTAATATTTTAGCTTTAACTGTGCATAGACTTAAGAGTCCTAATGGATCAAAGACTTGGAACGTTTCAGATAAGATTTTTCTTTTTGTAACTATTTTATCAGAATGATCATTTTTAATGGAAAAGTTTAGTACATCTTGGCTAGGCTGCCACCCTAGTCCAAGTGTTTGGCAAGCTTGACTCAATGCTAAGTGATCATCTTTATTAATATAATCCGACTTTAATAGCGCGTTAGAATTCGAGCGGTATTTACGTAAATTGAAACAACCAGAGGCTAAGGCCTGTGAGACACCTGCTTGTATACGAAGCAGCTCTATTTCAGAGTCTGCGCCTGTTAATAAGTCATCACAGTAAAAGTCATTTTGTATAATAGTCCTAACTAAAGGATCCTTGCTTTCAGCCCCTAACTGCCACAAACAGCGTGCTGCTAGCCAGCTCGATGAAGCAAAGCCGTACGTAACGGTATTTAAAGTTAGTGAGCGTATGGGTAAGTGCTCATCTTCGCGCCATAGAATAACTTGTAGGTTTCTATCTATTTCATTCATCATTATTTGCCTGTACTGTTTTTCTATGTCACCAGATAGCACATACTTGTACTGTCGGAATCTAAGCAATATGTCAAACAGTGGGCTTTGTATGTTAGGACCTACAAGCTGAATATCATTTATTGAATACCCAGAAGAGGTGGGACAGCTAGCGTGAAAGACTGTGCGCATGCGTGTAGATTCCCTCTCCTTCATCACGGGGTGATGCGGGAGGTGATTAGCTTTGTAACATCGCTCAGACTCCGACAGATGCCCTAAGTCTCTATATTCATTTATGAAATCAACATACATTGATTTTAGTTCAGGTTGGTTACTAAAACGTTTCTCTAAACTGAATAAACGCTTTTTAGCTATGTTAAATGAGTTGCCTAAGCAGTCCGGCGAGTCCTTTAAAGGCAAGCGCACAACGAATCTGCCGTCAGATTGGCGGTAAGTGTTTTCAACAAAGTGTTGGTTTATAAGGTGAGACTCGAACTCACTCCCATTTTTGATGGAGTCCGTTTCAGACGGTAGCTCCTCTGTTTCCCAAAATTTGGTCATTTGGGCCGACAGATCAGACAGACAGAGGTGGCTGCGCGTGTTCCCTGTATGTAAGTGAGCCGAGGCTCCCTCTACCGGTCCCGCTATTAACCACCCTAGTTTAGATGGGATTAGGAAGGTGCGCTTGCTCGTTGGCAATCTTTTTGCAGCACCTGTCACAATAGTCCAAAACATTTCCACTCCCAACAGCATATCTATTTGGGATGGAACGTTAAATGTTGGGTCAGCAAGCTGCACAGAGGCAGGTAAGTTAAGGTGACTAATGTCTACATAGTTTTGTGGAAAGCGACTAGTTACTTGATCTAAAACTAGAAAGTCAATTTTGGCATTAAAATCACTGAGTTTAGATTGAATATGCGCTGCACAAAGCACAGGTTGATAGGTCAGAGGCGTATTTCCTATTCCTGTCACATTTGAGGCAGTTAGAGGCTGACAATCAAGATTTAGTTTTTGTCTCAAATTATGAGATAGATAATTAGACTGTGAACAACTGTCTACAAGACATTTAACTGTCTCCTTTTTGTTGTTAATAGGGTTGATCACTTCAATTAGAGCTGTTGAGAGCAATGACTCGCTAGTGCTAATTAAAGTGCTAGCAGTGAGGGTGTTTTGCACCGCTGCACTGTCAGAGGTTAGCATAGTCGAGGAGCAAGCCACATCTGACCTAGCACTATTTGCAGGTTGGGCTGTTTGTTCCGTGCTGGCTCCTGGTGGAGAAGTGTTGAGTGTTTGTGTGGTGTGTAGGTATGTATTGTGACGTCTCTTACATACCCGGCAACCGTTCAGCTTGCACTGACGGGTCTCATGGTCCGGTCGGAGGCAGACATGGCACAGCTTCAGACGTGACGCCTGCGACCAGCGCTTGTCGACTGACATCTTTTTAAAGGCTGGGCAGTCGTACACTCTGTGATCACCATGGCACACGATGCACGGCCGACCCTTGTGGTCATCTTGTTTCTCTGAAATCACGAATGTTTTTATGTTTTTATCATGTTTAAATGCAGTTTTATTGGCCACAGGCTCTGGCTTGTGGTTAGATTGTTTTTCTCTCCTAGAGCGATACAGATTTTCTAAGATGTCTGCACGATTACTAAGAAATCCCCTAAAGTCATCGAGTGATGGCCACTCTTTGAGAGTGTTCCTATGTTCTTCCCATTTTGCATTAGTATTGACGTCTAACTTAGCCGTCAATAGGTGAACTAAAATTGTATCCCAACGCTCTGTCGGTTGACCTAATGTCTTTAGGGCCCGGAGATTTTTAACTACATGATCATTAAGGAACCTTAAGGCCTTATCCGATTCTCGCTGTATAGGTTCTAAATTAAATAGAGAATTTAAATGGTTAGTAATCAGCTGTCTTTTATTACTGAACCTGTCACACAAAATTTTCCAGGCTTCAGTATAATTGTTAGCGGAGACTTCTAAGTTTGCTATCACTCTGGCCGCATCCCCTTCAAGATAAGAGCTCAGATAATGGAATTTATGAATAGGTTTAATGTGATCATTATTGTGAATTAAAGATTCATAAAGGTCCTTAAATTCCATCCACTTATAATATGAACCATCAAATTTAGAGATTTTAATTTGAGGAAGCTTGAAGCCAAGATGCTCAGAATGACAGCCGTTCGATGAACATGTTCTGACAGAAGTCTCTGGAGAGGGTTTTTGAGCTTGAGAGCGTTCAAGAATGCACTGAGCTGCAGCTATAGCATTATTGATATGGGTTTCATTGTTGTCCCGTTCTGCAAGTTCAGTGTCTAAATTTTCAAAATTAGCAACTTCGATTGAAGTTTGCAGCTCGTCAAGTCGCGTGGATAACTCTATAACTTTGTTTAATCTTAAGGTCAGCTCATTGAATTTAACACCTGATAACACTTCATCATCTGAAATTTTGTCTAAGTAAATGCGGAATTTGGAAACTTGACCTTTAATTGATCCGCGTTTAGTACGCAATTCTGCTAGAAGAGCCTCCCTTTTAGCTGCCTCAGCCATGTTGAATTATGTTTTTAACTGGGCTAGCAAACAAGTCAAATACAATTTTAAAAATAAAATGTCAAGTTTAAAGTTATCCACGTTAGAAATAAAAATGTGAAAACAGCTTACGCGCCTTTTAAACTTCAACAGCTAGGCCGAGGTGTGTTGCGGCAGCAGTCCCTTGGACAACTTGCCACGTGGTGGCAGGTATGGGCGTGGCACTACAGATGTGGCACGCGACACGCACTGCGACGGTTGTCCACGGAATCCACTGAAATTGTGCAAACGAAACTGTGCATAAGCGAACACAAACCAAGATGCAAGCAGGCGCGATGTTAGAATAGAACCACTTTGCGTCAGCGTAATTAGAAAGAAATAGATACAGTTGAGTTTAAATTCACCTTTTTAAAGAAGAAAGCAGTGCCTTTGATTGCAAATGAATTTATCACCTTACGTTTTTATCACAAAATAAGAATGGCATATGCAATTTCTATTAAACTTTAAACGAAACTCAATTTTTAAATTAAAAGTATGGAAAGAACAATGCACTTTACTGTTTTAAGCAGAAAAAACTCGAAATGCAGTATGCGTTAAGCTATGCTATAGCAACGTTTATGTGCCAGCGTGGCTTTTGAGGTTAACGTCACACTGACAATTTGCAGATGCGTTCTGAAACTAAAACACAAATGAAGGCAATAATACGCAGCGAGCTCTCTCCTAATTTTAGATTGATGGGGAACTAGTGAAATTTGAATTTAAAGTAAGGTTGTCAAGTCAGTACGGGTAAAGGTCAAATAGAGGTTAAGTTGTTTACGAGTTCAAAGTTGAGTAAGTAGGTAGATATATAAATTGATGTTAGCTAAGTTGGGTTGGAATGAATTTAAATTTAAGGTTTGTAAATTGGAAAATGAATTTAAATTGGAAAAAAGACTAGGGCTAATTAAGAAATTGGGGGAAACAGAATTAGGTGGGTATGGGCACTTCTCACGGCACTTTCCTTAAAAACTCGCCAGCCGCCACACGCTGCCGCCGGGTGCCGCGCCTTCGACGCTCGTCAGGTTTTTTCTTTGTTCGCCGCAGCTGTCCCCCAGGAGACTTCGGGAACTTGATATTCGGCTGGCGGCGATGTCCCTTTTCTGGCTTGCGACGTCTTCTTCTGCTCCAGGCCCAACCCGTTCCGCCAAGATGGCCGTTGTCTTGAGGTGGCTATAAAAATTTAGTTCCTCTCTCCGCACGTGTCCTGTCACGGTCGCCAAAATGTTTGAGCCTGAACTCAATTGTTTAAATAAAACAGTGTAAAATATTACCATTTCTTTTAATGGATTTTAAATTACAGGTTTTTGTCTAGGACACGCGACAGAGAGAGTTTTCGATTAGTAAAAAAGGGGCGCTGGTGACGCGCACCGTGCTTTTATAGTGTCGCGACGGGGGAAAACCGCGGCGCTTCAGTCTTCATTCCTATTGGTCCGGCAGGTCGAGGCTCTGGCCGCTGCTCATTGGATCAGCGGGGTGACCGGAGGTTGGCTATCCTGTCTGTGTTGCCAGTCAGGGCGTTAACACCCATGCATTTATAATATTATATATAGTATGGATTAGCACGGATTTATCTTTGAAAATAATTATTAAAGTAGCTATATTAGCGTTACTATATCATAGTTAGTTTATTTTCTAATATTTGGCAGCAGGCCTATGATGGTTGCAATTTTATCACTTATCTACGTGGATAAAGTATCCGTCAGGTTTTGGCAAGTATGTCAGTGTGAGAGTGACAGATGTCTTATCCACGTTGATAAGTGATAAAATTGCAAGCACGATTGTCGCCTGCGGTATTTCCGGACCGATACGACCTTCAAACCATCAAGAAAAGAGCGTACACCCATCTTAAAGGCCGGCAACGCACCTCCAACACTTTGGTGTTTCGGGTGTCCATGGGCGGCAGTGATCGCTTACCATAAGACGACTTGTCTGCTCGTTTGCCTCCTCGTCCATAAAAAAAGACTGGAGTCTGAAAATTTCGTGTTCACCAAACTTCGGTAATATATTCGGGGATAGCTATAGCTCATTACGCGTCGCAACATCAAACTTCGCTGTAACTGCTGATTTAGTAAACTGTTTTCCTATGAAATGTCTTATTATCTGCCTATTATGAATTATTAATGTGTTTCTTGTTATTTGTTGATTTAGAGTTTTTATTAGCTTCTTATAAAGATTACCAGTTCGATTATTTTGTAAGGTTAGATCAATACGGATGAATCTGACCTTTTTATTGAAGTTAATTATTACCTACAGATTTTAAAGAGTTCTTAAAATTTCAAACTGGACTCAATGGCGTGAAACTATGTTTTTAAAACCAAATTCCGACGTTTCAAGTGTAAAAATCGTGTTTTATAAAACTATAAAAGTTTTATTAATAATTCGGCACTGGGTGAATTCATTCGGTAACATTTTGGTACATTATATTTAAATACTTACCAATTCGTATACAGAGTGGGGCCTGTAACAAAGGCGAAGAATTGAACTCTAGGCTATTCTCCTTATACTGATCAACATTTGTTCGGCGACTTTTAAAAATAACTTGTATTTTGATTTTTATCACCCTTGAAAGTTTTTTCTAAGAGGTAATGTATTGCGAATTCTGTTAAGTCTAAAGTGTGACAGACAACGTCAATGACAACAATAATGGCGTACATTGAAGCTAATATTTATTTTGTATGAATAATTAAAAATTTAAAGACTTCATAATTTTTAAAAGTCACTGAACAAATGTTGATCAGTATAAGGAGAATAACCTACAGTTCAATTCTTCGCCTTTGTTACAGGCCCCACTCTGTATAAATATAACCTAACCACAAAATTAAAATTTTGAACAAACCCCCGACCGCAACATAGTGGACCGATTTTCATGAAACATGGCTAAGAACACTCCCGACTAACTCAGCTTTCAGACAAAAAAAACCCTAAATTGGTTCATCCGTTCGGGAGCTACGATGGCACAGACAGACACACACACAGACAGACGGACAAACAGACAGACAGACACGTCAAACTTATAACACCCCGTCGTTTTTGCGTCGGGGGTTAAACGTCAAACTTATAACACCCCGTCGTTTTTGCGTCGGGGGTTAAACGTCAAACTTATAACACCCCGTCGTTTTTGCGTCGGGGGTTAAACGTCAAACTTATAACACCCCGTCGTTTTTGCGTCGGGGGTTAAAAACATGGGATTTCACTGCAACTGAGCTTGCTTAGGCTTACCTGCAAAGAAAGGAAACGTTTATAAATAAAACGAATAATGACTTCTTCTTAATTATAATTACAAATCGTGTTTTGCCTTCAACTTCAAAGAGTTCAAAGCAATCTTACTTAGATATTTTATTTAATGTAAGTAATAAAACACTGGTATTCCCTGGATACTATAGGTATCAAAAATTCAGTAAAAAGCAAGTAGTCCTAAATATTAAGTAGATATGTTAACAATTTCCAGTCTATGTATTTTATGAAAATATAACGACAAAGACAAATAATGCAGAGATATGAATGTAAAAATAGATAATTGGAGGTTGAAGTTTCTAATTATTTCTCTTACAGAATTTTTGCATTTTTGGTAACTTTCCAGCAACAAATTATTGGTAGCAACAAAATATAAGGAGGGTTTCTTGAGCCACCCGGCAACTAACTTTATATAGGCAATTTACTTAGGTCATAATCAACATCCCCACCTGTTTTCAATCCAAGTTTGGTTACGACTGGATACGACTTTTGTTACCCTTAAGGGCATTGAAAACTTACATACAACAATTAGCTTGTTAGAAACTTTTCACTTACATTAGAGAAGCCTACTAATTCTTGTGTGGCAAGTAAATAAGGTAAATTAACAGGCCACGTTTTCAATTGTTCTGTTTGTTGGATTTCGGGTAGGGTGGGAGGTACCTAATACCTACTTTGTATAGGTATTAATTACCAAAGAGGATTGAGTATTATAGAGAGTTATTGTCGAAGTAAAATGTGTAATCACAGTGCACAGACTGCCATCTCTCGACACAGGCTTAAAACTTTTGAACCTCAGTTTTGACAATTTGGTCCATATTCTTAGCTCGATATGTGTTAAAATGTCAAATATTAATATTAGCGCCATCTAGCTGAGCGTACCTCAAAGGTATAATGCCATCTAGGCCACCGTACCTTTTTCTGTATGGTGCTGAGGTACGTTTTTTTCTTAGACTTTATCTGTCTATACGGAGTTATATATGTCTTTGGTATTACGAAGGTCATTGTAAATATATATGTAATTTGTGTAAATAAATTTAGAGGAAGCTTGTAAGAATACGAGAATAATGTTCGGAAAAGGTAATTTTGATAGGTCGGTAAAGTACAAAACTTAAATATTATGTAATATCTACACAAGAACGCCTCCACACAAAAAATACACAATAATTAGGCACTGGCCCCACCGCGACCTAGTACCTAAGCTATGAGCTATCGGCTATAAAAACAAACAAAAGATAATCACTCCCGTGTAAATAAAAGAGACACGGCGATGTTTATAGTTACTCACCCAGCGCTGAGCTATCAAAATCGCCGTGTCTCTTGGGTGGTTATCTTTTGTTCGTTTTTATAGCCGATAGCTCATAGCTTACTAGCTCGCGGTGGGACCAGTGCCTAAGTGTCAACATATGTTTGAAAATTGTCTACTACATTTCCAGGGCTTTGTATTTGGTCCCTAGTTGATATACATAGGTAGTTATAATCAAATAACATTAAAACGGCATTCATTTACTAAATATGCACTGAGAGAAAATACAACCAGTTTTCATGTTCGTTCAACAAGTTTTTTGATTAAATTAGCGCCTACGTGCTCTTTGGTTCAAACAACAAGCTACTTGTCATTTGAATCGGCAATATATTTGAATCAACAAGTCGATTTTATAAAAACAACCTGACACATATTGTTTTAAACATACGTTTGGCTGATTGAAACGGATAAACCGCAATAGCTGGGGAGTTTATTGAAAAACCTTAAATTTTTTGACCAAAGCATGAAACTTGGCACAGTTGTTCCTTATATCAAAATAAGCCGATTAAGATCGGGAGCCTTCGGGAGCCTCCCCCCTGGGGCCCGGGAGGGGGGGTCAAAGTTCCGCTTCACCCGGCTTGGTTTGAAAAATTCTAACTTACCCCGTTTAGTTAATAGGTCATGTTTGGTATCGTTTTCGAGTAAATCAATAACGTAGAATTCGTTTTCAGTACTAAAATTATCATTTAATGGTAAATAAAATAAAAAAAATTAAAAAATTTGAAATTTTCATCCATGATTTACAAATTCAAGTCATCATAAATGACAAACTGTTTGCTTTTTCTATAAATAAAAAATATGACATGATAGCCTATTTAATATAGATTATAAAAAATATAACATTTATCCACCTTTACTAACGTTAAGTTCCACAAAAAAATTACTTTAAGACGCGCGGCGTCGGTACGCCGCGAGCGTAATTTTAAAATGCCTTTATTTTAGAAACTCTATTAGACCCCGTTTAGCTATTAGGTCATGTTTGATATCGTTTTCGAGTAAATCAATAACGTAGAATTCATTTTTGGTACTAAAATTATAATTTAATGGTAAGTAAAATTAAAAAAATTAAAAAAATTGAAATTTTCATCCATGATTTACAAATTCAAGTCATCATAAATGACAAACTGTTTGCTTTTTCTATAAATAAAAAATATGATAAGAAAGACTATTTAATATAGATTATAAAATATATAACTTTTATTCACCTTCACAAACGTTAAGTTCCACTAAAAAATTACTTTAAGACGCGCGGCGTCGGGACGCCGCGAGCGTAATTTTAAAATACCTCTATTTTAAAAACTCTATTAGACCCGGTTTAGCTATTAGGTCATGTTTGATATAGTTTTCGAGTAAATTAATAACAAAGAATTTATTTTTGGTACTACAATTATAATTTAATTGTAAATAAATTTAAAAAAAAATCCTCTATAATTTGCAAATTCAAGTCAACAAAAATGTCAACCGTTTGCTTTTTCTCTTATGTCACCAAACACCCAGACAAGTTTGGTGGAAACTTCCTTCACGAACTGCTTGGTGTCTGATGACCATGGTCCAAATGTTTCAAATGCAATTGCCGCAAATATGTAGTTGTTTTTTAAAAATGCATATTTGCGCGTTTAAACTGGGCGTTTTGCAGCAGCAGTCTCTGGTTTCTGGGCCGAGCGTTAGACGTTGGACGGAGCCAAGGTATCCACACAGGTCACGCCCCACGCCAAGGGTCGTCCCAGAAACCAAGGCAAAAGCAAGCAACCATCAGGCCGCTTTCCGTCTGCTGCTGACAAGCCGACAGGTTCGAGGGTTGTCGGCATGTTCGCTGTGCCGAGAGCCTTGCGGATTAAATCGTTAAGTGCAGTGTGTCACAAAATTCGGCCAGCAATAGACTGGCAGTGGAGTCCGTGGTGTCCTAATGCGTCGGCAGCAAGGGTGTGGTTGGCATGTCTTTAGCCCCAGTCTTAGACAAATGGCAGTATATGATGAAGTAAGGCAGCCTCGGAAGGAGGTATGTTCTCCAAGTGTCGATCTTTTCTAGTAAAGAGGTTCTTCCGGCACTCATTCACTGTTGCGTAAGGACCCTTGATCTGAAACAATATGTGCATTGTCATTTTATTTAAACAGATTCTGCAACTATCAAATTACAACATTTTGGTGGATCACCTTCACTATTACACACTTACCTATCATACAAGATAATTACAAACTTTAGTAGAATCTGATTAGCCTATCTATGATATTGCTCCATCTCGTAATAGTTTGAAGCCTTGGGTGGCCATGTTTCTCCCTTGTTGATCGTTTCAAGCTGCGTTTATCGTACCTATCCCATACTATGTCTAATCTAGAAACGTTTTCTTTTGGCTTTGAAGCTTAGCCAGGCCACTCAAGGTGTCAAACTATTACAAGATGGAGCAATATCAGAGGCAACTCAGATTCTACTAAAGTTTGTAATAATTTTCTATGATACGTAACGTAAGTGGGTAATACTGAAGGTTACGTGATCCACCAAAAAGTTGTAATTTGATAGTTGTAGACTCTAAAATGATAATGCACATATTGTTTCAGACCAAGTCGTTGCGCAACGGTGAATGAGTGGTCGAAGTACCTACCTCTTTAGGTACCAGAAAAGATCGACAATTGGAGAACATACCTCCTTCAGAGGCTGCCTTGGATCAGCATATACTGCGCACAGTGTACCAGGGGCCCATTTCTCGAAGCTACAAGTTACAATTTACAAGTGGTTGTTAATGTCTAATATGACAAGTTGGAAAGAGACTTCCGCTTGTAACTTGTAACTTTCAGTTTTGAGAAATGGGACTCAGGGCGTTCTTGTTTGGAGTCAGGCGTTGGCGTTGGTGCCACACCAAAATTTGCCAAGTCCGTCTTCTTGGGGATGGAAGGAAGAAGGAGACGAATGGGTACCACACTGGTCAGACAACACTGAAGTGGCCAGTATATGCTTAGAAGTTACAAGATGTAAATGTAAATCAGGTTGCAAAAACCGATGCAACTGCATAAAGAGGGTAGAGCCTTTTTTATGCAGTTCCATATGTACCCAGCTATGTTTTTGTGAAGGGAATGTATAGTATGAGTATGAGTATGAGTAATCTGTCAATTAGGACACCACAGACTAAACTATAAGTGCTAACTTTTCAGTGTTGGATACTCTATGGCAGTTCCGACTCAATTATAATAAGCTCATTATAATTGACTTTAGTTAACTATAATAATTTCAAAAATAGAACTTGATACAATTTCTATACTAATTTGCGATACCTGGCAAATTTTCCTGCATCTGAAACACATTTTTTTTATCTGTCGCGTTATCGGCCAATCAGAGACGGTTATTACAAACAATTGGTTGCTAGGTAATTCGATGTTGATACAACGGTGAACGACTCTATTGACATTCATTTTAACTTGCATGAATGGTGATATTTCCGTCCATTGATGATGAAGATGATGACTCGTAGAAAAAGTATTGTATACAATAGTGATATAATTAAGCTTTTCACTCTCGTACCGTACTACACATGGTACTCGACTGAAAAGTTTTGTATTATATCACGATTGTATAAAATACTGTTATATAAATTTCTTTCAGGATTCACTACAATGAATAAATAACAGGTACAGTCGGTCTTTAGATCGTGTGGTCCGACCCGAGTGTTGCCGTTGTCGACACGTCAATAATAATGAATCTTTTTCTATTTATGCATTAACACACCTCTGACACTGGCGATCAAATATATGAAAGAGGCGCGTTCCCCGAAGACAGTCTAAGCTCGCGTAGGTGAACGCGTACTATCCTTTGTGAATAGGCTTTAATATCATATTTTTATATTTATAGAAAAAGCAAACCGTTTGACATTTATCGTGACTTGAATTTGCAACTCACAGAAAATTTTTATTTTTTATTTTTATTTCATTTAACATTAAATGGTCATTTTAGTACCAAAACTAAATTCTACGTTATTAATTTACTCGAAAACGATACTAAATATGACCTAATAGCTAAACGGGTTCTAATAGAGTTTTTTAAAATAAAGGTATGTTAAAATTACGCTCGCGGCGTCCCGACGCCGCGCGGCTTAAAGTTTTTTTTATGAAACTTAACGTTAGTAAAGGTGGGTAAAAGTTATATTATTCATAATTTATATTAAATAGGCTTTCATATCATATTTTTTATTTGTAGAAAAAGCAAACAGTTTGACATTTATGATGACTTCAATTTGTAAATCGTAGATGAAAATTTCAAACTTTTAATTTTTTTTTATTTTATTTACCATTAAATCATAATTTTAGTACCAAAAATGAATTCTACGTTATTGATTTACTCGAAAACGATACCAAACATGACCTATGAACTAAACGGGCTATGTTAGAATTTTTCAAAGCAAGCCGGGTGAAGCGGTACTTTGACCCCCCCTCCCGAGCCCCAGGGGGGAGGCTCCCGAAGGCTCCCGATCTTAATCGGCTTATTTTGATATAAGGAGCAACTGTGCCAAGTTTCATGCTTTGGTCAAGAAAAAGAAGGTTTGGCCTCTTTTTGTCGATAAACGTCCCCACTACAACAAGTCAAACTTGTTAAATTCACAATGCAAATTTCTCTCAGTGTGTAGATCTAAAAACCTCAATTGAATGCAGTTCCGTAGACTGATAACCGGTTTAAAAATTTGGCGACCCCCATTTTGGGTATACAATTTTCATACTTCCTGGTTTACGAATCTATTGTCATATATTCAATTTACTCACCCACTAATTGCAAGTTATTCATACTGAATAAATATTTGACCGGTAACAGGTTGTATTGAAAGTGCAAGCCGTCTACGAAATTCATTCCTACCACTTGCGACTGGGCCACCATCACGGTAACTTCAAAACGGTATTAAACGCTGACTACGCACGACGGAGAACTGACTTATGCAGCTTGACATAAAATGGAGATTCATTTGTTTTAAAAGGGTGCTTCGGACTTTTTGAGGGTGACGAAGGACCACTATTTATAGAAAGACGTGTAAAACCTGTAGAGCAGGATAGTGCGCATAATTAGAGAAGCGAACTTGGTTTACCACAAGTATCCAATGTTAGTGAATTTCGTTAGCTAACCGCGGTACTGAAAATGTAGGGCTTCTGTGTCAGATTCTATTACAGTTGTTCTGAATTTGTTGAGATAAATGAAAAGAAACTGGGTTAAAATATTGTAGCCTTGCAAGCTTTGTAGGTACTTCACAGCACAGAGGAATAGGTAGCTATTTGTGTCTCTTTTTTTCAATGACACCGTAGATTGACTAAAGCATATGTTAGTACATACATTTGAGAAGTGTAATTTAGGTATGATGCAGCGGGGCATATATCGACTGGAGGCAATTGTAACTCATCCATTTTTCCATTATTACACTATTAAGTTGAGTTCCACATGTATCCACTGAACACGCGTGCCATATATATTCGGTTGACACTCTATTTAATAATGCAAACATTGTAAAACAAGGAAAAACTGGATCGGTTACAATTGACCCCCAGTCGATATTTGCCCCGATGTACCTTACACTGAGTGTAATGTGAAAAAGATTTTTTATAGCTTTTCGCGTCGGTAGAAAAACTATAAAAAAGAACTAAGGCACCCTTTCTGATTATCTGAGCGACGACGTATAATAAGAGTGATTGTTCAATTAGTCGAGCGAATTTTTGTGGAAAATTCTCGATTTTTGCTCTTGTCATCTCGAATATAGATTAATACCCATTACTGTTTCAATGTATTCCTGGGTGGCTAGCCGAATGGCACAAACGCTCACGAAACGCTCACGAAACGAAGCGCTAGTAGATATCTATCTCTATCGCGCTTGCGTATTGGCGCGAAAGAGCCAGCGGCGTATCGCTTTCGTTTGGCGTCGGAGAAATGCCATTCGGCTACGGGGCCTGGTTACACATAAAAATATGAGATAATAAGCGCGAAAATGTTCTGATTCGGATGGACTGTGACGTCATAAGTCCCCTTTGGCTTCTCTTGTGTCGTCTCCACCGAGTTTTCTCTATAGCTGCCCCGTTAGCAAATGAGTCACAAAGAAGATTAGCAAATTTTTCATGAAAAAAGATTAAAGTTTTTCTTTATCCAGCTTCATTTTTACATGAAAATCAATTAACGTGAGTGGTCACAGCTTTAAGGGTTCCAGATTAAACCCTGTACCACGTGACAGCTTAGCGTACTCCCTCATCGCATGTCGTGTCAGAAATGAAAATGTAGCTGGCACATAACATTTCAGTGAGCACGCGAATGTATTGTTACAGACAATTGCATGTTACAATGTATACTAGTAGTGTATAACTAGCTTTTTCACAAGGCTTCACTCGCGTTATATTCGAAAATTACGGAATGCACCATAAAAACTTCCACCCTCCATTTTATTGAAGGGGGGGTCAGAAAGAGACAAAAAGAATCCATTCAACTATCTCCACTTAAAAAATGACTTCAATTCGTGACTACGTTTTGTTGTGAAAGACGGACAAACAAACAGACACTCACAATTTAAAATTTATTATATCGTAAAGTATGAATACACGCTTAGTTTTATCATAAAATGTTCGTATGTATTTGTGTCGTGAGTGAATATTCAGCTAGATACTTTGCTGTTTAAGTAGGAGTCGGAAGAATATTTAGGACACTGCTTAGTTGCTTACTACTCCCAGTAAAAGAGTGCAATCTTATTTATTTTGGCTTAAAATGATGTCATCCAAATAGCGACATATTTATCCTAATACATATACTTTTTCCCCTCACTAACTCCGAAACACGTATTTTGTCCTTTAATACCAGAGGGTAAAAACGCATTTTATCCACTAGTGGGTAAAGTAATTTGACCTTGAATAAAGTCAAAATAACTGCTTTAACATTGATAAAAGTAGGTGAATCTAGTAATAAAGATGATTTACTACCTGTGGAACTACTGGAAGCAGTGATAAACGCATTTTTTTGCGTTGTAGTTTCCTCGTTATAGTGAGAGGAAAAGTTTTGTGTTACACTCGGGTGCAAATATATTTTACTTCTCGTGTGTTAAAAAAACTCGCAAGTTCAGGATTCTATTCTCGAACCACTTGCTTCGCTCGTGGTTCAACTATAGAATCCTTTCACTTGCTCGTTTTTCAATTTCCACACTCGGCGTTAAAATACAACTTTTCCCCCTTGTATAACAAATAACTATTATAAAGCAGGGTAACTAATATAACTCAAAAATGAGACGGTGACTTTTGACACCGCCTTGCACACATTTTAACTAGGAAATTGACAGATACAGTATTGAAAGGACCACCGACTATTATTTTCTCTGAACGGCAACGACTTCTTAATTATTCAGCACCGTCACTTTTAACTGACGAACCGTTACGTCCGACTAACTGATATTCAGTGGGTCCCTTAATAACACCAATGCCGCAGGTTCGAATGACATCTTTTTATTATCAACTAGTTTTTGCCCGCGGCTTCGCTCGCGTTAGAGAGAGACAAAAAGTAGCCTATGTCTCTCTCCATCCCTTCAACTATCTGCCCTTAAAAATCAAGTCAATTCGTCACTCCGTTTTGCCGTGAAAGACGGACAAACAGACAGATACGCACTTTCCCATTTATAATATTAGTATGGATATGGATAAAAGCTTCCTCTATAAGAAACACTTATCTAAGCCTCCGCCACACATAAAGCGTTTTGATAGAGTAGCGTTAGCGGAGCGTCAGCGGAGCGCAATGATAGCGCTCGTTAGTTCCCGCCGGCGTCCGCTGGGCGCAACGCCAGCGTTCGTCCGGCGTACCGCTATCGTTGCGCTCCGCTATCGCTCCGCCTACGATATCAAAACGCGCATGTGTGGCCGAGCTTTTAATTAAATCTCTGCAGATCAGTGTCTGAAAGGATTTTTATTTTGGCATTCATACCTGAATAAAAAGTATCGAGTTACCTGCCCTGCCCATATAAAGCAATCTTTAACTAGGTGCTGCCTTTACCGCTGAGACCTTTAAAGCCTTTTTATTGGCCAGATAATACTTAATGGGGTTCAATAAACTGTATATTTATCAAGTGAGTCTTCAATAGATGAGTAGGCGATAGTAGCATCGTTGAAAGGATAGGGGACAACCGCTTTTTCATATAAACTTAGTTCTCATTTTCCTGGACTTTTATATTATGGGAAATATATTTTCCCCTCACTAGCTCGGAAACACGTGTTTTGTCCATTAATACCAGCGGGTAAAAACGCATTTTATCCACTAGTGGGTAAAGTAATTTGACCTTGAATAAAGTCAAATTAACTGCTTTAAAATTGATAAAAGTAGGTGAATCTAGTAGTAAAGATGATTTACCACCTGTGGAACTACTGGAAGCAGTGATAAACGCATTTTTTGCGTTCTAGTTTCCTCGCTGTAGTGAGGGGAAAAGTTTTGTGTTACACTTGGGTGCAAATGTATTTTACTTCTCGTGTGTTAAAAAACTCGCAAGTTCAGGATTCTATTCTCGAACCACTCGCTTTGCTCGTGGTACAACTATAGAGTCCTTTCACTTGCTCGTTTTTCAATTCCACACTCGGCGTTAAAATACAACTTTGCCCCCTTGTATAACAAATAACTATTACGTTATTGCTTATTAAATGTATTAGTTATTCCTTTAGATAATTTGAAAAATTAGGAACGGAAATAGTTAATTGTTTTACAAGAAGCATAGTGGTTGTTTTTTAAAGGTATCAATATACCCCAACAAGTGAAATATTTAATTCTGAAGTGATGTTCGAAATGTGGAATCTTGAGCATTACTAGTATTGCAAGGTGCGAAGGATAAACAAACTTTGCCCCCAAGCGCAAAACATTTTTTTACCAAACCAATACAAAGAAAATAATATATGTAAAACATCAAACTAAATCAAATACATCACTTTATACATGTATGATTCAAAATCATCATATAAAGGTCAATTCTACGAGCTACTAGAACTTTGCACTCTTGTGGATAAAATGGAACTTTATGAATAATCAAGAGCGCCTCTGAAAAAAAAAACATTCAGAATGAAATGAATTGTCAAATTCGTACTGTGCTGTGGCCTGTGGTTAATAATGTTAATATACGTCAAATTGGGTGATAATAATTTTTAGTACCTATTGTTAATATCCGTAGAGAAATATGAAGACCTCGTATTAACCACAAAATTAAAATCTTGGAATAACCCCCGGCCACGACATAGTAGACCGATTTTCATGAAACATGACAATCGAAATCGGTTCATCCGTTTGAGAGCTACGTTGCCACAGACAGACACACACACAGACAGACAGACAGACAGACACGTCAAACTTATAACACCCCGTCGTCTTTGCGTCGGGATAACACTCCGTCGTTTTTGCGTCGGGATAACACCCCGTCGTTTTTGCGTCGGGGGTTAATAACACCCCGTCGTTTTTGCGTCAGGATAACACCCCGTCGTTTTTGCGTCGGGTTAACACCCCGTTGTTTTTGCGTCGGGGGTTGAAAAAAGTGACTTTGTGCGTCTTGTCCACTTTCGTATATGGTCTCATCAAACATTATCCGTTTTTCGGACAAATTGACATTAGCATAAACGCTTCGTTTATCTCAAGGTGAATGGGGTCGATGACCGATGAAGGGCCAATCTCCTTTCGTTGCGGTAAACAAGTAGCTCTTAATGCGGTAAAAAATGAACAAGGTCCGCTCTTCCGAGCGCTTACCGAGGACATGTTAAATGGTAAATCAAATCATTTGATTGCGATAAAATACTGTATTGAAAATATTGAAATATACTCTCGTTAATTTCAGGATCCTATAACATCATCATCATCATCATATCAGCCGTTACTCGCTAACTGCTGAGCATAGGCCTCCCTGCCATCACGTAACTTTATGGCCGATTGTCCACTATCATATGTTTATCATAGAAATATGATCATAGGCAACATGCCATCCTTTTTTTTCACGTTGGATAAAAAGGCATGCATACAGACCTATGATCATATAACATATTTCTATGATAAACATATGATAGTGGACTATCGGCCTAAGGAAATAAATATTTTGATTTATCAGTCAAGTATTTCGACATCGGCAAATGATTAATTTATAAAAACCTATTTAAAATAAATTGAATTGGTTTCTTTTTAATCGCCTTCGTAAAACTAGTGCCTACGCCAAATATGGGGATTAGTTGTCAAAGCGGACCCCAGGCTCCCATGAGCCGTGGAAAACGCAAGGAGGATGATGATGATGGTTTCTTATTAAGGTCTATTGACTTACAATTTTATAATTTAGATGCACAGGTTCTTCCAAAATTTGTCTCTCAGTAGTCTCATATTTATGTCATAGTTTCCGGTACAGGATTTTGGAAAATTTACCCAGCTTCCACATTTGTAAGATGGTTAAGGGGATAACCTGTACCTTTTTTCTGTTCGGAATACAGTCTCGGGTTTGGGCAAGGCACTGAACGGGGCAGCAATGTGAACCAACAACCGATTAGGAGATGCCTATGCGCAGCCTTTTGAAACCTGTTTTCTTTAAGCCGCTGTGCAGTCTGTTATAATTTCACTAGTTTTGAGTTGAATAATCATAAATCAACAAGCATCACAAGTATTGACTGAATGGTTAAACTGCTTGGATATTCGAGCGGGACGCTATTTACTTGTACCTCAGTAAAATAACTACTGATGACATGATTACAAGATTCAATTAATAATTTCGTTGTTTTTCTTTTGCATTACCCAATAGTTATGTTATAAAAATTAAGGGACTGTAATTACTTTACTCCATTTTACTTAGAAACCCTGATGACTATTCCAAAGGCTAGTCCAGACGCAGATAATTCGAATACTTTGTGAAAATGATAAATAGGATACATAACGAGATATTTAGTAATATGACAGACAGGCGGACAGAGTCACACCATAAGGTTTCCTTTACGACGTTTCCTCTTTGGTACGAAACACTAAAAACATAGAATGTAGTGCCACGAAACGTGCCACATCTCAGCGTAATGCTGGCGACATCCAGGGCTAACTCTGGTAAAAACTATCACGAGTATCACGAGTGACACTCACTTGAAGGTCATATAATGAACAATTTTTATTATGGGACCGAGGCTGAAATCGCCATCTGTCATGATGCCACTCATTTCTATGAAACAGTCAATTTTTTTTGAGATTTCAAGATTGGTCGCATAACAACAGTTGTTCCTTATGACTTCAAAAGTCAATATGCAAAGTTTGAGCGGTCCTTTATATTTCACCCTATATATTGCAATAAAGAATAGGTATTTTTATTTCTTTTTTATTTTTTTTATTTATTATTTTATATTAAATACAATAAAATCTTTTTGACCGTAGTTCAAAGGTCTTAAAGTCAGAGGTAATTACTTACTTCACATTAGTGTTTATGTAGGTACCTATATGTTAGTACATAACCTAAGATTCCTGCACGAGAAAGTCAGACAAGTGCATGAGAGCAAATGTAATCAGTGAGGTAATTTAGTGGCGGTCAAATAGTGATTTATCATCATTACAGGTCTACCAACTTATATCTGAACTAACCACGCCTTAAATTCATACGAAACCGTCCATTTTCGCTTGATTCGCTTTACAGATAAATTTGTAGTCTAACTGCAATACCAAGTTTAACATAAGTTGTAAGGATTCTTATAACTTAGAATGAGAGTTGAAATTTGTTGGATGGAAGTGAGAGATAAGTTGGTAATTTGCTTGCAAGCCTCGCGGCTATGAAGATGCATGCCTGTTGTTGGACATTAATTATAAGCCACTTTTGTGCTCGACTGTACGAGACGTTATGAGATGAGTATGAGCATGAGCACAGAGTAGAACAGCCATGTTAAATAATTTTTTTTCTTTTTCTATTTGACTGACTTCAGGGCAAAGGCTACTAGTGTTGGTAAAGACTCAAGTCCTTTGAGTCTCCATTTCTAAGACTCGACTCATTTTTTTAGACTCTAGTCATTGAATCAAAGCTTGAGTCACAGTATAAAGCAGTAATAACTCTTCTAACAAACTTCACTCCGCGCGGTGTGTCGAAAACTACTCTCCATATGCACCAAATACATGCGAAACTGGTAAGTATTGGGCTGGACAGTCGGGGCCTCGTTCGCGCGCTGTGTTGACGTGTTGAGTTCGGGAGAAAATGACGTCAGCACCGAACACATATTTTCGTTACTGTAGTGTTTATGGGTGTATGGAGAACAGTTCTCAAAATGCGGAAATGTCAGAATGTTCTTTAGAATTCCTAGACACCCAGAAAAGTAAGTGGTTGTTATATTTTTGCAGTGTTAGGTACATTATTGCTTACGTAAATGGCGTAAAAGCAGGGGCGGCTCACTCCGCGATCCTTTCACCGCGCTACAAGTACATGCCGGCGGCCGCGAGTTCGCGGCCCATTCAGTGGCGACGACCTTCGCGCGGCGCAATAGAATTCAATGTCGTCTGCACGCGTGCGGTCCGTTTGTTAATATAGGTAATAATTTAGAATGGCGGCGTTTTGTGAACTTCAAAGGAGTGAGCCTTCTGTACTTGTACCTACTATTATATATTCTGTGGTAAAAGTGAGATTTAAAGCTAGAATGACACATTAAAATCAATAAAGATTTATCTGTAACGACATTTAGGTAGATGCTGCGATCTATCTAGCTCGAAAGTTTGGTACCTACTTAAATATTGTGCAAACATCTATTCAAACATTTTATGTAAATACGATTTCGTCAGTATTTAAGAAACAAACACGTACTTGAATCTTTATTAGATAAAAAGGTAGAAAGAGCGTTGGTACTAGCATAGCGCCATACACAGTTACTACGAGTAGGACAGTAGCACAGGTACAACCCTGCGTGACCTTGCGCAGTAGTAACGACCGCGTCGCCGCTGCCGGAGATTAACTACTGATTTATCCTTATACTGTGCTTGAGTTCTTTTTAACCTACGGAGACCCGAGTTTTACATAGAAACTTGAGTCTTCTGAATTTGACTCGAGTGTTTTGTTACGCTTAAGACTTTTAAGGACAACTGAGTTATTATTACAACTCAACTCGACTGGAGCTTATAGGAATACCGATCTCTAAGGTAGTGTAGCATTAATACATATTTTGGTTTTTAATTACGTCTGTTTATTTTTTTAATGGTTTCCTTAATTTATTACAACACCGAGTTTTTACCGTGCATCCTATAAGCATTATTGCTGATAAAATAATTGCTAATAATACGGTCAAGATCATGTCGAGCCATGCTTAGTGTTAGGGATCCGTAGTTCAAAAAGAGCTAAATTGATTTTCGTAGAAAATTCAAATTAAAATCGCACGCGATTTTCTTGCGACGTCCGATATCGTATCCGATCTAGTCTCGTAAAGCGAAATACACAGTCGATCAGTCGTTTGAGTTGCAAAGATGAATCGTACTGTGTATGGGGCCCTTTACAGGTTGAAATAGTACTACAAAATTATCTACAAACTACAAATCAAATCTCAACTGTCACTTGTCACTACCGTATTTCAGGTAATAAGGGCTATTTTTATTATAATTTGTATCAAACTATCGACTTATTGACTTTTGTTCTGGCCTAGCTTGTACGGAAGTTTATTGACATCATATTATTAATATTATTATGTATTTTCTTAAAGGACTCGAGTCTTTTTCACAAAGGACTATATTGAAAAATGACTGATGTAAAGTATTATGACTCTAGTCTTTTCTAAGGCTGTAGTGATAACAGGACTCGGTTTAGACTAGAAAAAAAGACTGGACTCACGACTCATGAGACTTGGGAAGTTTTTTAAGCTCATAGTCCCGTAAATTTGAGTCGTGTTCCTGCAATTGGATTTCAAGAACTTAAAAAGTCTTTACCAACACTAAAGGCTACTATTCTGGCTTTTTAGTCCTATTCAATAGGTACACAAGACACTCCCGCCATTCTGTACAAAATGTGGCAAAGCCGTCCCGTCATCTCCGTTAGGCTTGTGTCGTTCACGAACTATGAACTGTTGGGAATAAAATCCCATCAATGACCGAAAGGAACTGAATCTTTCCGTGCTCTGTGAATCGGTCTTTGCTTATTTAGTTCAGTATAGGATCGGCGAGCGCGAGCGGTTCGGAACGAGAACGAGTGTGTGCTGCGCCCACCGGGAGCGAGAGCTATTTAGCAGAGCAACACAAAAACGTCAAGTTTTCATATTAAACTTCAGTTACTTACAACCTCCCGGAGCATTACTATCTGTGGACTATTCGATTGCGTATCATTTTGACACTATTCGGTCCCATTCGTTTTGATCTTTCCGACCGTATATAGTGGTCGCTAAGTCTGACTGAACTAAATGAGCAAAAGACTTAGGTCTTTAAGCTAAGAGCGAACTAGTTCGTGGCAAAGATTGAACTGATCATCGAACGAAACGGCACAAGCCTAATCTCCGTTTTCGTTCTCCTCTGCCCTTTTATTCATCCTGTAGGATTTAGTCTGTTTCCAGCTTACTCAGCGTCCCGGGTGCATTCGGCAGACATGCCCTTGCCAGTTCCACTTTTGCTTGCCGCTCCTTCTTGTTTTTCTCTCTCTCTCTCTCTCTCTTCTAATTAATTCCTTGTTATTATTACAAGTCATAACTGACCTAAGTAAGTACATTGATAACAAAAATAAACATTTTATACATTGCCTTTCAAAAAAGTTAGACAAATGTAGTTGGATTTGAAAAGCCTAAATCTGTAACCTACTTCAAAATTATCTGGAAAGTGACCTAAAAACAGAAATACTTGTTTTGTAAAGATTTTTCTACATAATTGTTTTCAGCCAGTGGCCATTTGTCAAACCGTTCAGCTATTCATTGCGGTACGGTGCGGTGTAGTAACGAAATATCACAGCGAGTTTTGTGAGTTTTATCCACGGGCTAGTTAGAAATTTATCATTATGGCATAATTTACTAATATCTAATCACGGATAGATAAATTTAGTAAAACTTACATTTGTATTTAACCCGACGTTTCGGACGTGATATTACGTCCGTGGTCACGGGTAGACTGGCTGGGGGGTTTTCGAACTATCCGCACTTGATTGTCATTAGTCACTTTTACGTCAAGGTTGCCACTTTGCCTACATGCAACACTCACGACATCCGATGGTATGATGGTTTTAATTGAATAATATGAGTGAAGATCGTGTTAGTTTAAATCAATATAGATAAATTTAAGTAGGTTTATAAAATGATAGTGCATAAAGCTTAAAGAACTTTATGTATGTCAACTTATCAATGTTGAATTTAACACACAAGAATTTGACTTCCGGTCAATGAGATTGCCCGGACGTTTAATGCACGAGCCACAAAGTAGACCTTTGATAACGTTTCTTTTGCAGGTAAATGCTTATAACCACAATTCTTAATTTTTCAAAATACAATACCTATATATTCAAATCTTCAAAAATTTCTTTGGCGTTTGCCAAGTCCCAGTGTCGAGTGATGTTGTACTTTAATGAATACCTACAGTTAATGTGAAAGTGTTAAAAATATATTTTGCTAATAGCCCTTTTCTTTTGTTAAAAGATGAGGTATATACCTACTTTGTAATATATCTTATTATACATTGATTGGTGCTAAAAACGACGTAACGTAACATAAACAGCATTAAAAATACATATATTCAATCGTTAATTTTGCAAGTGCACTCGCTGCTCTAATTTACGGCCCAGCCGCACTGTTTTACAGCGAATCCGGCGGAATAATGTGAGGTACGGCGAGGTCGCGCCCGCATCTCCTCAAGTAGCAAAATATACAACAATAACACAATATTCCAACTTTGGGCAACTAGAGGTCTTTTTTACTTTTTCTTAATATTGCTTTATTTCAGTTTATAAAATAATACTTCTCTAAACAAGCGTTTATTTTTCAAGTGTTCACGCTATTCTAATCTTCGGCCCAGCTGCACAGGGTACGCAGCCAAATGCACAAAAGCCCACGACAATGTATGTTTCGTAGCTGTCTATCTCTATCGCTCTTGCGTATTGGCGCGACAGAGTTAGACTGCATTTCTGTCGGTGTCTAGCGTCGACGATTGCCATTGGCTACGCCGGCTGTTTCACAGCGAATCCGGCGGAATAATGTGACGTACGGTCGTACGGCGAGGTCGCGCCCGCATCTCCTCAAGGCTGCGTGCCAATTTCCAGTGGACCTGAAAAACTAGCGCGCTTCTACTCGTTTCTATCAGCTAACTGTTATAGTTTGTCATACATAAAAAGTAGTGGACAATTGAAAAATATTTTTTGCCACACCAACTGGTAAAGGCTCTCTTTGCTATTCGAAAACAGATAGCAAAATTGCATTTTATCCGTTTCAAAGCAAAGTAATTTCATACAAATTTTAACTTGATGTCTTAAGCTGGCTGATAGAATTTACATATACAGCGCGTAATCCTAATAAGGGCGATAAATGAAACCAGGCATATAATTCAATATTGTTATCATCAATTAAGAGGTGTTTTTGAGTTACTCTTAATTTTCAGCCCATAATTAATTTTTGAAAAATTTCCCAGCAGCAATGTACTGTAAACGTGGTTGCCATGACAATCAATGACAACTGTCAACGAGCGTTTAACGCGAGTGTTTTACATTTTACGTTGCGGGCCGAATTAATTTGTATGGATAAAAAAAATATTTCAATTTTAAGTAAATGTTATCTAATTCCATTTTTTATGTCCTATACTCACCACCGTTAAGAGGTTCGCCCGTATTAGGTTTACACCCTGTATGTATTTAACTGATGATTCTAAATAAAAAATATTGAGTAATAATTATAAATATAAATAAATATTGGGGACACCTTACACAGATCAACTTAACCCCAAACTAAGCAAAGCTTGTACTATGGGTGCTAAACGACGATGTAAATACTTAAATAGATAAATACATACTTAAATACATAGAAAACATCCATGACTCAGGAACAAATATCTATGCTCATCACACAAATGAATGCCCTTACCGGGATTCAAACCCGGGACCGCGGTTTAGCAGGCAGGGTCACTACCGACTGAGCCATACCGGTCGTCAACAAATTGATGGATTTGATTTACACCTAATACACCTAGTAAGTATTTTGTTTTTGTTGATTTGGTGAAAATTTTGTTTTTCACTCGGCGGCAAAGTTAGTTTAACCTTCGTGTCTTGAAACACTCACAACGCTCAAGATTCCACTTCTGGAACTTCAATATTGGAATCTTCTGCTTACTCGGGCATCAGTATCAATACTGGCACGTGCGGTTAAACAACAACATTGCCCCTTTGTAAAACAAATACTATATAAAATTAAATATTGTTACACAAGCTCTACAGTAAATACAAAAAAGGCAGGTAGGACTATGTATATATTATACATATAGCTATTTCAGCCTATTATATTATATTAAAGTTTATAGTGTTTGGGTGTCGGCACAATTGCAGCATCCGACACGCCGTCTGCCTCGCCAATTGCGCCCGCGCACCCATCGGTCACGGCTGCATCCGATAACCTAGTCAATAGGGCATTTTCGCGAAAAAAGATTCAAAAACTCTTTTTCGAAAAATAGGTAAATTTAATGTTTTTCCTACTCAGAATCAGCCTTTTCGATCCTACTAGGCGGAAAAAAGCGTCCCAAATTGAATTTTTCCACTCCATTACTATTTTTCAAACACTTTTTACAACGTAATAGAAAATTTTGGGACCATTTTTTGTCTCTCGTTTTTTATTCTAGCTCGTGATTCAGAGTAGGAAAAACATAAAATTTATTTGGTGATTCTTCTCGCAAAAATACACAACAACGCTCTTGATGCTTAGAAAAAGGACTAACTATCTGTATGTGGCAAGGAAAGCTTGACCAGAAATATATGATTGATTACGCGCCATGTTGCGGATTTCATTGGAACTATTTTCTTCGTACTATGCTGAACTGTCATCGCATACGTCAGATTAACAGCGCCCTCGACAATAGTTTTTATAATGTCGATCTCTACTCCCACAAGTATTATAATATAGTCATGGCATTTATAGTTATTTGTTATACAAGGGGGCAAAGTTGTATTTTAACGCCGAGTGTGGAATTGAAAAACGAGCAAGTGAATTATTCTATAGTTGAACCACGAGCGAAGCGAGTGGTTCGAGAATAGAATCCTGAACTTGCGAGTTTTTTAACACACGAGAAGTAAAATACATTTGCACCCGAGTGTAACACAAAACTTTTCCCCTCACTATAGCGAGGAAACTACAACGCAAAAAATGCGTTTATCCCTGCTTCCAGTAGTTCCTCAGTTGGTAAATCATCTTTATTACTAGATTCACCTACTCTTATCAATTTTAAAGCAGTTAATTTGACTTTATTCAAGGTCAAATTACTTTACCCACTAGTGGATAAAATGCGTTTTTACCCGCTGATATTAGAGGACAAAACACGTGTTTCCGAGCTAGTGAGGGGAAATAGTTATTTGTTTTACAAGGGGGCAAAGTTATTGTTTAACCGCACGTGCCAAAATTGATACACGAGCAAGCGAAAGATTCCAATATTGAACCGCGAGCGTAGCGAGTGGTTCAGAATTTGGAATCTTGAGCGTTGCGAGGGTTTCAAGGCACGTAGGTTAAACAAAATTTGCCACCGAGTGAAACACAAAATTTTTCACCTCACCAACACTATGAAAATATTAACTGTAAAACATCAAACTAAATCAAATCCATCAATTTATTTAACATTTATGATTCAAAATCATCATTTATACGTGAATTTCTACAGCCAGCTTTGGACATCACATTAAAATAAGTATGAAATTACTTTGCACTCTTGTGAACAAAATGCAATTTTGCTATCTGTTTTCGAATAGCAAAGTAAGCCTTTACCAGTTGGTGTGGTGAAAAGAATATTATTATGTATTAGAGATATAAGTTTATTTGGAAAGGGAAAGTAGAGCACACGACACTGTCATCAACTTGAGTGCCACTTTGAAAGAAAACGAAATTGCTGGTTGCTACTGTTGCTACGTCATCACCCTCACCACAATTGAACCACCCCAGTTGACTCCTTCGACACCCAAGGGAGAAAAACGGGTGGTGATATTCTTAACCCACCAGCCCACCACACAAAAACAAAATTTTCTTATGAAAAAATATTGACTTTGCTAAAAAGCCTCATCGCTCGGACTAAGAGCTGGTGCTGCAGTTATGACTTCACCGCCGCTGTAAGTGACCTGTGTTGCCGTGCTCTTTTTGACACTGTGTGTCATTTCAGTAGAAAACGGGACTATAATTTGTCTGGCTGTCATGTTACGACGACTATCAATGTAGGTAAATCAGCTAATGAACTGTGACTGTGACCTCCGGTGACCGTTTGTTGCTATACTATTTTGACACGAGGATTGGAGGTCGTCTAAAATGGAAGTAGGTAAGGTCAATACGTGTAGGTAATTGTGCTAGTTCAAGCGGAATATGTATATTTGGTCTGGTTTCGCGAGAAAAATCACCAAAAATATTTTTGGTTTTGTTTTTCCTACTAGCCCATTCGATTTAGGACAACTACGTAAATCGTTTCAAGGCAAGGCAAAAGCAAGGGACAAATACGTAAATGGTTTCATAATTTTCTATTATTTTTACATACGTTCCACTTTGTAACGAAGAGGAAAAATTCCATTTGGGACGCTATTTTTCACCTAGTAGGTTCGAAAATCGTGATTCTGAGTAGGAAAAACACTAAATTTGCCAATTTTAGAAAAAAAGAGTTTTTTTGGATCTTCTCGCGAAAATGCCCTAGGTACCTACTACTAAGTGATTAATTTGTTACTAAACTCAGATAATCAGGTAGTAAGTTTCATACACTCTGCAATAAATACTGTCTAATCAAAATGGATTATAGACTAGTAGGTAGGTACAGACGTAGTGCATAATTATTTGCTATATTTAGTCAGAAATGATCGTCTTTTTAATGACATACCTTTCTAAAGTTTCTGAAATATGTTTGCATAATAATTGCAAATGCTCCTGATCGTGTGCTGAGCCTGCAGCTACAGTGGCACATGATGGAGCGTAATCGCCATCTTGTCGGTTTTCAGACCAACATAAAGGCCGTGGCAGCCATGATTGTGTAAGTGCCCACACTGGCCACACTATGGAACCATCACAAAATGATGTTGATCTTCTTACAATTTTTGCATACAAGATTTATTTTATTTATGTTTGCTTTCCTAAACCATGTTTGTCCTTATATTTATAATTGTTTAACTTTAGACATTTTTCTATGAAACAAATTTTATCTTTATCTTTATCACTGAGAATGGTTCACAAAACCCATGAAATGAAAAAAAAAATCGAATGAATTTTCCAACAAAACAAAAGACTATCTGCCAAAAAGAGAAAGCATAGTGAATACACACGGCCTTCACGAGCCATATATTCTTTTGTCGCTATGTGTTTTCAGACTCAATAAAGTGTGAAATATTAATGTGTGCTATGACTCATTCAGACAGCAGATCGCTACCTATATGTTATTTATACAATCATGAATGAAAATGACCGCTGTGTTGTAAAAGATTTGACATTAAAAAGTTATTTATCATTTATCAGTACTGTAAATGGTTATGTGTACCTAAGTTTATGGAATATGAAAGTTTCCTAGATGACTAAATTAAATTACTAGCAGTCTCTAGTAGGTACACACATATAAAACAGATTCCAAGAACCCTCCGGCTTTACCAAGTACACAGGTATACAGGTGTGATTGGGGGGGTGATAGAATATAGCTGCTTACAAGGCAATAAACCCAGCCCAGTAAGCCCATTTATAAAAATAAAAAAAAAAATGTTAATAATTTTCGTAACACACACACGTGATCTGAGATGAGACATTATTTTTACCAGCCAAGAAAACGGCAACTGAATAGCACAGGGGGCTGAAAGTTCAATACTTACTCGTTGCTTTATTAGTTTACATGATCATAATTACGCATGACTGTGATATTTGGTGCTTATGTATATAAATGGGCTCACTCTTGGCCACAGACTAGCCAAAGGCAAAAACCTGGCCTACAATGGAGTGAGCTCGCCCAGAAGATGCCTGTTCGCCCTTGATTTGAATGTATCTCAAATCCAAAGTAATTTCGCAACTTTAAACACTCAATTCGCGCTATAAATCCCAAAACAAGCGAATTTAAATCATGTTACTTTTCGCCCGTTTTTCACAAGTTTTACGTTAATTTCAACACTTGAAAAAACAAGATATCACTCTAATTCACTTATATACAAACTAACAGTACATAAAGCTAAAGCTTCTATAAAGTTTAATGGCACTAGATGACCACATCGTCTGGCATTGACCGCTGTTCTCTTTGACATTTAGGCTGACGCATCACGCTCAACCAGTATAAGTAGTTCTCTCATAAAACACAGTCACTTCTGTTGTCGAGGTCAGCTTATAGTGGTTTTTAAACGACTAATAGTGTCAGAATTAACAGGCTTGGAGTGACCGCTGAGTGAACGTTGGGTTGGGAACAAACGGGCATTTAGGTCAAATTTTTGTTGCCTAGTGCCTACGCAACTTCCTTTGAACGTTTTAGCTAAAATTTGAGTTTTTACCTACACATACATTTTAGTTCTTTATTTTTTTATACACGGATAATAACTGTGGCATAGAATATATCTATGTAAAATTTTAATATAATACGCTTTCTCTGGTGTAATGAATAGGTACAACACGTTTTGACGACCGGTCTGGCGCAGTCGGTAGTGACCCTGCCTGCTGCGCCGCGGTCCCGGGTTCGAATCCCGGTAAGGACATTTATTTGTGTGATGAGCACAGATATTTGTTCCTGAGTCATGGATGTTTTCTATGTATATAAGTATTTATATATTATATATATCGTTGTCTGAGTACCCACAACACAAGCCTTCTTGAGCTTACCGTGGGCCTCAGTCAATCGGTGTAAGAATGTCCTATAAAAAATAAAATATAATAACATAGTTCTTTATAAACTCCTACCTTGAGGTGACCGTGTATTTTGTTCCTGCCACTATTTGGTGTAAAATGGATAAGCAATAAGTGTCATGGCATACAACTTATTCATATAACAGTAACGTCGTTGTGTAAATAATAAAGAGATTTTTGCTATTTTATTTGTCACGGAAATAAATGTCACCCTACGCTTGTAAAAGTTACCAAAAGGCAAGGCAAAAATTATTTAATTTGGAGACAAGACAAGTGTAGGCAGGTGTTTTCATCAATTTTTTTCGAAATCTAAGACTCTAAGGACCAGTTGCATCAACCACATTTGAGAGACACATCATCGTCACGTAGCAGACGACTATAGAACTTCCCATACAATAAAATTTAACGAATACTTTAACGGTGACAGACGGTTTGGTGCAACCGGCCCTACTCGTAAGTATAAACAAAATTCGATAATTAATACATTTAATTAAATAGTCCCACATATCTTCAAGGCTGATGTCTGAGCATGCCCGTGTACGAAGTATAAACACATTTTTCCCCTCACTAGCTCGGAAACACGTGTTTTGTCCTTTAATACCAGCGCGTAAAAACGCATTTTATCCACTAGTGGGTAAAGTAATTTGACCTTGAATAAAGCCAAATTAACTGCTTTAAAATTGATAAAAGTAGGTGAATCTAGTAATAAAGATGATTTACCACCTGCGGAACTACTGCAAGCAGTGATAAACGCATTTTTTGCGTTGTACTTTCCTCGCTATAGTGAGGGGAAAAGTTTTGTGTTACACTCGGGTGCAAATGTATTTTACTTCTCGTGTGTTAAAAAACTCGCATCCCAAACCAAACCCGCACCCGCATCAACTATAGAATCCTTTCACTTGCTCGTTTTTCAATTCCACACTCGGCGTTAAAATACAACTTTGCCCCCTTGTATACAAATAACTATTGCTACACGATCGACCTTTTTCATGAATGGATAATATAGTTATTCTATAGTACCCACAAGTTAACGACCTAATTATTTAGGCACTATACTCAGCATTCAAGGCAAAATAACAGAAGCAGTACGTTTGCGTGACCAATCGGTGTAATTTGGACCATAATTAACTAAAACGTTTGGTCCATTTTGAGGCAAGGTCGGCCGTTACCCCCATAGAAACCCCGTGAATTATGAACGAACTGATGTATATGTTGTTTTTATTTATTGATGTCCACAGATCAGTTACCTATGCGATTAGACAGAGAGAATAGAAAGTGTCATTGTAGCGCTTTGGAACTATAACACTATTTCAGTAAAGTACCGTCACGACACGACAGCTTATTTTAGTTTAATTTTAATTTTTTGATACAGCTAGGCATTATTCATAATGCCCGGGCATTATACATAATGCCCTTATTAATCACTTGGTCCATAACATACCTACTTATTTATAAAGTGATTATAACTTCTAGTAGAACAGTTTAGTTTTGAAAGAATCATGAGTGCATCGTACACTTAATAAATGAAGCCACGTTTATGTAGTGAAGTGTAGTTGACGACCGGTTTGGCGCAGTCGATAGTGACCCTGCCTGCTACGCCGCGGTCCCGGGTTCGAATCCCGGTAAGGGCATTTATTTGTGTGATGAGCACAGATATTTGTTCCTGAGTCATGGATGATTTCTATGTATATAAGTATTTGTATATTATATATATCGTTGTCTGAGTACCTGCAACACAAGCCTTCTTGAGCTTACCGTGGGACTCAGTCAATCTGTGTAACAATGTCCTATAATATTTATTTATTTATTTAAGTCTTCTTTAACTCATACAATACGGAGTCTATTGGATGTACCCTTTCTTGGTGCCACTAACCCGCGACATTGAGGAATTAACGTGTGTACGACCTTTTTATCGGTCATCTAGTACGTGCAGCAACTAGCAAAGCTGCCCTGTCTGAAGGACTTGTGCACCTTTAGGACTAAAGGTGTACGCACACAGCGACATCTTACACGAGCATAATTTAGGTAGGTATACATCCGAAATCGGATCTAGGAACTATGCAGATTTCGGAAATAGGATACGATTCATACGATACCTAATAGCTACTAATGTGTCAAAATAAAATGTGACGTTTCTTGAACCGAATTCATTGGGTACGGTCAGCCAAGAAAGTGGTTTACCACTTTTCGACATTATTTTAAACAAAGGTCGAAAAGTGGTAAACCACTTTTTTGGTTGACTGTACATGTCAATCATTTTGAGTACATATGGTGCCATGCCACTATAGCACTAGTGCGAGATATGGTACTTATGTGAGTTATGTGCATATGCCTATATGTAAAAATTGCAAAGGGTACATGTACATGCATGTAGGTACTGATACGCCGTATAATACACGTGCGAAGAGAAAATTTGTTTTGAACTTCCTCTTTTCCGCACTTGTATCGTAATTTACTATTTTGACACTGACAAACTGGTAGCGTATCGCTACCAGTTTGCTATCTTTTGAAGCATTGTTGATATGGGCTGCTATTCTGATTTGGCAAAAAAAAAGGAAAAAGGTAGTAAAAAATTCATCAGTGAATAAAACATATTAAACTTGTTCTATTACCTTTGTTTAATAATTTTAGCGACAAAAACTAAAACTATAGTAAAGCCGATCTGTCTGGAGGACTAAAGTGTAGTTAGCGACAAAACTCAAAAAGTCAAAACTACAAAACTAAAACTATAGTAAAGCCGATCTGTCTGGAGGACTAAAGTGTAGTTAGCGACAAAACTCAAAACTACTAAAACCATTCTGTCTGGAAGACTAAAGTGTACGCACCTGGCGTGAAACTTGCTACACGAGAATCATTAACATATCCGAAATAGGATCGAATAGTTCGATTTACATTAATTTGACAGTGAAAATAAACATAATGGAATTTTTGACACAGTTAAATAATAGAAGGAGTTAAAGTACGTAGGTATGTGCTTTTATGAAAAAGTCACATGGAAATTTCCGCACTATTATGTAGTGTAATGTAGGTACTATTTTGACACTGACAGACTGGTGGTGTGTCGCTATCTTTAAAGCCAGTATTTAAAGCATTGTTCAAATGCGCTGATAGTCTGATTTGGCAAAAAAAAGGAAAAATATAGTAAAAAATTCATCAGTAAATAAAACATATTAAACTTGTTCTATTACCTTTGTTTAATAATTTTGACAGTGAAATAAACATAATGGAATTTTCGACACAGTTAAATAATAGAAGGAATTAAAGTACGTATGTGCTTTTATGAAAAAGTCAGATGGAAATTTCATAAAAACGCAATAAACGCATCATGGGTGTGCCTGAATATGCTGAGTTGCTGACCCATCTAGATCCTGCAAATCATAATATATAATTATATTAATTATGCATGTGCAACAGAGATATCAACAAGTTGCTTAATGTACGAACATCCTCGTTGACAGCTTTAATTTAGTGATACAAATTCCTTAACGAACTTTATTTCATAAATGTACGTAAACTTCGTAAATAACTTTATTTCATAATTTTGACATGTAAAAGTGCCCCTGTTGTCTATTTCCTGAATAAATGTTTTGAGTTTTTGATACGACGAATCTCTGACAGTCTTTAATCGTAAACAAACCTAATAATGAAAAATTGAAATAGGTCGTAAATCCGCAGCTGTCGGCTAATCGAACAGTATAATAAAGAGTAAATCATACGTATGGCTGTCATCACTGAAAATCGACTCGGTTACCTCACAGTTACCGTCTGACAAAAACGCGAACAGTCGACCTGTCATATGTCACTCATACAAGCATAGTACGCGTTCACCTACACGAGCTTAGACTGTGTGCTAGGAACGCGCCTCTTTCATATATTTAATCGCTAGTGTCCGAGGTGTGCTTATAGGACATATAATTTAGTTCTGTAGGTTAATAAAATTAGTGGAATTGGAGCGTTAAGGATGTTTATTGATTGATTAGATTATTTTATATTTTGGAAAACAAACTAATCATTCAATTGAATTAGTAGTAGTAGTAGTAACGCTTTATTGTACAAAACACATTAAAAATAACATATTAAGATGTGAAGTACGAAGACAAACTTATCCGTTTGAGGATCTTTGAGGTAGTGAGGATTGATCAATTCCAACAAAGTTATTTGGTACCCCCTAGGTACCTGCCACTTAATTTTGCTCATTTTGGAGGTCTACTTTTAAATTTGAAAATAATTATTTTATGAATCGTATAAAATGTAAAATATAAACAATAAGTGAGATAAAATACACAATGTCTTCTTTGAGACAAACCATGAGTAGCATTATTTTTAATGCTTAATACGTTGTTCATTTATAATTTTGTGACTCCAAAAGTTAAGTTCCGTCAAAAGGAAAATTTCCGTCCATGGTACTACTTAAAATTTCAGAGGACAAACGATTTTTTTTCTACGATTAAAAATGAAAGAAATATACCTCTATAAACCTACGCTTTCGGAACGGTGGATTCCTGACTGAATTGGCCGCATTGACCTTAGCAGCGGGTCATACCATAACCGTTTCTTGCCGCCACCCACCATGGTTGATGGAAAACACTCATAAATCATCGCCGATGATGAGTACAATGACATGACGCTGTTTAAATAAATATAACATTGATGTCGCGTGCGCTATGGCGTGAAATCGATCAATACAAGTTCCTATGGACGCTTTTAAATAGAGATCCGTTGGCCAAGTTATTAAGAGTGGTACAGACGCTTTTTTCGTCGACTTTAATCTGTCAATTAGGTCACTATATGTAGACTAAACTATAAGTGCTAACTTTTCAGTGTTGGATAGTGTATGGCACTTGACAACTATAATATTATTTCATTTTAAGACTAACCCACATGTGGATTGTGGTACCTAAATGACGAAGCCTGTTGCGGATAGCTTTATTGTTTGTGTGTAAGGACGACGCATTGCTGATTTTGTACCCTCTTGACGAAGCCTGCGTTGCTGATATTCAGTTGTAAAGTAATTAAAATTGCCAATAAATTGTTAAGTATTGATCAGAATCTTTTAAGTCTGCACCAAAGAGGATAGAGTATTATAGAGAGTTACTGTCAAAGTAAAATGTGTAATCACAGTGCATCTTAGACTGCCATCTCTCGACACAGGCTTAAGTTTTAATCCTCAGTTTTGACATTTTGGCCCATATTGTTAGCTTGATATGTGTTAAAATGACAAATATTAATATTAATATTATTTCTACTTATCCTGGCCTTTGCAAGGTTCACTTTTCTACTTGCTTTCCTTAATTTTCCACGATCCCATGCGTCTTTTCGCGTCAGATGTTTTAGACGCTATCACGATTTTCGCTTCTTGGTTTACTTATCATTCTTATTTAAGGAAAAGTACATTTTTTCCAGAAAAATTAGAAGAACCCTAATGAAGTTAAAAAGTCTTGGCAAAAGTAAGGTATGATTAATAGCGTATCAATATTCGCCGCTCGCGCAGATAACTGCCCACCTCCGACTGACGTGAATGGCATAAACAAATGCCTATGACTGTGACTTATCGTTTTTTTTCTAGTCGGCTTGCCCAGCAGTGGGAAAAGCCTCTTTTCTTTTCCACCACTTCAACCCTGTCGTTTGTACTTTCCCGTCAATTTGGATAAAATGTGTCCAAGTCGCACCATCACCTTTCCGGTGTGCCTTACATCATCTATATGAATTATCTGTGTATCATAATTCACAGTCCATTAATGTTGCCCCGCGAATCAAAGTAGCCCCAGTTTATGGTAAGGTTCTCATTAATTGGTCAAGTAAAACTCAAGCAGAAAAGTATAATGTGATAAAGATGACATTATACACGATGCCCCAAGGCTATGCCACATGGAGGGAAAGTACCTTATTAAGTATATCATAATATATGATATTTTGCATGTACTTAAAAAATGTTATGGTTATGTGATTTATGTAACGTTGCTTTCCATGGCATCTGTTTTTTTTTATTAAATAAATATAGGACATTCTCACACAGATTGACTGAGGCCCACGGTAAGCTCAAGAAGGCTTGTGTTGTGGGTACTCAGACAACGATATATATAATATATAAATATGTTCATGTAAATAAAGAATTTATTAATACTTATAGAAAACATCCATGACTCAGCAACAAATATTTGTGCTCATTACACAAATAAATGCCCTTACCGGGATTCGAACACGGGACCGCGGCGTAGCAGGCAGGGTCACTACCGACTGCGCCAGACCGGTCGTCATCTGTTTATAGGTAGGTACTAGATAATAAATAGATTATACTCTTCATCTACTCTTTTCGTACACAATTTTGACTTTGACACAGCTTTTGATGACTTCATAATATGTGCCCACATGAGATGAATAGATATTGTGCTGTTGCCGACTTTTTTAAATATTACTTGTCAAAGTGTCATGTTTCGTTTACCGATTGTATGACTCTTTATAAAAAAACATACGGCACTTCTGACTCCTGTTTAAAAAAAAAAATAAGCAGCGTAATATGTCTGCAGGTTGAATATTGCATTCTCGAGGGCTCAGACACAGTATAAGGATAAATCAGTAGTTAATCTCCGGCAGCGGCGACGCGGTCGTTACTACTGCGCAAGGTCACGCAGGGTTGTACCTGTGCTACTGTCCTACTCGTAGTAACTGTGTATGGCGCTATGCTAGTACCAACGCTCTTTCTACCTTTTTATCTAATAAAGATTCAAGTACGTGTTTGTTTCTTAAATACTGACGAAATCGTATTTACATAAAATGTTTGAATAGATGTTTGCACAATATTTAAGTAGGTACCAAACTTTCGAGCTAGATAGATCGCAGCATCTACCTAAATGTCGTTACAGATAAATCCTTATTGATTTTAATGATTCTAGCTTTAAATCTCACTTTTACGTGCTTTTACGCCATTTACGTAAGCAATAATGTACCTAACACTGCAAAAATATAACAACCACTTACTTTTCTGGGTGTCTAGGAATTCTAAAGAACATTCTGACATTTCCGCATTTTGAGAACTGTTCTCCATACACCCATAAACACTACAGTAACGAAAATATGTCTTCGGTGCTGACGTCATTTTTTCCCGAACTCAACATGTCAACACAGCGCGCGAACGCGGCCCCAACTGTCCAGCCCAATACTTACCAGTTTCGCATGTATTCGGTGCATATGGAGAGTAGTTTTCGACACACCGCGCGGAGTGAAGTTTGTTAGAAGAGTTATTACTGCTTTATACTGTGGCTCAGATTTCCAATGTAGCAAATGCATATTGCTTCCCCGGAAGGCTGTGATGTTTTAAAGAGATTTCCTGCCATGGTACTGGGTAGAACTTTACTTTATATGAATATTAGTCTCATATAAAATATATAGATCTATGTAAATGAAAACCTTAAACTTTTACGTTTATATTTAGAGTGACTATGGTAAAAATCTGGATTATGTACGTCTATCAATAAAAACTTGACAACCAATCATGGTCAAGCATGTTAAAATAAGTTAGAATGATTTATCTACGAAACAATTTATGTGTTTGGAATTGAATTAAATTGCTTGCAGAATAATAAGATCAATTTCTACGGCTTTCATGCTATCTTGGAATTCTTGGGTTACAAAAATAATTTTTATTTTTATTAGAATTTAATTTAAAATAACTATAAATTAGGTAAATTATTGTATCACAAATATAGTTCATACAGTTTTTCTCCAAATTTTCTCTTGGCTGAATATAAGACCTACTTCACTACGTCTAGATAAATTAAATTCCCCAAAGCCACATCTGAAATTATTTGTGTTATCAATGTCAAACCGAGCGGCGCGTTGAAATAGTTCGCGTATTTATTTGACATTTTTGGCGTTGCATTATCCCGAACGCTCCCGAATCCGCCATGACACTTGACAGACGCGGATGACAGATGAGCGCCTACGCAGACCGCAGGTGCCAAATTGTGTAAAATGACTAAATAATTTGGTGTGAAATTATAAACGTCCACGTTTTTATTTACAGTGTAAACAAGAGTAAAAAATATATATCAGATCAATAAATAAGTTGTGAGTAAACTTAAATCTATATATTTTTATATTACAAGCCTATATTGTGTCCCACTGCTGGGCAAAGGCCTCCCCCTTAGATTTCCACTCGTCCCGGTTCTGGGCGATCTCCGGCCAGTTGTTGAGATACACGTCCAGGTCATCCCGCCATCTCCGCCTGGGCCTGCCAGATCCTCGTCCGTTTTGCGGCATCCATACTGTGGCTACTTTAGCCCACCTCTGTGGATGCATACGGCAAACATGGCCTGCCCAGTCCCATTTCAGCTTGGCGGTCTTAACTCCAACATCAATAATGCGTGTTTTTGAGCGCAGCGTAGAGTTTCGGATTCGGTCAATCCGTTTAACTCCTAAAATGCTACGCTCCATAGCTCTTTGACAAACCTTCAATTTGGTCTTTTGCGCCTCGGTGAGTGACCACGTTTGAGCACCGTAGGTTAGGACAGGCAGGATGCACATGTCGACGAGTTTCCGTTTCAAGGTCAAAGGAAGGTCACCCTTCATCAGTTCCTTCATAGACCAATAGCTCCTCCACGCGTTTTGAATTCGTCTTTCGACTTCTTTTTCTTGTCTATGGCTGAAGGAAACTAATTGGCCTAGGTACAGATACTCGTCGACATAGTTTATTGCCTGCCCGTCTACCTCGACCCTACGTTTTGTGCTGTTGGTCATTATCTGCGTTTTGGTCCTATTCATTGTAAGACCAACTTGAAGGATTGCTGAGCTTAGTTCTTGGAGCATTATTTGGAGTTCTCGGGCTGATGAGGCAAACAGGACAATGTCATCGGCGAAGCGAAGATTTGTTAATCTTCGGTTTTCAATGACAATGCCTTTGTTTTCCCATAATGCCGCCAAGCTTCTAAATACCTGTTCGAGGGTACTTGTGAAAAGTTTTGGGGATAACGGGTCTCCCTGTTTTACGCCTCTTTCGATTTTGAACGCCTGACCGGAAGATTGTAATTTTATATTGGCGGTACTGCTATTGTAAATGGACGTGAGTAAATTTATGTATGTGGGTTCTATTTCCTGATGATGAAGTGATGTAAATATGGACTCGTGGGTAATACTGTCAAAAGCCTTTGTATAATCCACAAAGGCTAAGTATAAGGGTATCTTATATTCGTGGCACTTTTCTAATAACTGGTTTAGTGAATGTAGGTGATCAGTAGTGGAGAAACCGGGACGGAACCCGGCCTGTTCGGGGGGTTGGTGCTTGTCTAGTTGTCCAGCAATACGACGTTCTATTACTTTGATGAATGCTTTGTACATATGGGATACCAGACTTATAGGGCGATAGTTGTTAATATTGCTCTTGTCGCCCTTTTTATGGAGCAATATTATGTTGGCGTGGGTCATCTGTTTGGGGATTTGTCCGGATTTTAGTATGCTGTTAAATAACTTTGTTATATGTGGAAGCAGTGTAGTTTTACCTAGAATTAAGCATTCAGTACTGAGACCATCTTCTCCTGGGCTTTTCCCAAATTTCATAGTTCGAAGAGCCTGATTTACTTCGTAGTCTGTAATTGGGTGGATGTTTTCTGTACAGATGTATGGATTGGAAACGGTGGCAAATTTGTTTGAGTTAGAGTAAAGCTTTTTATAGTAATTGGTGCATATTTCTAAAATTTTATCTCTGCTATGTTGCTTGATGTTATTTTCATCCGTCAAACTGTTTATCCATGACTTTGTTCCTTGATGGATTCCCTGACGGACTGTTTTTAGTGATGTATTTTTGTTTAGTGCTGTTTTAACTGCGGTGGTATTAAATGTTCGAATGTCACGTCTGATGCTACGTTTTACCATTCTGTCCAGGCTATTGAAGTCTTGGGAGGCTATAGATAAATGCTTCCTTTGTTCAATTAATTCTAGTGTATTGTGCGAAAGTTTTTTATGTCTATGGTTATTGGTTTTAATTTTGTTGCTAGCAGATCTTACGCAATGTAGGATTTTCTGGTACTGATCTTCTGTGTCATCGGCGTCAATGGTAAGTGTTTTAAATTGATTCTGCAATTCTAAATTGAATACCTCATAGTTGTTTGTTATGTTGAATCTGTCGAGGTTCTTAGTTCGGGTTAGGAAAGTCTTTTGACGCAAAATTTTGAATTTGAAAGCTAGTTTTGCACGTACCGGTCTATGATCTGAACTGAATCTAATTTGGTTTATTGTACTTATGTCATTAATAATGTCTAACTTGGGAGCCAATACAAAATCTATTTCATTTTTGTGGATGCCATTTGGTGACGCCCAGGTCCAACGTCTCTGTTCTCTTTTTCTAAAATAGCTATTGCAGACCTTTAACCCTTGTCCAAAAGCGAAATGAAGAAGTCGTGTCCCTATATATATATATCAAATCTATATATATATATCAAAAATAGGAAAGTGTGTGTGTCTGTTTGTTTGTCAGTCTTTCACGGAAAAACGAAGCGACCAATTGACGTGATTTTTATTTTAAGTGAAAATATTTGAAGGGATGGCCAGTGATATAGGCTACTTTTTGTCTCTTTCTAACCCCCTCTTCCCTTAAATGGGGGGTGGAAGTTTGTATGGAGCATTCCGCCATTTACGAATTTAGCGCGAGCGAAGCTGCGGGCAAAAGTTAGTAAGTCAATAAAGAAAATATTTCTTAATAGTCATTTACGTATTCAAATACATTGGACTTAGTTTACAAAAACCTACACCAAGCTTGTACCTCTGATCTTAGTTTATTATTTACTTTATCTGTTTAATATAACAGGGCTGCAAAAAATGCAAACACGCCACACACCTCAGATATTTGTGAATTTGGAATTTTTACTACTCAAATATTAGCTTAAGCCTAGCCAACCGACTAGACTAACTACAAAAAGGCAAACACAGAAAAAAAATAAAGTTGACTTGTAATTTACATACCTACTGTACATGGGTTTACAGACACCAGTAAGTAAACAAAGTTAAAGACTACCGATAATGATTTTATCGTTTGGCAACTTAGATTATCATAAAGCAGGAAATATATCAGATATATACTGATTTTTTTTCATTTTCTTAGATTTTCATCACTGTCATCAGTGTGAAAGCCAGTATGATTTGTAATACCAAAATGCAACGGCTGTCAATTTAATTCGACTAGATTTATTTGTTCCGCAATGTTGGCACAAAGTGCTCGCATGAGCGATCGTAGGTACTATACCTAATGGAGGGCTGATCACAACTACCGCAAAAAGTTCAAATAACAAGCAGATGTTTTTAATGGAGTAAAATGATTTGTTTGACAGTGGTTACCGCATGAGCTGAAACTATCGAACCCTAAAAATCAGTCGAACGCACAGTCCGTTCGGAAAGGTCGTTGTGCTGCTGTGACGTCACACGCGACCTTGACGCCTCTCGGTGCACGTGAAAAATGGCGCCGACAATGTGCCAGTACGCGTAAGTTTTTAATTTTTATTGCTTTTTGCATTTAAAAAATATGAGCTGCCAGTATTTTTCTGTCTTAACTGGCCAGTTATTTCTGTCACCAGTAAAAAGTAAGAGTTGTGGCGCACTCACTTTGTTCCTAGAAATAAAAAAAATGTGGACGTACGCGTATTAGGGTCGACCATCAATGGAAAAGCAGACACACACTTTCCCATTTAAAATAGAATTTCGCGCTTTTGGGCTGAAGCTCGTGACTTGATGCATTGTAATTGTATCTATACTCTGTCAAGCAAGTCTGTCAGTAAAGAAGAACAAAGAAAACTATAGGTATCCTTTTCTCTAGCACCCTAAAGAAAAGGATGCATATAGTTTTCTTTGTTCTTATTTACTGACAGACTTGTTTGAGAGAGTATACTAAGGTTCTAAAGAAAGTTATTTTGAAATTTAATTTTTTGCTTCTGGTATTTATTTACCAATGCATGTTAATATACTCTTTACTACTTTTCGCTCGCTTCATTCGTATCGTAAATTCAGTAAGACGGGTACTAAAACTGCATTTTATTTTTCGTTTGAAGTCGGGTTGTTGTTCGATAAGCCAGCTGCACATAGCTGGGTTAATTAGTTACCTACTTATTCATTATTTTCACTTTTATACTGGCTGTTGGTCGCGGTTTTGCACGCCTGGATAAGTTTCTAGTTTTAGTTTGGTCCATGGTACAAAACGTCAGAAATTTCAAACCAAGTAACTGACACATTGTATATTAAGCGGCAGGAATCAAAATTCTTGCCCAAAAAAGATGTTCTTTGACAAAATAATTACAAACCACCCTTTACGTTATCCATACTGAGTAAGTAATATTACCTACAAATGGAAAATTGTGCCATGTGATGTGTTACCTCTTCACGATTATACCGATTACCAGATTTTGTTTAATAGTACAGGGATAATTTGAGAGTCAGGGAAAGCTTTGGAATACTTTGGATGAGTTTTGTCCTGGAAATCATTTATTGATTGGGTAAAAATATTGTCACTTCTATTCTGAAGATGAGATAACTAAGACAGCGCCTGTTCATTGATATAAACATGATCACAAATTGAATTATTATTGCTATTACTTTTCATCAGGCATTCAGCAAATTCTAATTGTAACACACTAGGGGCTGATCATCAACAGTTAACTACATTAACGTGACAAGAGGTCTATGGTCTATGGAACTTCACATACAATTTTACCTTACGCTTTAACGTGGGACAGACGGTTTTGTGCAACCGACCAATTAAATGCGTGTTTAACAGTGCATGTGCTGTGGCGAATGCCGGGATAAAGTAAGAAGGATGACGATTGCCTTCATTTTATATCAGGCGCTATCCAAAAACTTATTCTAACAGACTATAAGGCAGATGTATCGACCACTGACAAGAGGTCTATATAACTTTTCAGACAGTAAATTGGTGACAGACGGTTTTGTGCAACCGGCCCTAAGCCGCGGGCAAAAGCCATTAGGTAACAATTTAGAGGCGTGTTTGACAGTAGGGTGCATGTGGCCGTAAGTGGATTTTCGGGCGAATGCGGGCAGCCAGTGCGTAGTTATGAGTCAACCGTCTCATGGCCGTCCTTGCGCCGTCCTCCAAGACTGGGTGTATGGGATACCGGGTTGATGAGGAAAACAAATGCTGGTGGCATTGTAATCGCATAATAACAGACAGTACACAATAACTATCTTGAATATGTATAGTTTAATATTCATCTATCCATAGTTTAGTTAGGTTACAGTTTCCTTTTCCTTCTTTTTATTAAGACACTGCACCTACTTAATCTTTCTGGTTTAGCCCATTGGTTGACTGGTAGAGAATGCCTTGAGGCATTAAGTCCGCCATTTGTACCTTATTTTGTTGTGCAATAAAGATTAAATAAATAAATAAATAAATAACTATTTTAAAATGACTCCATTACAATTTGTAGGTACTCGAACTAGCAGCGGTTTTGTATTTTATTTAATGAGCAAGGAGATAATAAGTGCGCAGAGGGGGTAATATTGGCTCATATAAAATTATTTGTTATAAAATTATTGTTTATACCGATTTGTGTTCCGAATGATCATTTCTCATAATTTTACTTATCATAATTTTGTTTCATCATTATCAATAATACTACTATCACTGTTCATAATAATCATTTAGTCGAAAATTTTTAATCATAAATTCTATAGAAATATTTAATAACATTCATAATTTTGTGTTTAAGAAAATCATTCATCATAAAATTATTTAAAAAGTTTTGGGGAAGTTCTATGAAAAACTTGTGACATTTATAGAAGAGCGCTTGAAGCTTTTACAGTGACATATACAATTTACATTAAAAATTCGTTTCTGGTTCGCTCACGGTCAACCTAATACGCTCCTCCTCGCTACGCTCGTCGTCACACCTAACTGGACTGTCACATGTGATGTCTGTTCTGTTAACAATAATATAACGATAAATTATATTACTCGCAATCGTTATGATCAATAAGTATATAAACATTAGTATAAAACGTATTTATGATGAATGACATTATGTACATAAGTCATTCGAAGTTACGATAGTTATTAACATAAAATTGTTATAAATAATGATCGTTATAATGTAAAATTGTATGAGAAACATTTTCGGACTACCAATAATCTATATAACAATTTTATATGAACTTTGGCGCACCCGAGCAGAGGAGACCTAGCAAAATTTGATAGGGAAACTGTTGTACCATACTTTAAGAAACGCACATCAATGAAGTACGAGTAATAAAGTGTCACCGACGCTATATCATAAATTGCATCTAAACAACATCATGTAACATAAGACATAACACAATCAAGTAGTGGGGCACCAAAAATACCCAGGAGACCGTAACCATGACAACGAGAGACAAGAAAATTTGGTAAACCCTAGTAATCGATGATTTGCAGGCGAATGCGGGCAGTCAGTGCGTAGTTCGTGGCATGAGTCAACCGTCTCAGGGCCGCCCTTGTCCCGTCCTCCAAACTTTGGTAAGGCTGGAGTCAAACGTATGGCGGATTTCAACTACTGATGATATGCGGACGTTTGTTCGATCAGTTGCGTGGTGGGACGATCTTCATATCACATACGTAAACGTACGCCCTAGCCCGAGCTTGGCTAAGGCTAGAATTTTACATATGGAGGGTCGCGGACGAACGCAAACAACTGCCCTTGCTACGGCACGGCATGGGTAAGATTCATAGGAGTCCAACATGTAGCACATCCCAGCAAGCGATGATTTGTGGACGACACCAGTCACTACTTGTGTGTGTGTGTGTGTGTGTGTGTGTGTGTGTGTGTACACTTAACACAGCAAAAGCGAGTGTACAAGTTTCTAATGGGTTAGCAACGCGCATGTGACACTCCTTGAGTTGCAAGCGCCCATAGGATTCGGTGACCGCTTTCCATCCTAGGCCACTCTAGAACTCTATCTTATTTAAACCGTGTTCTATTTGCCATAACGAGTCACATTGGCGTTTACTGTGCAAAGGTTCTACAGTAGCCTATGATTCAAATTGGTTGACTATACAATAATACTAATATTTTGTCGAAATCGCTTATCCGACTGTTGTACTCGTTTCTTACCCTTTCCGCTTAACAATGACTCCACCTTTACCTCGCGTTATATATGAGCGGTCGAGTGCATTTGGCTCGTTCATTATACTTCTAATGATCTGTCGAAAACGCTTATCCCATTTTTTACTTAATTGCTCCTTTAGAAGGCAACAGTGGCTTTATTTTTTTAAATCGTATGTCATAAAAAGTGAATTTTGCCAATAATGTGCTTTTACTGCGATAATAAAGGTTTATAATTTAGATTTATTTTACGTTTACTAACAATATGGTTATGTCGAGAAATGAAACTATAGTCTATTGATTTTTATTTTCATTGCACGCTCTCGTGTAGATCTAAAGAAATTTACTCGCTATGAAGTTGCTGTTCAAAATGCTAAGCTAAGGCCTGATTTAGACGGCCTGCGAACTCGCATGCGATGTTAGTTACATTGCGGGCTGTCGAGGTTACATACAAGGCAGCCCAGCCATCAAATACCGCAATGTAATAAAACTCGTATGCGAGTTCTCGTACCGTCTAAATGGGCCCTAATATTCCAATCGTTTACTTTTCGTGGCATAGGCGTGGTATAGCGTAGTCATCTCTCTCTATATGTCTATCTCTTCTCATTGGTACTTAATCAGAGGAATACGAGAATATTTAATTCCAACATTTCTGAGTTATTGTCCTTTATTCTGTGGCCTCCATTTGTACGGTTTTGTTTGACGAGGTTATTTTAAACCTTTTTATAGCACTTCAATTCGCACTATCACCCTCACTAAAGATCGGATCAATGATAAATGAGTGGACTGTTTTGTTTAGCAACGTTAAGTCTTCGGTGTTCTTGAAATATTCTATACTAAAAGGGATTTTATTAATTTTGTCAACACATCGATTATAAAACGAATGATTTATATAATTAGTGAATCTACGGTTGTATTCACGGTATTATATTGCTATTGCTGCGACATGTTTCGGGCCAATTGAAAGTCCACGGAGTTTAGCCGCCGCGTGAACTCCTATATGCCTGAAGAGGGGCCTCCAAATTAGCCCGAAACATGTCGCAGCAATAGCGATATAATAATAACGTGAGTACAACCGTAGATTCAGTAATTATTTGAAAGTTTAACGTGTACGAATGATTTATAGTTAGGTAAAATTCTGTATTGACTTTCACATAATTAAAATGATTTCAATTATTTCTTACGGCTTACAACACATTTTATGAATTTAAATAATTCCTTTCACACGAAGTCTAAATCTAAAGTACCTAGAATAATCTTGATACGTACTATCTGGGTCGAAAAAGCTCGAGAATGTAACAAACTCTAACTGGAAATAACATAAAAATATTAAAAAGCCAAAAATATACTCATTTTGTTTACATATGGATGCTTAAATGAAATTATAGTCGCTGTTCTTTGCGGCACCAGTGTAAACAGTGTGATGTTGATGGCCTTTTAGTAGCATAATGAATTGAAGTATTTGAAGTACAAATCGCACTTAGGTAAACAAGCTACCCATCACTAATCTCACATTATACACGAGTACACAGATTACTTCTTCAACGTTGACTGCTAACGTGTTTATACCGAGTGTACCCTTTAACATGGGCAGTAAACAGAGTCTGGAAATTTCGTAGCGTAGATAAACGAGAAGTCCCTATGAGGCTCCGGCAATAAATTAAAAGGTAGTGCTCGCATTTTTTTAAAAGTTTCAATAGGTAGACGTTTGACCACGATCACACTTGATGGTAAGTGATGATGCGGTCTAAGGTGGAGCACGCTTACCATTTACAATGTAGTTATAGCGTCTTTGCTGGTCTAAACAAAAATTTAAAAATTGTTGAGTGCTCTTCAACTCAACTTCAAATGGTTAAATCCAATCTGCTTTAAGATTGATTATTTCAATTAAATACATGTATGTACATAATATATTTAATTAATGAATAAATATTATAGGACATTCTTACACAGATTGACTGTGCCCCACGGTAAGCTCAAGAAGGCTAGTGTTGTGGGTACCATATATATAATATACAAATATTAGACAACGATGTATATAATATACAAATACTTATATACATAGAAAACATCCATGACTCAGGAACAAATTTCTGTGTTCATCACACAAATAAATGCCCTTACCGGGATTCGAACCCGGTATTTTTTATAATTAATTTTGTTAAGATAAGTGACACAACTGAGTTTGAAGTTAAGCGACACTAAACAATTTTGAATACCACTTGTACATACATACATACATACATACATATAATCACGCCTGTATCCCATAAAGGGGTAGGCAGAGCACATGAACTACTAAGTTTCAGTGCCACTCTTGGCAAAAAGGGGTTGATAGAAATCCAAATTGTGACATTGCAGTGACAGGTTGCCAGCCTCTCGCCTACGCCACAGTTTGACCCATATCCCACAGTCGACTTTTACGACACCCACAGGAAGAATAGGGGTGGTGAAATTCTTAACCCGTCACCACACGGGCACCACTTGTGTTTTGATTTTAATTAGGAAAGACTCAATACATTACGAATTTTGTAACAGCGTGACAACTGACGTCAAACACACTTATGATAGCGGATACTGAAAATTAATACTTAGTTGATTTTCATTAAAGAGGATTGAATATTATTGAGAGTTACTGTCGAAGTAAAATGTGTAATCACAGTGCATAGACTGCCATCTCTTGACACAGAACAGGCTTAAAACTTTTGAACCTTAAGTAGTTTTGACAATTTGGCCCATATTCTTAGCTTGATATGTTTTAAAATGTCAAATATTAATATTAGCGCGCCATCTATCTGAGCGTACCCCTAAGGTGTAATGCCATCTAGGCCACCGTACCTTTTTCTGTATGGTACTAAGGTACTTTTATTTATCTATCTATTTCTTAGACTTCATCTGTCTATACTGATTTATATATGTCTTTGATTTGCATGAAACAGATAAATCTAAAGAATTCAGCCTTAAAAGTTTTTGGGTAAATGTTGATTATTTTAAGAACATTTTTTTATTTATTGCTCTTGTTACAGGAAACATTCTGTATACTGAATTTGTAAGATTACGAGAAATGACTAATTATCTTGTTTGAATCAAGGAAGTCAGGGGTAATCGAGCGGTAAGATTGACTAAGTTTCTGCGTTTGATAATCTTGTCTTTGAAACGCCTACATACATACAAAATTACCTAAAAATGTTTTGAGCTTGCCCTTGGTAATGCGTAATGTATGTTAATATGGTAGTTTAGAAAATTTCAATATTTACGTGTTTCTGAGAAAATGGGTCTTGACAGACAGACGGATAGACAGACGGACACCAAAGTATTTCTATAAGGGTTCCGGATTTTGCTTTAGAGATGGGCATTTTCGCGAGACGAATCACCAAAAATATTTTTCTAAGGTAGGTAAATTCTCAGAATCACGAGCACTTTCGATCTAAGACAAAAAACAAGAAACAAAAAAATGGTCCTAAAAATTTCTATTATTTTATAATTTTTCAAACACTTTGTAACCGCTGTATAATATACAAAGTGTTTGAAAAATGGTAACAAAGTGGAACAATTAAATTTGGGACGATTTTTTCCGCCTAGTAAGATGGAAAGGGCTCATGATTCTGAGAATAAAAAACATTCAATATACCTCTTTTAGAAAAAAATGTTTTTGAATTTTTTTTCGCGAAAATGCCCAGTTACGGAAATTTAAAAATATCTAAAGTATCCATACTAATATTATAAATGGGAAAGTGTGTGTGTCTGTTTCTTTGTCCGTCCTTCACGGCAAAACGGAGCGACGAGATGACGTGATTTTTTAAGTGGAGAAAGGGATGGAGAGTGAGATAGGCTACTTTTTGTATTTTTCTAACGCGAGTGAAGCCGCGGGCAAAAGCTGGTCCATACTAATATTATAAATGGGAAAGCTCTTTCACGGCAAAACGGAGCGTTGAATTGTCGTGATTTTTGAAGTGGAGATAGTTGAAGGGATGGAAAGCGACATAGGCTACTTTTTGTCTCTTTCTAACCCCCCACTTTCCTAGCATGGGGGGGGGTGGAAGTTTGATTGGAGCATTCCGCAATTTTCGAATTTAACGCGACCGAAGCCGCGGGTAAAAGCTAGTATTTTAATAAAACTGACAAGCCTTTAACATAATCGATTATGTAAATCACAAGCTTAAATATCCTTAAATCGAAACTCACCGTTTATTAACGCGAATCCGTCAGATGCGTTGGTGGATATCGTCAGGATCACACTGTATCTGTAACAAACATGTTTACATGAATAACTCTCGAACAGATCCTTCGTATTTGCACGGTAATTTATTGTTCAAAGGAATTGAGATCAAAGGATAACGTCGCGTATGAAATAATCAGATACATGTTTTAGCAAAAAAGGCGAGATATTTTGATATTCTTATATTCTTTTAATATTAGACCCATTTAGAATGTTGTGGGTTGTGCTCACTTTTTGTACCTACTACATAGAGTTCTACAGTGACTACAGTCTGGCAATAACCTAACAATAAAATTAAAATTTTGAAAAAAACTCCGACAGCGACATAGTTGACAGATTTTCATGAAACATGGCTAACAACACTCCCGACTAACTCAGCTTTCAGACAAAAAAAAAACTAAATCTAAATCGGTTCATTCGTTCGGGAGCTACGATGCCACAGACAGACACACATAGACAGAGACAGACAGACAGACAGACAGACAGACAGATGGACAGACAGACAGACACGTCAAACTTATAACACCCCGTCGTTTTTGCGTCGGGGGTTAAAAAATAGTAGAAATGAAAAAGTGGCGTTTGATTGCACATATTGACTGGAAAGAGCGACAATACACTATTTACTTAGGTATGTATCCATACTAATATTATAAATGGGAAAGTGTGTGTGTGTCTGTTTGTTTGTCCGTCTTTCACGGCAAAACGGAGCGACGAATTGACGTGATTTTTTAAGTGGAGATAGTTGAAGGGATGAAGAGTGACATAGGCTACTTTTTGTCTCTTTCTAAAGCGTGCGAAGCCGCGGCCAAAACCTAGTACTTTAATAAAGAAACAATAAAAGATTCCATTTAATATCATTCAAAGTCACGTAACTAAAGGGTCCTATAGTCAACTATAGTAAAACTGCCCTTGTTTGAAATGTATAGCTTTCTTACGTGCATTTGTTTGTCTTATTTTAAAATATCGTTTTACCATTAGTACCAAGATATAATTTCAAGTTCAGAAACCTCTTGGTTTTGCTAAAAATAAGAATTAAAAAAAGTTTATATTATTTTGTAGCTAAAGTAATGGTGGGATTTCCTTGAAATTTAGATATATTTTATGCACCTAACAGTAATTCATTTAAAACACAACAAAGGTTCTAACTTATTCACAAGTGCCTATTTTTTTAATAGCAAAACCAAGAGGATTAGAGCTTGAAATTTGGTAAAACGATATCTTAAAATAAGACTAACAAACGCACTTAAGAAAGCTATACAAGGATTGCGGCTATATAGATCCTTTGTTAATTATCCTGCGCGCTGCGTTTACCTCGATCATCTGTCATAATTTTTCCCTCAAATTTTCCACGTTTAAAACATTAATGGCATATGTACGAAATAAAGACACTAAGACTTTATTATGCTAATGACGAACGTGACTCCCGATTTCAGTTTGGCATCAATTTGGCATTACTGGAAAATTCTGTCGAATACATGTTTTTCAAGCAAAAGTAAACACTTATATGTAGATTTTCTTAGAATTAAATAGAATATGATACGATAAATACGAATAGTTCTAGGATAAGTTAATCTGCTCTTTACATTATGGTGCTCCCAGACTGGGCTGTTATAATTTTTATATAACATTGTAGAATAGAATAGAATAATGTTTATTCAGGCAACACACATCATTGCATTGCATAAGAACAAATAAAGTACAAAGAAACAATTATAAAATCTAGAAGAAGAAAACAATACAAACAGATGAAAAGAATATGTGAAGCTGAAATGGTCTCCACTCAGCAATGCAGTTGGCACGACTAGGCGTTGCCAACGGCGCTGGTATTCTGAGGAACAGATGAAAAGAATATGTGAAGCTGAAATGGTCTCCACTCAGCAATGCAGTTGGCACGACTAGGCGTTGCCAACGGCGCTGGTATTCTGAGGAGCCAGCGATATTGCGCGACTTAAGTAATACAATTAGGTGATACACATATACGTAAATTATAAATAGGGATTATATTAATTTTTAATCATTAAGGATGTGATTGTTCCAGCGTTCTATATATATATAGGTAATATAATTATGCTATTTACCATTGTGAGACCCCATGTCACACCGTGTTATATAGCATTTATAACAGCCCAGTGTGGGAGCACTATTTATGACAAAGGCCACTAGCCAAAAATAAAAATTGCACTAAGAAAAACATTTGAAATAAACAGGCCTCGAATTATTATTATTATTTAAGCTTCATTTCTTCTTCAGTCTGGTTGTTTATTTATTTTTTCTTTATTTTTAGGCTGACTGTAGATCCCATCTGCTGGGTAAAAGCCTTCTCATTTTTCCCTCACTCAATCCCTGTCTTGGGCTTTCCGGAGCCAATGTTTTCCTGCGACGGAGGAGATATCGTCTATCCACTTTTTTTGTGGTTTTCCTGGGCGCCTCCGTCCTACTGGTCCGGTCCATTTTGTTGCTTCTAGGGTCCATCTTTTGTCCCCATATCTGGATACATGACCTGCCCATTGCTATTTTAGATGAAGACATTGTTGAAGAGCATCTGTAAGTTTGCAATATACTCCTCTCCATTGATCGTTGACAGGCCATTATAGCATTTCGTATTTTATCTGTGTATGTCCAAGTTTGACTTCCGTAAGTCCTTACGGAAGTCAAACAGGTCTCGAATATACTGTTTAATATTTTATAATTTGTAGGTACATAGTAATACTAGACATAACCTCTAACGAATTAATAACTATTTAAATACATATTACATTGTAAAGTTATGGCCTATCAATTTTTCTGCTAGTACTTCAGGCCCGTATATAGTCACTTTAATAAAGACGATACATTTTATTACCTTAATAAAAGTTCTAGGTCCTTGGCAACATTTATTTTACACTACGGGAATCCTAGAAATTCTACTCCTTGGAAACAGATTTTATCATTAAAAGATCGCTATCTTCTAACTAGCAAGAAGTTATGTCAACAATTTTCTTTTAGTGCCTTACATTTTATAGAATTAACTAATAAACCCCAGAAGAGCCGAGAGTCGACTCAAATTTCTTAGAAAGACGTTAATAAGTATGTTCAAAAAGGTTCGAGTATTATTGAGAGTTACTGTCGAAGTAAAATGTGTAATCACTGTGCATAGACTGCCATCTCTACTCTTGACACAGACTTAAAACTTTTGAACCTCAGTTTTGACAATTCGAGCCATATTCTTAGCTGATGAATGGTGCAGTCTGGCCGAATAATCACAGTCGTGACCAGATTGTACCTCGTTGTCATTTTCAATAGCGACGCTTGACAAGATGGACAAACGTAGAAGCGAACCAACAGAATCAGCGGGTGCTGCAAAAAACAAAAGACGCGCGCTGGCAGCGACATCCGTAGCCGCCAGGTTGCCAGCACGCGCGCATCACGGAGATTGGTAGTTCCGTCGCTTACAGATCCCATCAAAAACCAAACCCAAAAAAAGATCACCTATAATAAATAAGACAGACTATCATCAAATTTTGATAGTCTGTCTTATTAGGTGATCTCTATTCTCTACTAATAGAAGCATCTGCTGCGAAATGTGAAAAGCGTAGGTTTGCGACGAGCACACGTTTTCTTTTTATTTCCTAGAACAAAACAAGTTTCTTCACGTCTTTGTTGTTTTGTACTTGGTACTTTACCGGCTTTGCACTTTTCTACTTTATGTGTTCTTGTTTGTAAACTTGTTAATAATATTATTATTAACATGTAGAACGATATATTGAAATACTAGCTTTTGCCCGCGGCTTCGCTCGCGTTAAATTCGAAAACTGCGGAATGCTCCATACAAACTTCTACCCCCCACTTTAGGGAAGTAGGGAGTTAAAAAGATACAAAAAGTAGCTTATGTCACTCTCCATCCCTTCAACTATTTCCACTTAAAAAATCACGTCAATTCGTTGCTCCGTTTTGCCGTGAAGGACGGACAAACAAACAGACACACACACTTTCCCATTTATAATATTCGTATGGATGTACTTACTGGTAAATGTACCTACTCATGCATAATTTTTTTATGTAATTTAACTTTCAAATATAGTTTCAAATAAAGTGCATAGAACACAGCTATGAAAATACTGCAAATTATCTATAGGTATCCCATTTCCATAGTAATTTATTTTATAAAGTGAAACTTGTGAGTTTAATAAAATAAAATAGACGATAGACAGGCATAATAAATAAAACATCAGACTCAGACCAAAATTCACGACATTTTTTTTTTAATCACTGTTCTCAATACAAATCGCGTAGTTTTTATGTTTTTCTACGTTAATTAAAGACATATTTTATGTTCACGCGACCAAAATTAGACGGATACAATTTATGAAGACAAATTGTTCTAGTATTTTATATCGTGATTCACTGATGCATGTATAATTAAATTATTCAGAAAACATTAAGACACTAAAATAATAATGCTTTTCTTTGCGAACCTTGATACTTAGCATTTAAAAGTGTAGGTAGTCGTATTATTTAATTATGTATAAAATCAGAAATGTACCTATACAAAAGTAAGTCGTAGGTGTGGTAGTAAGTATAGTAAATGACTCAAAATAAGTACTTATTAGATATTAATACCGATATTGAACAGTTGTTACGGGTTCATTCAGGTCGTGAGGTTATTATACACTGTAGGAATTATGAATGTTATTAGATTAGTCTGATGACCTGACTTGATCGAAAGGAAGGTTGTGTACAGCGACTGTAAATTGTGAATTATTTAAAAGTAGACTTTTAATTTAGCACAAGTAACATGGTATAATTAATAATCAAACGAACTTACCTGTGAAGTTTGATTACAATTATACGAGTATCCAAATCCGAGACAACAAATATTATTTACTATGCAGCACACGGAATCGTACCGTCCAAGTCACACATTTCAGAGATATAAAAAATATAAAAAACAAGTTCTCGCCATGCGTACCTACTACCTTCAACATAGCCCAGCGCCTTGCGGCGTATACCCATCATTATTTTAGAGTAGATCTTTTTGTGTCGTGAAATCATTTTATTGTTATTTTCGGGGATGGGGGGCGGGACTTTGTTGTCTCGGATTTGGATACTCGTATAATTGTAATCAAACTTCACAGGTAAGTTCGTTTGATTATTAATTATACTTCCTATCCAAATCCGAGACAACAAATATTATTTACTATGCAGATGTTCAGAGCCTTGCATGTCAAAACAAATACTGAATGCGAAAATAAAATAAAATATGGACATCAAAATATGATATAGTGTTAAGTTTCATATGAGTACCTACTTAATGGTATTAAGTATCTGATATCAGGTCATCAAGCAAATTAAAAATTATTTCTATTATTTAAAGTTAAGTTATTCCTATTATTTTATATATAACCTATTGAAAATGTTATAATTATATTAAGCTTTAACTTATGAATGTTTTTGATATTCCCTGGTTATGGTAACACTGAATATTTTGCAACTTCTAAGGTCTTAGAACGGCACTTTTTGGCTTTTAATGAAATGTTTTTAAATGAGTATTAATTACGTTTTAAAGTCAAGGTCATTATAGTTTCATCAGTTTTCATTTAAGGTTTTTCCGATGTACAAGAAATCTCATGCTGTAGAATTATGCGTAGCAACAAATTCCCTTTTGTGGATTGGCAATGCGAGCAATAAGCATACGCAGTTAAAATGTTTTATTTAGTGTTGATGTTTTGAGAAATAAATATCTTAAACCATATTTATATTGCAAGGTGAATTAAAAGTCAAATTCAATTACTATGCAATTAAAAAGTAAGTCCATACAATGCCTTAGTATACCACTTTCTAAATATTGTTTTAAAACGTCATATCACTTTGTTCATATAACATAAGTAACCTGGTAAGTATTATATTAATTTATATAGATGCCAACAAAAATGGCTCCTGTACTTAAAAAGGAAGAAGTAAACTTAGCTAGTTACTAGTTTAATACTTAAACAAGTATTATGTAATTATTGCCGATGTTTTGAGGACAAACTATACAACATTCAATTTTAACATCTGATTGTAAAGTTGTAAAGAAGGCAAATGAGCAGACAGATCGCTGTCACCCATGAACACTAAAAACCTGAAGCATTAGAAGTTTTTTAAAGGTGTGTTTGTCCGGTAATCCTTCAGAAGACAGTTCTGCTTATTCCACACTTGCCAGTTTTCTTTATTAATTAATTGAGGGAGTAACAAACAACAAACATACATACTAATAAAATAAAATAACGTTACAGTAAAGCTTTACTATGTATTGTCATACAAAACTACAATTAACAAGAAAGGAAATAGGTAGTTGTGTTATACAATCAACTATCATAACTATTTAAACTTTCTAGTTATTAAGCGAGATAGTATGTCAATCAGGGATTTCAAATGTTAAATATTAATTTCATTGGAAACTTTATTTTCTAATTGGATTTATTAATCTAGCTGTTCACGACTGCAATAACTCTGCATAACTGCACAACTATATTGTGTGTATTAGTTTCCATCGGCGATTTTACGCCCTGGGTATATAGGCCTAGATAATGTGCACCACCCACGAGTCAGCCCCTGTTTTCCGTACCACAATTCCCCTATAGTTTAGAGCTCTAAATATTGTATTAGATTTCTCTTTCAATCGAGGTATGTTAATTAAAGTGTAGGATGTAGGTAGTTAATGCGTATGTGGCAACGTACAGGTATAGTCGTTGCTCGCCTGAAAGGGATTTATTGCGCCTTGATTATTTATTTTCATCATTATAACTATTATAACAGCGAGTAATTAATGATGACACGTAAGCATTGTAAAGTGATTTGTGTAGGTATAGGTCATAGAGCTATGACTGAAGGGTTAATACGACTTATATTTTATTATTTTAGTGTATTCATGATGCTCATATTGTATAGCAACATTATATTGTATGTCTTGTCAGAGCAATAGTATTAGCAATTTTTAGGAAAATAAGATTTACATTTTTGTTTACTGTTCAATCATTGGTTCATTGGTTCAATCTTTAGACGAAAGTGTTCTTATATTCTTTCTGTATAATGTGCGTTAAGTAGGTAGGTACCTACATAAGTTATATAACAATACTAATAAATTTGATTAACAAGTCTCGAGATAATGTAAATCTCATTAACATTAACACTTTTAAAGCGGAGTAATGTTACTATCTTTAATTTGTGAGAGACCAAGGAGCGGAGCGGCCGAAGAATAAACAGATTGAATACAGCGAGGAGCGAAGCAATCGAAGAACGTTGGAGTTGCGAGCGAAGAACGAAGTGACCGATGAACGTAGCGACAGAAGCGTGAATCCACCGTAGCGTAAACCGATTGAAAAAACACAGTGGACAATGCACTGTGAGACCGGAATTCTCAATGTAGTTGGAACGAAAGAAGAGCTCCTGAGACAATTTGTGGAGAAAATATAGTAATTTTAAGGTTGACTTGATGTGCATATAGCTAGAACGCTATAAATACAATGTTCTCTATAAAATGTATCTATAAAAGTGGAGCCATCGATACAATTTTGAAGCAAAGATATTATATTAATGTTTATTTTATTTATTTCCTAATAAAGTGGAGCCCACAAAGTTTCAACAGTCAGAGAGCGGAGATCTTGACTTCATTCGTGGAGAATTACATAGTTTTAGTAAGTTTAATTTAAAATGATAACATTTTGTTTTAATTTCTTGTGTTTTATATATATAATTATGGTTAGTATTTAAATTTATTATTATTTTTTGACTAAGTTGTTTAAGATTATTTTAATTCCTTATTTATTGTATTATTATTTTTGTATTTTGACATGTTTTGTTTATGACATTAAAGGTTTTGAATTGAATTGAATGGATAGCCTATCACTGTTAAAATGTGCCACAAACAGCTACTACGCCTTAAGCGGAGCCTTCGATACAACTTGTGAACAAAGATAGCAACGTTACTGTTAAAGTAGGGCACATATAGCTACAACGCATTTGGCAAAGCCTTCGACACAATTTGTAGAGAAAAGTAGCCACGCCACTATTAAAGTGGGACACATATAGCTACAAAGCATTTAGCGGAGCCCTCGACACAATACATGGAGAAAAATAGCCACGACACTGTTAAAGTGGGGCACATAGCCACGACACTGTTAAAGTGGGGCACATATAGCTACAACGCATTTAGCGGAGCCCTCGACACAATTTGTGGAGAAAAATAGCCACGACACTGTTAAAGTGGGGCACATATAGCTACAACGCATTTAGCGGAGCACTCGACACAATTTGTGGAGAAAAATAGCCACGCCACTATTAAAGTGGGGCACATATGGCTACAACGCATTTAGCAGAGCCCTCGACACAATTCGTGGAGAAAAAATAGTCACGCTACTAATAAAGAAGGGCATTTTACTGTAGGTTAAAATATAATGTTGCATGCCATTTGTGGCTAAAGATGTATTGCTACTCAAAAATAATAATGTACCACCTAATGTATACCATGTTTATCGCAAAAAAGTAATTTATTCAATTCATTCACAAATGGCTACAACGCATTTAGCTGAGCCCTCGACACAATTTGTGGAGAAAAATAGCCACGCCACTATTAAAATTTGGTACATATAGTTACAACGCATTTAGCGGAGCTCTCTCGACACATATTTTAAGTGGGGTACAGGTACCCAACATTGTAATCTCAATTTTCATCACTCATCAGGGTTTTATTTCTTTTCTACCCGATACTCAACCAATCATCCTTGACGCTATTATACTATCGGAGTACTATTTCAAGACATGCTTACAATATTTATTATTGACACAAAGTAAATCTTTATTTACAATAATTTAAGCTCTTATAATTATAATCTCTAATGTTTCATAGTTTATTGCAATACATAAAACATAAAGTCAACATTTACACATGAACACACAAGAAGTTACTTAATAATAAATCTTATTCTAAAGACGGACACACGAAATCTTAAAATTAACTAACTTACTAAGATTTACAACTAAACATAAAACCACACAAAACAAACTAAACTAAAAACTATATATAAAAAACTTCTCCCAATTCATCTCCCTCCGGGAAACCCCCCAATATGCTGGCTACATTCCCCCTCTGAATCGCCAAACTTATTCTCTGGGCAAAGAAAGAGCCCGCCCTAGGGTCGCCTGAGACGCCCACTAGCCGAACTGACACCTCTTTTACGAATTTTTTCGTGTCAGTCGACCAAGGACCCAGCGTTTCCACTGCAAGCGCCGCAAACTCGTATTCGTTCATTAAGAACGAATACTTGCGTCGCTTGAGTGTCTGTGCCTGGTCTGCGGCAGACCCAGGCTTCCGTGTAGACCCTTCAATGTGGGACGGGGCCAGCGTATCAACGCAGGTCGCGTCCCACGCTAAAGGGCGACCAAGGCTCCATGGCACCAGAGTGCAGCCATCAGGCCTCTTGCCGTCCCCTGCAGAGAGACCCGATGGCTCCAAAGTCGCGGGAAGAGAGGCGGTACTGAGGGCGCGGCGAATTAGGTCATTGAGAGTGGAATGCCTGTAAATACGACCAGCGCTCATCCTGCAATGCAGACCATGCCGTCCCAAAGTATCCACCGGCTGGGCACAGCGACTGCAGGCGTGGGCCTCACAGATCTTCATGCCCAGCCGAAGACAAACCGCGATCTGCAAAGCGCAAGGCTCAAGAACGGTGCCAAGGTTGCGAGAAGGAAGCGCGTGCAACCAATACCCCGACTCTTTTTCTGACACCGCCAGGAGCCTAGCTCGCTCATGGTGGTCCCGGGACTCCTGCACAAGTCGCTGGTGCTGCAGTTTGACGTTAATAACGTCCCACGCCGCCTGACTGGACTTTTCTTCCGGGATAAGGTCGGCGGAATGGTCTGCCCCCCAAGCCACTTCCGCCTCTGCCAGGCCCACCACCGTCACGTCAGCGGTTGAAGGGATACGAAGAATCCCGCCGACGAGAGGGAGTGTGCTGTAGGCAGAAGACAGAAACGCCGGGAGCGCCAGATCGCCCGCAAGACGGATACCTAGTCCACCAAACTTAATAGGGAGAGAAGCCTGAGACCATCCCGAGGGAGCAAAACTGACATTTAAAATTTTACCAACGGCCTCCTTTATTATACGGTCCACGGTTGTAGTAAGCGCCGGAAATTTCCAGACGGGAGCGCAACGGAGAATATACATTAACCGCGGTGAAAACAAGCAAAGGCGCAGGATGTAAATTGCCATGTGCGGGTTAATTTTGTACAGTAGATCAGAACATTTATTAAAATGTTCGATCTTAGAGTCTATGGACTCCGGTATAGCTTCCTCTAAAATTGGGACTCCCAGAAGGGTGAGGGTGGTGCGAGACAAAATCGAAATATTTGGCGTGAGTTGGTTTATCTCGCTTATCCAAGACGACCGGGTGTCAGGAGGGATGGCGTCCGAAATAAACATTTCACACTTACTGTAGTTCACCGATAGACCGACCTCCGCAAACCGTTCGACCAAAGTTTTTAAATCGGCTAAAACCGTTGACATATTTCCGCCGATAGTGCCGTCGTCAAGGTACCAACAATTCAAATCAGACGTGAGCTGGGTGATGATCGGGTGAATTGCGAGACTAAAAATTACAGGACCCAGTGGGTCACCTTGTTGGCAACCCACACAAGAAGGAATGACATTATTTCTGTACATGAGTGTTGATGCTGATCCATAGCATTGCCATAAATACCCGTAGACCTCTGGAAGTTCATTTTCGACCTGAGCCAGAAGAATGCCACGGTCTATAGAGTTAAAAGCATTGGAAACATCAATTTTCACGAGCACCTCAAAATTTTGGTTGTCAAGAAAAGAGCGGACTGCATGTACTGCTCCCTCACATCCCCCTTTAAGGCCAAAACCCAGCTGAACGGGCTTAAACTTTTCAGTCAAACGAGAATGGAACTGGCGGCAACAAACCTTAGATGTAAGTCGGCGAAAAGTGTTACCAACGGCAATGGGCCGAATACCCCCATCCTTTTTCCTTAGTGCAATTAGGTTAGCTCCGTACAACACCGAAACAATTTCCTGGCAAACTTTACCCGCCAGCATTAAGTTCGTCAACGCTGTCAGCTCCTCCAGTAAAGTTTCACCGGCATCACCCGCTAGTGGGCTAATCAAATCTTTTAAATGTTGTGGAGTAATACCGTCCAACCCACCAGCTGAGCCCGCCGGAAAAGAGAGCACTGCTTGACGAATTGCATCTTTAGACACCTGGAGCGGCTGGTGTGAGGCTGCTGGCGGCCTCGGCCCGTGCTGAGAGAGAAGAGAGGAAGATGAAACAGAGGGATGTTTATCCAACAGCGCACTGAGCACATCAGGGGAATATAACGCCAAAGAGTCGCTTGAGAAAAGTAACCTCGTTGCTCCCTTTAAGTCGCCGTCGGACACTTTCTGCTCAATTTGTCTGCACTTGTGTTTATCATTATTGGTTTGGGTCGTCTGAGTTATCACGGAATGAAAATCGGTGGACTCTGAAGTTGGAAAAGATGGATTCGATAAGTTTCCCTTAATGATGGCGGTTAAACTGCGGCTTGATTTTATACGAGGCACATGAAAATGTGTATATGCAAAAGAAAGAAGATTTTCCCAAGCTGAGAAACTATTGTCTGACACCACCTTGGATATGCACTCTGATAAACTTCGCGCCGCCAACGCACGTGCCCCCTTGGTATTCTTTTTGCTATCTTAGACCCTGATTTAAGACCTGCCAATAATTGAGCAAGCGAAGCATGAGCTGGGCTTGAATCCGCACCACCACCAGTCGAACCCTGGCCTGATATTTGAATACACGGCTTATCAATACGGGGACTGTGGGCACGAATACAATGTATTTTCAGGCCCCGCTGGCCTTTGTACAGCTTATGGTCGGAACAAATTGGACATTCCAGGAGGAGGGCCTGCGGCGAAGCAATTGGGGTAGCCATTAGCATCAAACAAAATTAAATATGAATCCCAAACACTTATATTTTCACACTATAAGTAACTACACGTTTGGTTAATGTGGTCGTGAACTATTACTATTTATTTAGCGATAGCGTATACATACAATCGAGAAAAGTTAAGCGTAAAAAAAGTATGAACACAATATATTATGGCAACAAGCTAGTTAGAGAAAAAAAAACATAAAAAAGGGACAAGGCAAACATCATAGTTAAAAATCCACCAAGGTTCAAAAACCTCATCAAAACAGAACCTTCACAAAATAATAATTTCACAATTGGGTATTATCGTAAAAAAAATTACATAAATTACCTAAGGTCAAAGTTGTAAAATTATCTATCACTATGATTATCAGTTCAAATATTTGTGATAACTGTCATGTATACTATCACTATTTTTTAAAACATAATTATGTCAATAGCAAAAACCAAGGAAAGATTAAAATTCCAATATGTACTTATATCAAGAAAAGAAGTTACAATATCACATAATGTAAAAAAATCACACTTAAATTAATTATAAGATTACCTATACATACAATTAAAATTTAAATTTAAATAAAATAAAATTAACTGAATAAAATAAAGATACATATAATTATCATAATTGAATTAAATTAAATCCCATATATCTTGATATTCGCGCCGTCTAGTGGACATGAGCTGCAAATTTGACCTCCCACGTCGACCTCATCGATGTATCGCTCCGCTCCATTAGGCATATGCAGGCCTTGCCATTGCAATCGTTGCGCGCTAGATGGCGCTGTACGACACTGGTACTATGCTGCATCTCCACTAGGTTCGCGAGGATCGAAAAAAGTCTGAAAGTTCAGATGGTGAACAACAGATGGCGCAACGGCAGTTGAATGTTTTTATAAAACTTATTCGTCACGATTTTCGCAAAAACCAAACGTTTTCATCACTGTTGTCCGCGATAAAGCACTTATTCCTTCACCGGTAATAGTCACGGTCCAAAATTCGGGCAATGTTTATTCAATTTGTCTTGTTCTTGACGTAGCGATTTTCACTGATAACACTGTTATTTCACTGTTCAGAAATCCAATAACATTTTTCCAAGACAGTCCAAGCTATATTTACACGAAGGACTGCAATTTCTATGATTAAACACACTTCTACTACATTTTTAATAAATTATTCCGTAGAGCCAATGTTTACATGATGGCAGCGAACTACCCTCATCATGTTTTAACAATGTCAAACAATATCTAATGTTCTAATGTCTTTATCTTTATTTCTTTATGATTTAATTGCTGGACACAGACACATGTCATCCAAATAGTAGGTAATTACTTACAAAAAGAGACTTGCTCACATAGGGTACTTCTCTTCACACAAAACTGATAGAAAAAATTTGGATGTGACCATGAACCCGTAATGTTTGCATAAATCCTTTCGTCGACATCGAAGTACGGCCCGTACTATATACAACAGCAAGCAACAGGCAACACTGTCAACACATTTGTAATCCCTATTACCACGGCATAAAGTCTAACGATAATCAGTTAAAGGTGTTGCTGTTTGTGCCATGGATTCGGTATTAGTTAAGGCGCCTTAGGTAGGATCGTGCAAGCGCGTCCTGTTTAAAAGCATCAGTTACTGACTTACTGGCAATGTGCAGTCGGTCATTATATTTATTAATACATTATTGAATGAATCAACAGAAAAAATATAGTTTAATTATTGGTTCCAGTCATTGTAAATATTGCTACAACTATTGCTCGTTTGACTTATAAATATTGTTGAATGTTGTTACAATTTACATAACGATGCGTTTTTCTTTTAAACTTTTTATAAAAGGCGCTTTATCACCAACCAGAAAAAATATGTTTATAGATCACACATCAGACATGTTGTTATTGTTGTTAACGTATCATATACTGTTTTATACGCCAACGATATATACGAGTAAAATCATATTCGTAAACATTGAAGTCAGAGATCACATCAATTGTCAGTAGGTAGTTTAATAGTTACATATTACTGTAAGTAATCTGTAATTTACGTATTACTTATGCACATATACTAGTAATAAGGTAATACTACATCGTATTACTTTCCTACTGTAACTTAAGTATTCATACCGAAAGCCTTTTGTTTGAAAAAGAAGGTAGTCGTAGAAAATCCTATCGTATGACCAAATATGACCGCAAATAAGTTTAGTATTTCGTTAACTTCTTAGTTCTAATTATCAATAGGCAAGTGAGGCAAGCTACTTCAATGATAGTACAATTGTTAATGTGTAAAATCACATTAGCTCGTAGCTACGATCGTATGAAAAACGAAGGCGGTCGGCAGTTGTTCAAATATGGTTTGAATTATATAATCACCATTTAGCACACTATAGGTACATAAGTAGGTGTCAAATCACTTACCGAACTTCATAAATTCACAACATTTACACTTTTAGAGGAACACTTATTTTGGCGAAATTACGTGTGACTCGGACGACACAAAAACATATAATGATGGGTATACGCCGCAAGGCGCTGGGCTATGTTGAAGGTAGTAGGTACGCATGGCGAGAACTTGTTTTTTATATTTTTTATATCTCTGAAATGTGTGACTTGGACGGTACGATTCCGTGTGCTGCATAGTAAATAATATTTGTTGTCTCGGATTTGGATAGGAAGTATAATACAGGATGTTACATCAACCACTCAAAACATCCGACTCGACTATGGGACCACCTCCAAAATCGTGAAAAAAATTGATCTCCAATATAAAAAGGTGACACATGTATAAATCTATAATATATAATATATATCTATAATATATATATATTCATACATTTATACATGTAAAATCGTGAAAATAATTACATATAATATAATAAATTAATATAATGTGTAATTATTTTCACGATTTGGCGGTTAGTCTCATCTCATAGTAAAAGTTGTAAAGTGTGAGGGGTTTTGAGGTTATCAGCGGCTGGTGTTTATAGGTCCTATAAAAAATAATGCAAGTATTTAATTTCACTTATAAACATCCACGTTAGGAAACGAAATTTACGAAATACAATACTTCTCTACCATAATTTAACCCACTACAGTTCCCACTTCAGTAAAAAAACGTTAACAACTAACATATTATAGTATTTTATGCAACAGGCGTTTAAAGGAGGTCAAAAAAGACGAGTGGCGTGGGTAACAATTTGAGGCGAAGCCGAAAATTGTTATTAAGATGCCACGAGTATTTTTTGACTCAGTTAAACACCGTTGCATACAATACTTTTTCTACGACCATGCACTTACTTTTGAATAGTTTTCTAGAATAACTTTCGTGAAATTCGCACTGTTTCCTATAAGTATTTTGACTTGTCCTCTGCAATGTTTCTGCACTCCCCCTGTCGCTCGCATTCCCCCGCGCCGCCGCCGCCAGCCCCCGGCGGCGCCCCGCGGCCCGCTATATCCCTTAAAGGCATCCTCACAATGCTTTAAGAGCTGTATCGTATGCGTGGGTGCGCGGGGCGCCGGGCGGGGGCGGGCATCTTTTATGTAGGGTTTTAACGATCTATGCACGACACGGTAAATGATGAATAACAACACGGGAGTAGAAAAATCATTTTAATAAATCAAAATTCGCTAACTGTTTATGAACAAATATATCCCTACCAACTCGTAAGATGGTTCTTACGATGTTATATTTAGATGAAAACACTTTTTTTATGTAGCAACCTCAGTATATAATAATATTATAATTGAATCGACGATATTCATAAAAACCTTTGGTATTAGTACATAGTAGGTACATATTTAAACCTAGGGTCCTGGTGTACCTCATAAGCATGGTCGCTCGATAAATGATAAAACATCAGGGTGCGTAGCCGAATGGCACAAACGCTCACGAAACGCTCACGAAACGAAACGCTCGTAGATATCTATCTCTATCGCTCTTGCGTACTGGCGCGACAGAGCCATCAGATTACCTTTCGCGGCGTTTCGTTTTCGTTTCGCGTCGCAGAAATGCCATTCGGCTACGGGGCCTGATGTTTTGTCGTTTATCGCGCGACCATGATTAGTTCTTAGTTCTTTGTTTCTTCTTGTAAAAGTTTAGCATTTAATGTTATTAATTAGTTACCCTAAGTTTAGTAAGTGTAGTAATAGTTCCATTATACTTAAATGTTTTTAGTGAGAGCTAAACTGTGTGTTTGAAACATTGTCTCCTGCTCGTTTATTTCTGTTTGCTTTCCAAATAAATAAAATAAAAATAAAATGATTGCCTGCCTGGGTAATAAACATATATTATTTATATTTTGGAATCTCACCATATCACATAAACAGTGAAGCCTAGGTACATAAAGAGCAACGCATCACAGCCACATATTACGTAAATGCAAAATATTTAATTTCGCATGATAAATGAGCTGCGCAGGACTATAAAGCGCATATATTACGTACACTCAACAATTTTCAGCTCTTGTGTAGTAAATGAAAAGCATCAATCATCTCTGTGTTTAAAATATTGGTATTTTAATGTGAGCAATGATTTAAAGGGTGGGTATCTGGGTATATGGCTGTATGTATATGAATATGGTGTTCTACACCCAAAGGTTTTCTACGATTCATGTGGATTCATTAAAAAAGAAAACTATGTAATAAGGGGGATACTGGCTAGTACTAATTAATAATTTCGACTCATACCTAGATTGATCTTAAAGTTTGATTTTGATTTCTAAATGACTGGCGGTTTTTAGAGCCTTGGCAAAAATAAATAATGACTAAACATATTTTCTGTTAGGATTTTAGATAAAATGATCCGTAAGCACTCGAAATTTAATAACCCATCTGTAAAGGAAAACCACATGTAGCTGACGAGTGTCCTGGCCCCGTAGCCGAATGGCATTTCTCCGCATGCCAAACGAAAGCGATACGCCGCTGGCTCTGTCGCGCCAATACGCAAGCGCGATAGAGATAGATATCTACTAGCGCTTCGTTTCGTGAGCGTTTCGTGAGCGATTGTGCCATTCAGCTAGCCACCCAGTTTGCATGAATTAATTTCTACACTTCTTTTCTCATTTTCGCCTTAGTAGTGTGGTAGGTTTAGGTGCGGAACTCGCATGTGAGTTTCATTACATTGCAGTATTTGAATGGTGTGCTGAATTGTATGTAAATAACTAAATATTATAGGACGTTCTTACACAGATTGACCGAGTCCCACGGTAAGCTCAAGGAGGCTTGTGTTGTGGGTACTCAAACAACGATAATATATAATATACAAATACATATATACATAGAAAACATCCATGACTCAGGAACAAATATCTGTGCTCATCACACAAATACGAGCCCCAATGCAAATGATATCGTCTAGTATGAAAAAAATATTATGTCCTAACTTCGACCTCAAAATTCAGGATGAATTAGATGATTAGTAGAACATGTAACATAAAAACAAGAGAGCTTATAATGCATATTTTATTTATTTAAAACATAAATTAACAATTTTCCTCACTAGTAAACAAAAAAACATAATTTCACCAAATGTAACACTCGCAAAAATGTTCGTCTTCAGCGTAGCCGATGCAGAAAAGAACAACTACCACTTGGTGGCGTCACCTTTTGCATCTAAAACAGCCTTAATTCTGAGCGGCATTGTATCTACCAACTGTCTATACTCCTCAGGGGTTATTCCATTCCAGACACCCACAAGTTTCTCCTTAAAATCAGCTTTGGATTTAGAAGGATCTTTTCGCAACTTTTTCTTCATTTACCACTACAAAGTTTTTATGGGAGACAAGTCTGGACTGCTGGATGGCCATGATATGGTAGGAATTTGTTTTTGTTTCAGCCACTCCATCGTTGTCTTGCCAGTATGACATAAAGGCACCATCTTGTTGAAAAGTAAATCCATTTATATACTTGAACTTTCTTATAGACGGTAGTGAACTCTATTCCAAGATGCTTTTGTATTTCTCTGCATTGACGGTTCCATCTATAAATTGCAGACATCCCACACCCTGTGCCGACATACAGCCCCAAATCATTTAAAGATACTGGAAACTACACCTTGCGTTCAAGACAGTCTTTGTGAAATGCATCTCCTTTTTCTTGAATGACTTTACTTCGTTCATCGCCAACTATGACCTCAAATTTGGATTTGTCGCTCCATATTATTTTTCGCCACTGATCGGCAGTCCAGTTTCTGTACTTTTGTCCAAATTTCAACCTGTTAGTTTTCTGCTTTTGAGTAAGTAATGGTTTCTGTTTAGCGGTGTGAAAACCGAAGCCCATTATTTTCATTACTGTCTTTCAGGTATCGACTGAAATGTTTATTTTGATCGCGTCATGCCATAGTTAGGTAAGTTCTCCTGCTCTTGCATGACGATTTTTCCTGATGATGCTCCTCAAAATCCTGTTTTCTCTTTGGCAGTTATTCTTCGACGGCCAGATTTATTTAAACAGGAGACGGTTCCGTGTTTTAGTTGATGCTGGATGATTGTATGCGCCGTAGATTTTGGCAAAAAAAGGTCTTTGGATATTTTGGAACGTAGATTTACCGCTATTGTTACTGGAAATTATAATTTTCCTCACTGATTCAGGCACCGACTTACCTCTTGCTATTTTGGTATAAAAATGTTGTAGAATAATTATATTTTTTACAGAATTTACCTTTTTATGTAGCCGTATATCATATCAGACGACTTATAATATTATTAATTCAATTTAAAATATTATTGTATAATATAAATCTTACTAAACTATTTTTATTTAAAATAGACGACCTATTATGCCTCAAATATGAACTAGGCGTATTTTTTTGCTTTAGATATGTTATTTTTATGATATGATTATATTAAAACATATAACATTAGGGCATTTTGTACGGCGCAAGATTAAACTAGTTTTAATGGCTTAGTGTGTCGTGTATTCCATTTATCATCAAAGTCAATCTGGGTTTAAACACCAGTTTCGGAAATAAATATCGCACGTTGAAGTGTGACTAGACGATATCATTTGCATTGGGGCTCGTAAATGCCCTTACCGAAATTCGAACCCGGGACCGCGGCTTAGCAGGCAGGGTCACTACACGCTAGGCCAGGCCGGTCGTCGGTATGTAACTTCAACGGTCCGCAATGTAACTGAAATCGCTTGCAGGCTCTCGCGCCCGCCCGGTATATTGTGTAGTTATGTATGGGCACAACTCGGACACTGGCGATCAAATATATTGAAAGAGGCGCATTCCTAGCACACAGTCTTAACTCGTGTAGGTGAACGCGTACAGTCACGGACTTTGATTGTTGATCCACTTCTAGCTCATTTTATACTGGAGCGTTATAGCTTAACTATGCTTAACTATGAGATGTCCAGTATAAAATAAGCTACAAGTGGATCAACAATTAAAGTCCGTGACCGTACTATGCTTGTATGAGTGAAATATGACAGGTCAACTGTTCGTGTTTTTGACAAGCGGTAACTGTAAGGTAACCGAGAGGGGGTGGGCGGCACTTTCAGCGGGGAGCGGGATTGGCCATACTGTACGATAGTACTCTTTATTATACTGTGGTATGGGCCTACCACACTGTAACAATAATCATGTATGCATTGTTTTGACATTTACGAATCTCAATTAGGTATGCTAAAAGAAAGTTTTCAGTACAGATGTTGTTTTTTTTACGCACTAGTGCGAGAAGTGGTTCATTATATGCCAGGTCGAAACTTTGAAGGCTCATCTGTACTGAAAAACGTCGTACGATACACGTGCAAAAAGGAAATTCGTAACTCGTGTCGATTTATCGCCACTGGTCTCGAACTTCCTTTTTTACGCACTTGTATCGTAATGTACTATTTCGTACTAATTCAAACATTGTAACCGAACTTTTCTTATATAATAGTTCTTATTTGATAAGTCTCAAACTTTGATAATAATTTTCATGCATATTTTAACCAAGTTTGATGAGGTTTCTTACAATTTTCCTTTCCGTTGGCAACAATGTTTCAATAAAGATTCCGACGCTGAATACTCGTTCTAGTAAAGATAGAGAATTGGATTACGCTTGAAGAAACAAAAGCAAAAGGACGATTTGGACATGAACTAGTAAATAATAAAGATAGTTAATATGCACCAATCATTGTGTTTAGTCAGTCTAAGCTTATTTTGCAATGAATTTAACAGAATAAAGTGAGAAACCTTCAAATCTAGGGTGAACAGGCATCTTCTGGGCGAGCTCACTCCATCGTAGCCACGCCTTTGCCTTCGGCTAGTCTGTGGCCAAGATTAAGCCTATTTATAATTCAGAAAAAATTAGAACAATTGGGACAATCCAAATGGTCAGGTTCGAGTCCTAAAAATCTTGATAAGACATACGACAACAACGAAGGGACAAAAATGACGACGTCTAAGGGCCAGTGATTTACGACTGTATAAGATAAATAAATAAATAAATAAATATTATAGGACATTCTTACACAGATTGACTGAGGCCCACGGTTAGCTCAAGAAGGCTTGTGTTGTGGGTACTCAGACAACGATATATATAATATATAAATACTTATATACAAATATAGAAAACATCCATGACTCAGGAACAAATATCTGTGCCCATCACACAAATAAATGCCCTTACCGGGATTCGAACCCGGGACCGCGGCGTAGCAGGCAGGGTCACTACCGACTGCGCCAGACCGGTCGTCGGGATACAAAAACTCAAGCTTGTATTCCCAAAAGGAGTAGGCAGAGTACATGAAACTGTTCATGCAAGTTCCAGTAGTGCCAGTTTCACATTTGCACAACCACAGTTAACAGACACGTCAACGTCACGCAGCAAAACTGTATGGATGCTCTCATACAAAATTTTTGTGTGATTTCAATGCAATATTTCAGATATTCACGTACGTATTTTTATTGTGATCCGATTCGCCTCAGTCTATTTTTAACCCCCGACGCAAAAACGAAGGGGTGTTATAAGTCCGTCTGTCTGTCTGTCTGTCTGTCTGTCTGTCTGTCTGTCTGTCTGTCTGTCTGTTTGTATGTCTGTGTGTGTGTCTGTCTGTGGCATCGTAGCTCCCGAACGGATGAACCGATTTTGATTTAGTTTTTTTTGTCTGAAAGCTGAGTTAGTCGGGAGTGTTCTTAGCCATGTTTCATGAAAATCGGTCCACTATGTCGCGGTCGGGGGTTTTTTCAAAATTTTAATTTTGTGGTTAGGTTATTTCTGCGTGTTATGGGCAAATGCCCCCCTATGGCGGCCATTTCCCTATAACTACCTAGTATTTCTTGGTATACCAGTTTTTCTTTGTAACTAGTCTCTAGTTTGGACGAAACATAGCTTTTATCTATCAGACGGATTACTAGCCGCGGGCGCGAGCATCCTTTGTCCTTCTTTGAACGTGCTGTAAGGATTCTATTGGAAGCATCTAAAGAAACCTTTTTTTTATGAATACAGGGTGTTTCCTTAGAAACCTGCAATAATTAAGCAGGGCGAGCATACCTAAATAGGTCATACTTGGCTACATTTACTATTGGACCAACCCTGTACAAAATTGGGTATTTCGTACATTATGATATTTTGACTTTTTGAGCTGTGGCTTGCTGACATAAATAAATATCTGTGTGGCGTTACATACTCACAGTCAGACAAACTTGACGACACTCATAGACAAAATTACGGACAAACACAGACTCTCTGGACATTATCTTGCTCACAAGAGCCAAAAAGACCTGGCCCCCTTAAGGGACCAGGCATCTCCCGCCTTTTGGGACATCCCGGCGTCATGATTTCTGCGGATATGATAGAGTTTTCACTCTAAATTCCCAACAAACACATTAAAAAAAAAAACGTTTAAAAGGTATCAGAATTTGGATATAAAGGGCTTCATTGTAACAGAAGTACCTTTTAGGCAGGAAAGCCACGTATGACGGGACGAACGCTTGCAATGCCTGTAATTTGTTCGGAATTCTCATAGTCCTTTCATATTATCAGACATTACGGGTATTGGATATTGGATCATATTATTACAGCAATATTATATTGCTTAGAAAATTAGTGCTCTACTCTAGTTCCATAAGTGACCTATTAAATACTAGCAAAAATGAATGTATGTAGCTTAAGGAAAAAGATCCAATCCATAGAAATCTGTCAATATAAATTGCACTTTATCAAAGGGTAAATTATTCATTTCAATAAGGATCTTTAGAGAATGGATGCGTTTCGTTTGCTGCTGAATTTACAGTCAGTAGTCTCCATAATAAATATAAATAAATAAATATAAATATAACTATTATAGGACATTCTTACACAGATTGACTGAGCCCCACGGTAAGCTCAAGAAGGCTTGTGTTGTGGGTACTCAGACAACGATATATATAATATACAAATACTTATATACATAGAAAACATCCATGACTCAGGAACAAATATCTGTGCTCATCGCACAAATAAATGCCCTTACCGGGATTCGAACCCGGGACCGCGGCGTAGCAGGCAGGGTCACTACTCGCTAAGCCAGACCGGTCGTCAATGTATACCTAATGTATTGGGTTGGTAAGAAAGTAATGAGCGAATCATAACCAATATTGTAAGGCAGGGTCACTACCGACTGCGCCAGACCGGTCGTCTAATAATAATAATGAGCTCCACCATTGGAAAATTGAAACAATTTTCAAGAATAACAACTAAAAACAAACGCGAAATATAGAAAACGATTTTTATATAAATAAAGTAATACAGAATGAATAAAAGTAACTAATAACGCGATAGTAAAACTTGGTATTGTTTCATTAATAAATGCGCGTCCATTATTTACACCATCTTTGTTGATGTTTATTTTGTTTCTTTCAGAAACAGTAGTAAATTTTCCATCCAATTAACAACAATATTCCAGTTGCTTACAGTGGTATTCTAGTTTCTAATAATAATAAAAACCGGCCAAGAGCGTGTCGGGCCCGCTCAGTGTAGGGTTCCGTAGTTTTCCGTGTTTTTCTCAAAAACTACTGAACCTAGTTCAAAACAATTGTCCTAGAAAGTCTTTATAAAGTTCTACTTTTGTGATTTTTTTCATATTTTTTAAACATATGGTTCAAAAGTTAGAGAGGGGGTGACACACTTTTTTTCTTTTAGGAGTGATTATTTCCGAAAATATTAATATTATCAAAAAACGATTTTAGTAAACCCTTATTCATTTTTAAATACCTATCCAACAATATATCATACGCTGGGGTTGAAATGAAAAAAAAAAAACAGTCCCCACTTTACATGTAGCCTCCGCCCTAACAAAATATTTTTTCCCATTTTTTGTTTTACCACTTTGTCGGCGTGATTGATATACATATTGGTACCAAATTTCAGCTTCTAGTGCTAACGGTTACTGAGATTATCCGCGGACGGACGGACGGACGGACAGACATGGCGAAACCATAAGGGTTCCTAGTTGATTACGGAACCCTAAAAAGTAAGGTGAATGTGAAGGTTTTTATTTATTACAATGTTTTTGTTTCCCACCTTCTGTCGCTTTCTCCACTCAACCCTGATGTGGCATTTCTCCGACGCCAAACGAAAGCGATACGCCGCTGGCTCTGTCGCGTCAATACGCAAGCGCGATAGAGATAGATATCTACTAGCGCTTCGTTTCGTGAGCGTTTCGTGAGCGATTGTGCCATTCGGCTAGCCACCCTGATGTGTACATTCCCAATCCAGGGAATCTTTTTCAGTTTGCCTAAATGTGCTCTTGCGTATTGGCGCCACAGTGCCAGACTACCTTTCGCGGCGTTTCGTTTTCGTTTCGCGTCGTAGAAATGCCATTCGGCTACGGGGCCAGGCGGCATCTTAAAATTGATTAAGTGTTGACACTGTTGACTATGAAACTCATTAGGTATCACTCTTTTGTTTTGCAGTGCCCTGAACTGAAAAATGCCTACATTAATGTCTAAATTACTAGCGTTAACTAAGCGGCTACGTTTTCGGTCTAAATTAAGTAGTAATGGTATCACTAATGAAGTAATGATACTAGTAATATCGTTGCAGCAGGTTAGATCCGTGATAAATATATATAATAAATACATACTAATATTATAAATGGGAAAGTGTGTGTCTGTTTGTTAGTCCGTCTTTCACGGCAAAACCGAGCGATTAATTGTCGTGATTTTTAAGTGGAGATAGTTAAAGGGATGGAGAGTGACATAGGCTACTTTTTGTCTCTTTCTAACGCGAGCGAAGCCGCGGGCAAAAGCTAGTAATAAATAAATATTATAGGACATTCTTACACAGATTGACAGAGTCCCACGGTAAGCTCAAGAAGGCTTGTGTTACAGGTACTCAGACAACGATTAAATATACCAATACTTAAATACCCGTCCCGTCCCGTCCCGTCCCGTGTGGTGACGGGTTAACAAGTTCACCACCCCCTTTCTTCCTTAAATTGTGGCGTAGGCGAGAGGCTGGCAACCTGTCACTGCAATGTCACAATTTCGTTTTCTGTCAACCCCTTATTTGCCAAGAGTGGCACTGAAACTTGAGTAGTTTCATGTGCTCTGCCTACCCCTTCATGGGATACAGGCGTGATTGTATGTATGTTGTATGTATGTATGTACTTATATACATAGAATAACATCCATGACTCAGGAACAAATATTTCATCACTCAAATAAACGCCCTTACCGGGATTCGAACCTAGGACCGCGGCGTAGCAGGCAGGGTCACTACTCGCTAAGCCAGACCGGTCGTCAATGTATACCTAATGTATGTATACTCGTACATACAATTTGTACAATTTATACAATTTGATCACTGGTTTCGTTGGTCTCAGTTGAAAAGCATCAGGAACAACCCCGTTGCCTGGCAACGCCCGGTAAACATTTGCCGACTACCGCTTTTCTGTGACCCGTAAAATAAGTAGGTAGGGTTTCTGCTCGAGAGTCTCGAACTCGAGACTTCTCGAGAATTTCGGCTTCATTCGAGACGAGAAAAAAATGACAGGTACTCGAGACGTCTCGAGTCCCGAATATAAAGTACGACCTGAAGTGAAATGCAACTTTTTGCCTTCTGCCCGGTCTCATCGCGCGGTGGTGGTTGCGGCGTCGAACGGCGGCCATAAATTGGAACGTGATAAAGCGATCTAACCTCTCGTTCCAACGTAAGCTGGCAGCGACTTTTTTGAGCTAGTTTTGACAGCCTCGTGTTATTTAAAAGCACTTCGTCATTACGAAAAAGTCAGCGCGTTCATGTATCTTGGGTCATTGATAAAAGAGTGCTATGGCTAACTTCGACAAGATTTGGAAGAACAGAGGAATCCGACGTCAAAATAAAGTGCGATTAGTTCGATCTCTTGTCTTCTCGATAATCTCGATATTTATGTATGGTGCCGAAACTTGGACCCTGAAAAGCTTTGACGTGGCTAAGATTGACGCTTTTGAGATGTGGTGCTGGCGAAGACTGCTACGAGTATAACTTGAAAAGCTAGAAGAACTAACATCTCTATTTTGCAAGAACTGAATATCACCACACGGCTCTCCAAAATATGCCAAGAGCGACCCTCAGATTTTTCGGACACATTATGAGAGCACCAATGCATAATATGGCGAACATTCAATCAGTCAATTAATGGTAAACATTCTTGGGGTGGGGCTCGTAAGAGATGGTCTAACTGTGTGTAGAAATCGTGTGGCGGCAGCGTATACTGTGCAGTCCACATTGCTTATGACCGCGTTCAATGGAGACACGCTACTTGTGATCGCGATCCTCAGCAATGAGGAAACGAGGAAGAAGAAGTTATTTTAAACGTTTAATTTCAATGACATTATGATGTAATACATGATATTTTAATTTACTTAACCCGTTCACAGGCGGGGAAGTTAAAGGATTAGGTGTTATTTTCAAGACTATAATTGTAGTTTTCTTGTTAAAATTTGATTTATGATTATTTCAAAGAAGATTTTTATTGCTGTTACGCATTTTTTATCATAGTGTGGTGCAATAAAAACTACTAATCATATTGTTGTTTATTATTTTACCAAAATTTTACCATTTATAAAAAAAGACTCGAGACTCGAGAAGACTCGAGACTTTGGGCTCGAGATTTCTCGAAACTCGAGACTTCAAATAGTAGGATAAGTAAACAGCGGGTAGTTGGACGTGACGTCACGACGGGCCACGCCTTTTATGAAATAAGTAGAATGTTAAACTCAGTACTTACCTAAAGCTTTCCAAGTTGAATCTTTTCTTACTCCTTTTTCTACTTCTTAACATTCAAATTTCACAAGTTGTAGATGTTTTATTCAGTTCGTTATCCGATCCGGATATCGGATGTCGGACCGATATCCCATACATTACAGGCGCCATCTTGGAATTTTTCCATTTAAATCCTTCCGACATTCGATATCGGATCGGATAATGTGAAAACGGACTAAGGCTGATTAGTTTGTTTTTTTTGTAGACTAGTGAATATTTATTAAGATTGTGATTTAGGTTTCACGTACAAAAACTCGTGGTATAAAACTGCCGTATGGGTAAAGTAGATATACGGTTTCAAGCACTCTTGCAAATTGTCTATTCTCTTGCCCGCAGTACAGTGAGTAACCGGAAATATAACTATGTGTGTAATGTATAATATACACTTACACGAACAACACTATCTGAGGCTATACTCGTAGCATTAGAGTCGTATTCAGATTAGAGATGGGTCGAATTCGGCAGATTCGGCAAGTGTTTCAATGTTCGTATTCGGTCAAATAGTTCGGTTACATTGCCGAATATTTACCGAATAAACAACATAAATAAACAGCGTGTTGTTTCGTAATTCATCGCATTATGACATCCTATTTCAGCATTCTGAGGAACTCCAAAGGGAGTTAAAAATGCGTTAAAATATAAACTACAATCATTCTGTAAAAACTGGCCAAGAGCGTGTTGGGTCACGCTCAGTGTAGGGTTCCGTAGTTTTTCGTATTTTTCTCAAAAACTACTGAACCTATCAAGTTCAAAATCATTTTCCTAGAAATTCTTTATAAAGTTCTACTTTTGTGATTTTTTTCATATTTTTTAAACATATGGTTCAAAAGTTAGAGGGGGGGGGGACGCACTTTTTTTTCCTTTAGGAGCGATTATTTCCAAAAATATTAATATTATCAAAAAACGATCTTAGTAAACCTTATTCATTTTTAAATACCTATCCAACAATATAACACACGTTGGGGTTGGAATGAAAAAAAATATCAGCCCCCACTTTACATGTAGAGGGGGTACCCTAATAAAACATTTTTTTCCATTTTTTATTTTTGCACTTTGTTGGCGAGATTGATATACATATTGGTACCAAATTTCAGCTTTCTAGTGCTAACGGTTACTGAGATTATCCGCGGACGGACGGACGGACGGACGGACAGACAGACAGACAGAGTTGACTACGGAACCCTAAAAAAAGGTAAAATGACGTATCTTAAGAAACAAAAACCAAAATTTTCTTATGCACTGAATTAAGACGATACGGTAGGGGTCAATTCTCCATATAAACGCTCTCGACTATTTCCTCCCTGGTTTTTGAAGATAGAGCAATGATTTTTTCAACACAGATTGTTATCATTTTTATCTGTGTCGGACCGTTTTGATTTTTTTGATATTCTGCTTTTTAAAGACTCTAGAGCGAATCAAAAATTTCCAAAAAAGGCTGTTTTCATTGTGGCGCAAAAAAAGGTGTGATACTCAAGATTGGTAACAATTAACCAAAAAAGCTAAACGGTCCGACATAGATTATTTCATTGTTATTCAGATTCTTAAATTTCGTTCCGATTGATTAAGTTTTGAAGGAGGAAAGAGTCGAGAGTGAAAAGTTTGGCGGGCCTGAGTAGAGCGTTCCAGGTCAGGGTAGGTGTCCATCAGGGTTCCGCTTTGAGCCCCTTCTTGTTCAACTTAGTGATGGACTACCTCACAAAGCACATACCGGCGCCATTGCCATGGACCATGCTCTATGCCGACGATATAGTACTGGCGGCTAATACTGCACAAGATCTGCAAGAACTCCTGAATACGTGGACATACTCTCTAGAAAAACATGGGCTGCGGGTGAGCAGAAGCAAAACAGAATACATGAAATGCCCCTTCAGTGGAAATTCTGACTCTCAGACGATTTGTATTGGGACAATACCTATCCCCACTGTCGATAAATTCAAATATCTGGGCTCTATGCTCACTGCTGATGCCAATATAGACGCCGACGTTAGTCATCGAGTGCAGGTCGCTTGGCAAAAATGGCGGTCTTTGACAGGAGTGCTCTGCGATCCGCGTGTGCCCATAAGGACCAAGGGCAAGGTATACAAGACGGCTGTACGCCCAGCACTACTGTATGGGTCCGAATGCTGGACAGTGGACAAGACACATGAGCAAAAGGTCCATGTAAATGAAATGAAAATGTTGCGCTGGGCGGGAGGAGTGACCAGATTGGATCGAGTGCGCAACGAGCACATAAGAGGCAGCTTCAAGATTGTGCCAATCACAGAAAAAATGTCGGAACACCGCCTTAGATGGTATGGACATGTAAAAAGACGAAGCGAAAACCACGTGGTAAAAGTTGCACTAGCCATGCCAGAACGAAAGAAAGGTAGAGGCCGCCCGCCTGCAACCTGGTGGTCAAATATAAAGAGAGACCTTAGGAAAGCCCAATTGCCAGAACCGACAACCCAGGACAGACTATCCTGGCGCCTTAGAGTGAGGAGACCCGACCCCAAATAACGGGACCAGGGTTGGACAAAGAAGAAGAAGAAGGAGGAAAGAGTCGAGAGCTAGACCTCGATTTTAAAAATTTTTTTGAAATATCTTTTGACTGAGTTGTTCTTAATGGACAATTTTTTTTTCGATAAATCTAGTTAATAACACTTGTATATTTAACTAAAATTCCCAAGTTGAAAGGGGGGCTTCTTTCCATTTTAGCATTTTCGCTACCGTATACTCTGAGTGTTAGTAAGATAAATGTGGTACACATCATTGAAACGTTCTAAGCCAGGATTTAAAATATGGCTCAGCCGAATATTCGTATTCGGCAAAGTCCGTATTCGGCCCATCTCTAAATCAGATATTTTTGTTCATGTAACTATGTAGATGTAACTGAACTCTGTACAAACACCGATCAAGGCCGAAGGTCACATCACGTTGCGTGTCAATGGACACCCTTCACCACCATTTAGCCCCCTCGCTAGGGAAATCACGCGCTTATCTCATCTAAGGGCAAGTTCGGACAAGGGCGCAAAACCCGAAGTCTCAGGGGGTATTAGGACGTAAATGTATTGAGATTTCCACTTAAGCTCGGAAGGTTTAGACACGTTTGTATGATGTCCGGTTTCTATGCCAGTTGAGGAGTGTCTTTTCAAAAGGGCTTATTTCCACTTTGAACTTTTTTTGGGAAATCGAGAAAAACATAATTCCACGGTATTTATTTTGAAATTAATATTTAATTTGCAAAATTGTAATATTGTAAGTTGACGTTAATGCTATGATTACATCAAACGTAACATATGTACCTAAATAAATATTTAATTACCATATGTTTTTGAGAATTAAGCACTTTTGATGAGAACTTTTGGGAATTAAGCCCTTTTGTTGTGGCCTTGTAGCGTAATGTTATTATTTTAAAATAGCTTTGTTTTATTTTTGGATTTAGTATCAAGTTAGTTGATATCAATGTTGTTGTACTACATACATTGGTTTATCCACATAAATAATAATTACACATTCTTCAAAATTTGTTCAAAACTTTGATGTAACCCTTTTTTTAAAGATCAAGGCGAGACTTTTTGAGCTTTAATATCAAAACAACACGTAATTTTCTATACTAAGAAAAGCTGCATTCATAGTTTAAAAAAAATAAAAAAGGAAATAAGCCCTTTTGAAAAGACACTCCTCAGTTTGTGTACCAACAAATGTTTACGGTTTGTGTGAAGTCATGTCAATCTAAGCAATTTCATTTTAATTGTATGTAATTACCTATAGTTTTCATCAGATACCTATGTAATTATTGGTATATTAGGGTCGGCCCAGCCGGCGTATCATGCTGCCAATTTATCACTTATCCACGTGGATAAGACATCTGTCACTCTCACACTGACATACTTGGTAAAGCGTGACGGATGCTTTATCCACGTGGATAAGTGATAAAATTGGAAGCATGATACGCCGGCAGGTAGGTACAGGTCGGCAAAAAAATTAGAACAGCAGCCGGCGTATCATGCTTCTAATTTTATCACTTATCCACGTGGATAAGACTTCTGTTACGCTTTAGCAAGTATGTCAGTGTGAGAGTGACAGATGTCTTATCCACGTGGATAAGTGATAAAATTGGAAGCATGGTACGCCGGCTGTTCTCAAAAAGTTTGTACATAGCCACGTCAGCAAATTTTAATTGATCCTACTTTGTCACCAAGTTTAGTAATATAAGTCGACTTTCGTAAGATATATAAAGGATAATTATATAATTAATAAAATATAGATACTAGAGAACTTTAATGACGAAATAAAACTTACTTAAATTCATCAAAAAAATCTTGGTAACAAAATAGGGAAAAAAAAAACTTTTTCTTTAATTTTTGTTCAAACTTTGAGAACTGCTGAGAAATTAAAAAGTGGCAAAATCGTCGTGTCTTCCTTTTCTTATCAATCTGTATTTAAACGAGACGTCACGACGAATGACGATGTTGAAACTTTTTAATTTATACGGTTTTTTGCCAGGCCGTATGTTTTTAAACTATGTCCAAAAGAGGCATAAGAGGAATAATAGAGCAGTGTCCAATTTAAGAAGTACCATCACCTTATAGAACACTAGACCCTAACACGTAGTGTTGTGTTCCTGACGGTAAGTAAGGTTGCCAGAGCTCAAAAGAGAGTGCGGAGTATTAGGAATGACAACGCGCATGTAACAACATGTAAGCTGCAGGCGTACAAAGGCTACGGAAACTGCTAACCATCAGCGGGTGTTATTATAGGATTCATTCATTAATTTCAATATTTTTTTCTATATAAATAAAATCTATAATGTCGGCATGTTAGGAACTTCAAATAGCATAACGGATTAATGCCAGCGGCTTATCAGATCTCACCACCGTATTACATTTAAGCCTCCGCCACACAGAAAGCGTTTTGATAGCGTAGCGTTAGCGGAGCGCAATGATAGCGGTGCGCCGGCGGAACACTGGCGTTCCGCTCGCAATCCGCGCGCATTCCGCTCGCAATCCGCGCTCGTTAGTTCCCACCGGCGTCCGCTGGGCGCAACGCCAGCGTTCGTCCGGCGCACCGCTATCGTTGCGCTCCGCTGACGCTCCGCTACCGCTCCGCCTACGCTATCAAAACGCGCACGTGTGGCCGAGCTTTTAAATGATCCACCATTAATTCCTAAAGACCTTTTACCCTGCATCGTAATGTATAAAACGTATTAATTTAACGACTCCCTGGAAACTAAACGAAACTTCACCCAATTCAATTACGAAAGAAAATAGCAGCTATGCAGCGAAAGTTCCACTTTCTTATTCAAATAAACCTTCAACAGAACAAAGGCGGGCTATTCATTAAAATAATCCAGTGCTTGCACCACTCCCGGTTTATGATAATACGAATTGCGACGTATGAAACGTCGAGACTGTCACTTGCAAGATTGCCCTGATTAGAGAAAACATTACAGAAAGGAGAGTCAATATCTGCAGGGCTAAGATAGTTGTCTATCATTTGTCACGTTTTAACGAGTAAGTAAGTGCGAAAGTGACGCATGATATGTCAAGTAACAAAAAGACGACCATGATATGGCCACTGGCTATGTTATTCTTTTGTCATTCCTTTAATGGTGAAGATCTTTCCACCATAAAGTTTTGTGGAAGACTAGACTCCTATTCCTAAATACCTAGGAATCTTGCGAGCATTCCATCTAGCAAGGGAAGGACATAGAGGTCTCATGAGTCATGATCATGACTTCAATTCAATTTTCTCTCCAGAGTATTCGGAAAGCGATATGAGAGGAGTTCGAAGTATATTGTCCAGGCACTGTGTTACTACTAATAGACGTATTATAATGAGTACGTATCTTCCTCCTCCCTTCCTCATTACGACACAAGTCCACTGGATACTGGATAGCTTTGAGAAACATTTGCCTATAACTTCTTACATGTCCTCAAGTAATCCATATGGGGGTCAAATGTAACTGGTCCATTTTTTCCATGTTTTACAATGTTTGCATTATTAAATAGAGTGTCCATCGGTTATATATGGTAGGCGTGTTCAGTGCATACATGTAGAACTCAGCATCATATAGTGTAATAATGGAAAAAATGGATTAGTTACAATTGTCGCCCAGTCGAGATTTGCCCCGCTGTACCTTACTATAGAACTGTGATAGAATTAGAGCATCATTCCGTGCTCTGAGCAGCGCGAAATCCAAATTCAAATTTCTACTGGAAATTGCAAACAATACTCCCTAGATTACTGCTAGATGGCCAGACTTCATTCGTTAGCTACACCGGATGTACCTAATACTCCTATATGCCGGATGTTTTACTGCTAATAGAAACCTTACTAATGAATATAGATTTAATTAAATCATATTTCAGATCCGAGCGAGCACAGAGACTCGTTAAACTCCTGGGATATAGTGAAGTTTTTAAACGGAGACTAAGACGGTATTAAAAGATTAAATATTTATAATGTCGGTCGCGGTATCTTTGAACTAGTTAATTTAACTATGCTCCTTGAAAGTTTGAGCGCTTTGCATGTTATGCACGTATCAGTTAAGATGGAGTTTGGAGCGAAGATAAGTTTAATTAAGACAATAGACATTGCAGTGATATTAGTTTGATATCAAATAACGCTACTTAGTAAACGAGAACATTCGACAAGTCAGTCTAAAGAGAAAGTATAAAAAATCGAAGTCGATAGGATTCAAAGGGATTTTTGAATTACAAATTACAAGTCATTTATTCAGCAAATAGGCCACAGGGGCACTTTTACTCGTCAATATAAAAGTTGAACTGAAATTACAATTGATATACTTAATACTAATTCTAAATTCGAACTAAAGTATTGAAAAATCATTTAACCAAAATTTACTTACTGCAGCTCACTAATGTCCAAGAAAACAAACCCATTAAGTCAGTAGTTGCAAACTCAATACTTGTTATTGTGCACCTTTTATGTCACATTCATACCTGTCTTCATACCACAACCTAAAACACTCAAAGTCAGTGAACAAAGCCTGATTTAAGACGATACGGTAGGGGTCAATTCTCCATACAAACGCTCTCGACTATTTCCTCCCTGGTTTTTGAAGATAGAGCAATGATTTTTTCAACACAGATTGTTATTATTTTTATATGTGTCGGACCGTTTTGATTTTTTTGATATTCTGCTTTTTAAAGATTCTAGAGTCAATCAAAAATTTCCAAAAACGGCCTTTTTCATTGTGGCGCAAAAAAAGGTGTGATACTCAAGATTGGTAACAATTAACCAAAAAAACTAAACGGTTCGACATAGATTATTTCATTGTTATTCAGATTCTCAAATTTCATTCAGATTGATTAAGTTTTGAAGGAGGAAAGAGTCGAGAGCGGAACCTCGATTTTAAAGATTTTTTTGAAATATCTTTTGACTGAGTTGTTCTCAATGGACAATTTTTTTTCGATAAATCTAGTTAATAACACTTGTATATTTAACTAAAATTCCCAAGTTGAAAGGGGGGCTCCTTTCCATTTTAGCATTTTCGCTACCGTATCCTCTTAACCTCCAGATGTCATTCGCTTGTCTAATATTTGCATCACTGTCAACTCTAATTGGATTTAAGATGGCATTGTGAAAAGCAAGATTTTGCAAGATATCGAGAGCTTTGTAACAATGATGAAGATGCAATGCTTTATGTAAAAAGGGAAAATATCGCGGGAAAGAAAATGCTGGTAAAAGGACTTTACATACAATTATTTGTGAGAAGTCTACTGAATAATAGCGGATGCTAGTTAGAACAGTGTTTCATTATATAAAACGATATTTGTTCAAGATCTGAAGACAACTAAATATGATAATTTTAACTTAATATAACGATGTGTACGTGCTTAGTTTTGAAATCCTTAGAGTCAGTCAAATTGGTTATTATATTTACTCTTCTTCAGTTATGGTAATGATTGCATACGTGTGTCTCAAGATACAGAAAAACTTAAGCTGCCCTTACACGGTCCGGTTTACCAGAAACGTGACGCGTTATTGGTTATGCGTGGGCTGTTGCTATGCGAAGAAAAAAAAAGTGTGTGGAGCAAGAAGAGAATATCGAAGCTTAAGTAACTAAAACTCATATTTTTTCATGCTTTGGATGCTGACCCAAATGCACATACTAGTTAAAATCATAAGTGTATTGGGTATCTCTCAAATTCATTTAATTACCCTTGTTTTCGAGGCTTCCACATAATTATGTTAGGTCGTGGTCACTATTTACTGATATGACAGGATTTGTTAACTGATTTGTGTAAATTTTCATATAAATATCTATTACAAGTTAGCAGTAGACATACAAACATACAAATTCAAACCAACTACCTTTTACCATTGGGCGAGGTATATGCATTATTTGTTATGGATTTTGTCATTGACGAATATGAAACGAGCGTCTTTTTGAATGAATTCCAATATAGCGTCAAGCTCCAAAAATTTCAATCACCAATAAATCTCTTTTTTACCGTATCGTGTAAAACCAGCTTTACAAACCTTCCCGCAAATCGGATAAAGACTGAAACTAACCCCGCAGGTATGGAGTTTAGAAATATACTTTATTATACTTCTATACTCCCTGCCCGCAGGCCTAGCCGAAATGACAATCATTGACGCTAGAGGTCGATCGAAACGCAGGCCGGCTCTGTCGCGCCAATATCACAGTATAATAAAGAGTATTGTACAGTATGGCCACTCCCGCTGCCCTCTGAAAGTGCCGCCCACCCGCTCTCGGTTACCTCACAGTTACAAAATGCGTCCAGTCGACCTGTCATATCTCAGTCAAGCATGGTACATGTTCACACTGTTCACAGACACGAACATAGACTGTGTGCGTAGGAACGCGCCTCTTTCAGATATTTGGCCGCCATTTTCCGAGGTGTGCCAATACGGAAGAGTGATAGAGATAGCTTGCTATTATCGTAAGCATTTGTGCATTTGGCTACGTACGCTGCTTCGACGGAAATCTCAGATGCAGACTAGTTTAATACAAGTTGGCTGGAATCTCGACAGCTTGTAATTAAGAAGTCGGGTAAGACGTTCTGGTGGCACGATAGTTTCAAAGTTGGAAAGCTATGTAAGTAATTAGCTTTTTAGTTTACTTTTTGCTATTAAGCAACGCGTTCATAGAAATTGTGTAGATTTTTATAAAATGTTTATAACAAATTTTGTTTCGGCTTTTTAGACATGTTCTGCAGCTTTTTTTTTATCCCTCCCTCCCTCTAAGTCCCTCTAGTTCTCATTTGGGATGGGTGGAGACATATGAACCTATCTAAAAACAAACGTATATTATCGCAAAATAATTAATTGTGTAGTAAGATACAAATTCGCATAGAGACATCACGAACAGGACTCATTCAATTTCGCGGCAGCGTTTTTCTAACCAACACAACAGAAAATGTACCAACAGCAACACCAAAGGTAAAAACACATTCAATGTACTTATCTTCATTCTCTCTTTTCGCACAATAAGTAGGTATTATACATTCCAATTCCAAAATTTTCACAAACAATCAGTATTCACTTTTTTGCCAAGCGCTCAAGTTTGTTTTTGTCGCCAGTGATATATCACTTCCTTTGTTCCCATCCGTCATTTGTTATTTTCAAGATCAACAGGTCATTGCCCTCTTAAGCTTACGGTAGCAATAATGTGCAGTTTTCGATGTATTCTTAGATAATACGAAATAGCTCTGTGAGTCAGTCGAGGAGGCGTATTCTAATTGTAAAAGCCGGCTAAGCATTTGATCTGTATTTGATTTTAATATATCAGTTTTTAATACCGTTCATTTTCAAAATAAATTAAGTATATGGAGTTGTGCTCAAAGAGAAGACCAACAAAATGTATAGGTTCCCATACATTCTACAACTCTTCTCGTTTTAAAAAGACATTATTTCTCTAGCTTCTAAATTACACATTAGGATATTCCTCAAGGGCATCGCTATTAGTAGCTACTTAAACACTAACGGCATCTACCAGTGTTATTTTAAAACAAACATACGCTAATTGTTCTAACCGAGTCGTAAAAATAAACAGATGCAGTATTTGCATAATGTATATGCATGTTAAATTTCGTATATGAGATTATTCAGAAAGTAAATACAATGTTCATACAAATAACTCATTTTGTGCTACTGTTTGAAACTGCTAATATACATAGTACATATAATGTACATATTCATGAATTTCAGATTAGTGGGTTTGGGTTGTATGTACACGGAAAGAACATATTTGAATTAATTGTATTTAAACTTACTATCTAGGGATGACTTTCGGTCGGCTTCTTAATACAATATTTTAAAATATAATTCAAATGTATAATTTATAAAAATTTAGATAGGTACTTAATACTCAAATTAAGAACAATAAATGGAGAGAACCTTGTGATCTCAAACGGTCAAACAATTTAAAGGAATCAATACACTGAAAGGAAACGCAAATATTTAGTTGTCTGAAAGTTCTTTGGTGCCGAAACCGATTAGTAGCCAGATAAAGTCTTACAAGTCTTATAATAGACCATCCGATCTAACATAAAAGAAATACATTTGCGCGGTTAAAAAACTAAGGGAAACTCAAAAATCGAACGTCTTGGCTAAACCTATCACGTTAATAACAATTTTCCTAGAAAGTCTTTATAAAGTTCTACTTTTGTGATTTTTTTCATATTTTTTAAACATATGGTTCAAAAGTTAGAGGGGGGACGCACTTTTTTTCCTTTAGGAGCGATTATCACCTGACTAAACCCTTATTCATTTTAAAATACCTATCCAACAATATATCACACGTTGGGGTTGGCATGAAAAAAAATATCAGTCCCCACTTTACATGTAGGGGGTACCCTAATAAAACATTTTTTATTATTTTTTATTTTTGCATGATAAACGGTTACTGAGATTATCCGCGGACGGACGGACGGACGGACGGACGGACAGACAGACATGGCGAAACTATAAGGGTTCCTAGTTGACTACGGAAAAAAAGGATATGTAGCGGACGATAACTAGCCAACCAGAAAGGGATGAAGAGTCTCGTTATATCACTGTCCCAGTCGCCAGCCGAGCGGACATGTGACATGACAGTCAGATTTGCGACATTCACGGATGAGTGCTGATGTCGAATTCGCTTCGATGAGGACGGATCCGAATATTGCCAAAGGAATGATGAGTCAGGCGCTTGGGACAACCAGTATAATGTGACCTTGGCATTGCCTATAAATATACTTGTAAAAAAAGGGAAACACGGACATCAACAATAGTGTCAGCATAGCGATAGATACCAGTAACAGTATTGTAACCACAGTGAGCTGCAAAAGTGTATGGCGAATTTATCAATGAATTCAGTCGTAACTTCTCCATACAAATTGCAGAAACGCGCTGTCCGCATCATTAGCAGGAAGTCGTATGATCATCCCGCAAAAAGTTTATTTACAAAACTCAAGATACTTACTCTTCCGAGTGTTTACATATTAACCGCATGTTACATACTTAATGTTAGGACCAATCTGAATCAATACGCTACCCACTCGCAGGCCCGTAGAAATAACCGCCTAATTCCCCCGCGTTGCAGGCTCGCAAGGGTCCGAAAGTCACTGGCGATCCTAGGCGTGAAATTATATAACTTGCTGCCTGACAATATAAAACAAGAAAAAAGCGACAAAAAGTTTGACCGAAGTCTTCATCAATGTTAACCGACTTAGCTTGCTACAGCATCGACGAATTTGTTGAACTGTGCACTAATCGTTAGGTACCTACTCACTTTATCTCATGAAATAAATTCAATAATTGTATTTTTCTAATATATCATAATAATTGACATTAATGTTAACTTAGACTACGCTGTACCACTATTTATTTGTCTAAATATGTAGGTATGTAACCTTGAATTTATAAAAATGAATTGTAAACTTTTTTGACGTGTAAAACATTGACTTTTATCAATAAATGTCTTGTATCTTGTATCATGCAATTTCGCAGCTCACTGTAAGTACATGTATGTCATGTATGCGAGCAAAGCGTGCAGTTTATGCGACCAATCGCACGTGATGTGGAGTCACCAACCAATTGCGTTATAGCGTTCCATCAAAGCGCATCAAACAAAATTATTCGCAAGAAATTATATGAATAGCATCTTCATACCAGGTACCAGGTCTTCGCGGCGGTAAAGCGATGGGAATAACATCCAAGACTTGATCCGTATATCCGCCATTCCACTATCCAACTCGATGAGCCAGGGTCTTCTTGGCAAAAGGTCGAACGTGACATATTTCTCCTATTGGAACGTATCGTTTTGTTAGAAGCACCGAAGAAGCTAAGAATCGACGAATAATGGATGACGAATAAATGATGCTCATTAAAATTATATGTCTTTACGAACACACGATTTAATGCTACCAAAAAGTAATATCAAACTTCGTATTAGATAAATAAAGTCTAAAATAATGAAACCTCAGAAATATTGAGGAAATATATACTCTTACATATGACATCACATCTTTGGTTGATAGTCGGTTAGATGAAACTGATTAGGGAGCTTTATTTAACAAATCGAAATGTCAACACTGATGTTTTAAAAATTTTGGCAATCTTTGATCCCGTGTCGAGAGATGGCAGTAAAATGTACTGCAACTACAAAATTTACTTTGACAACAATTCCCTTTACCGATCTGATGTCTTTGATACTATACTGAATACGGTTGAATTTAGCGATTAAATCCCCAAGGTCAAAAGTACACCTTGTGAATCCTCCACACTTTAAAAATATCCTTCTAATCCGTCTTTTACGAAACTTAAAGCCAATAAGCTCTTTCATTATAACACTGTATTACACTTATAACTTATAGATTGTCTGCTAACAGCTTATATTGAGAATTCTGGGAAATTAATGAATGGTAAGGGATCCACTCTTGAATGGAGGTCGTGGGGAGAGATTTTAAGAATAAGATAAGAATAAGAATAAATTATTGATGAATAATATTTTACAGAATTTAACGATACTAAATAACGTAAAATATACGTAAGTATTTATCTACCTACAATATCTGGGCGACCGAGCTTCGCTCGGTTCTATTTTAATATATCACGTCTTTAGATAAAAAAAAACTCTTATAAATACAAAAACAAAAAAAAAGACAAAAAACAAAAACTTAATTTCTGGCCGGGATTCGAAACCCTGACACCTACGATCTATCTGCGTACATTAGACCGACCTCGTGCGACTGAGCTACGCGGAATCGATGCGCGCGCGGCGAAATTAAGGACCATATTTTACGTTTACAAATGCGAAAGAAAAACTCATGAAAACTCGAAAATTCGCGTTTTCCGGGATCTAAGGCTACGCTAGATCGATTTTTCACCCCCGAAAACCCCCACAAAACAAATTTCAGCGAAATCGTTAGAGCGGTTTCCGAGATCGTCGGTATATATAAATAAATAAATAAATAAATAAATAAATAAATAAATAAATATACAAGAATTGCTCGTTTAATAGTATAAGATACGTGTATATTTCGTCTATCTGTGTAAGATGTCCCAAAAATTCTTGATTAAACATAGGTAGTACAGATATTTGGGCTGAAAACAGAATTCGAAGTCCAATCGTAATCTGTCTAAGCATAGTCTAAGCTAACTGAGCAATTAGCAACGTATTTTTACTTATTTAACATGTGGTAAATAATGTGCCTCGTAAAGGTAACAAATTAAATGAATCTAGAGATAAAAGCCCAACATTTAACGCGTTAATTCCATCGGTGTTAGTAAAGAGGCAGACTACCAAGAACAAGTTTATCAAGGGTTAGATTTAAATTAAGCGAGCATGAATGTTTACGAAAACCTTTTGGGTGGTAATGGGGAAAATTACGATTCAAACGTGGGTTGATATTAACACATTCGTGCAAATAACAGTAAGGAAAAAACAATGATTGAAGCGAATTTAAACAATTAAGATAAAATTTAGTAATTTGTGCAGACAGGGAGCCATTTTACAATATTCATAATATTGGTTTTATTTTATGAACGAGTGTTGTATTTTTATCGGATTACGTATCTATTTTTGGCGTTTAGCAGAAAATTATTGTTTTGCTAATTCTTCGTAAGATTACGTTTCGTCTACATCTAGGACTAGCTTGTGTTGTTTTCATAGATTTTTCAAACATGGTTACCATTTATGGCTAAAACTACTTTAAAATTTGACTGAATAAGTGTCCTTCTATTTTTTTTACACGGAAATACTATGCTAAAGGCATATTTTTTAATTATACTTATTTAGTATCCCACTGGTGAGAAAAGGCCTCCTCTGTCGAAGTCATCCCGCCATCTTTTTTTCGCGCTGCCTGAACCTCAGCCTGCAGCCCTACCTACACCCTACTTTCAATCTCTTTTATTAACCTCCTATTAATGAAATTTAACCATTTGGTTAAATTTACAAGAGGACCATACAAATAATGTCAGCCAAATATTCATCCGTTAAATAAATATTGGGGACACCTTACACATATCAACTAACTTAGCCCCAAACTAAGCAAAGCTTGTACTATGGGTGCTAAGCGACTATATAAATGCCTGTTGTTACCTGCTTCTTAATATGTTTTGTTTTTGTACTGAATCTCATTGTCAATAAGTGGTGTACAATAAAGTATATATTATTATTATTATTTTATTATTATAAATACGTACATACTTATATACATAGAAAATATCCATGACTCAGGAACAAATATCTGTGCCCATCACACAAATAAATGCCCTTACCGGGATTCGAACTCGGGACCGCGGCTTAGCAGGCAGGGTCACTACCGACTGAGCCAGGCCGGTCGACAAGTTGAAGATCTGTGTGTACCTTTACTGCGGTACTAATCTCATTTCACGAACATGTCCTCATTTTCCGGCAGTACGGCAGTAATTTGATACGCGAACGGTTTTCCATTAATTTTGAACTGCGGTCAATAGCTGAGATAGATGAGTTTTGAGTGGCTTTTGATATGCTTCAGCAAAAGTAAAATTACGAATAAAATTAGACATTAACGGCTTATGTTTTGGGCAAACATACATAAATTTACGTATACTTTAATTGAACAAAATCCAATAAAAGACAAGAAGTATGCAACAGAAATTCCATCCTTTTCCATAAAACATTACAAAAATGACCGGTGTTCCAAAACAGCAGTCAAGCCATCGACAAAATACAATTATATTCGCCAAAAAGACGCTGAAACAACCAATAACGCGTCAGAACGATGGTAAACAATGAAACTGTCATTGGCGTAGTTGTGTTTCAGTTTTTAATTGCAGGTTGCCTCGTGGCTAGGTCAGGAAAGTGGGTCATATCCCCCGCTCCGACGGGTTGCGGTCCTATTGCGATCGCTTGAAGAGTACGCTAATTTCAGGGTTTGATATTCAGACCAGCTGAGCTAAGAGGACAAACATTTATCTACTGTTCGAACTCCATTGGTACGACGAAGGCATACATACCTAATGGAAACAAAAAAACAAACTGATACTGATTTTTTTTTAAACTCGCAACAGACATCTTAAAATCCCCACACTAGAGTTACGTTAAAGAGACACACTGGGAGAAAGAGAAAATGAAGTTTACACTTTCTAGCAGATTGCTAATCTATGCGACCCTGCATTCATTCGGAGGAGATATAACTAGATGACCATATAAAAGGAACGTTTGCCTTCTTCTGCAACACAAGAAGATTTGAAGAGATTCGTGTGGAAATTCCGCCAGGACAGTAACCTGCAGCTCCAATTCTAAAGAAGAGAGAATTAGACAATGCAGATCCGGCAGTGTCACTGCACTAAATATTACTACTTACAAAAACACTGAACCATTTCATTCTGTGAGCATTGTAGTATTGTGATTTTCTAAAAACAACTGTCAAGTGACTAAAGACTTAAGGTCAAGTTACATTGGTTCAGGAACGCAGATTATACGATCTAGCAATAAGAGTACGTCCTGATGTAACATCAATACGGCACATAGCTCCGGGCAATGGTGTACGGGTATTGTGGTAGGTTCTGTATGGTAATCAAGTGTCTGGGGTAATACAAGTTTGTAATAAAAACAATACAGGGATTGTAACAGAACAAACTGTAATATGATAGTGTGATATTTTCAGTTGATAGTTTTATAGGTCCTATTTAAATAATTTATTGCTTTAGCCTATTTTTGTTGTCTCCATAACTTGTAGTCCTTGAATCGCGTCCCTGTAGGTATTGGTCTAAGGTGCTTCATAGATCTAATGGAATAATTATTTAGGATACCATTTAACATTTAACAAGTTATTGGTAAATTATTTTGTTCGGTCCCGTTAGCGCTGAAATATTTAACATGCACCTTATTAAAACCATAATAAAATTCTCAGTCAATAAACTGTAAATTCAATTCGATTGAAATCATTTAAGTATTGAGACATCAAAATAATGGTGCAAGAAATGTGTTAGTTAAAGCGCTTATTATTATTTACGTTACTAACAAAAGTAACCAAGTAATTTTTAAATAACATAAAGTTAGTTACCCATCAAAATTTACTGAACTGATATTTGTAACATCAGTAAATAAGCTACCTTTCAAGCCTTAAATAGACTGGTTGGTATCAGCCGTAATGATAGTTCTTTAGAACGGAGATAAGTTTAATCTAGAGAATCATTCAGAGAGATACAATCTCTGAGGACGATAAGAGCAAATATCATTGTTAATAGATTCTTCTTATGTGATAGAATAAATTGCAAATAATAGGTAATCTTTCTTATATGGAAGTAAGAGAAACGCGAGTAAGAGTAGACAGCAAAATAATATAAGATGGCTAAAAGTCGTCTAGATAGATTTTCTTATAACCCGTCTCATATAAAAGTACACTTGATGATGGTATTTACATATACATTGGATAACAGGGGCAAAAATGGTTGGGGTAGTGGAAGGAGGAAGCGGGAGAGGAAAGGGTAGATGGATTGTATGAGAGATTATGTGCACGAATGCAAGTGAATGATGAGATGACGTCCGATAGAGAGGTATGGAAGAAAAAGACCGACGACCCCGAGTGATTGGGATAGGGGCAAGCGAATGATGAGTAGATGATTTTGCAAAAAGTGGACACTACAAATTTTATATTCTACTGTCGTAGGTTCAGCTATAGACACATCAATTGCTTCCCACTGCACCTCTATATCTACAATGACCTCTAACCTAGGTATAGTAGGTATAGATAAACCCTAGGCGCATTGCAACTGCTTCCGAAATAGCGCGGCCGCTCGTCAGTTTCCGACTGCGTTCGGGCCAGATCGTTCGTCTATTTTAATCCGCTGTGATACAAACAAAAAGGTCAGAAGCCGACGACCCAGTTTCTGAACGGCGAATGCAAAGGTCGCATATCGGCCCGGTAAATGATAAGAACGAGGCTTCTATTTACTTATACTTATTTATTAACTCTCTTATGCATAAACGTTTCCCACTCTTTTGTGTCCGGACTCCGGTGACAGCGCGCGAACCACCAGACCCTTCTTTCCGTGGGTGTCGTAGAAGTCGACTGTCTGATTTAGGGTCAATCGTGGTGTGGGGGAAGGGCTATGACTGCGATATCTCCAGTGTCGTATTTATTTACTTACCCCATAATTACTAGGCGCGCATGAAACAAACTAATTACGATAGCTACAATCGGAGGTCCGAAAAAAAACCAAAAACTTTTATTACTAATTTAATTAAAATCAAAGATACAAAAATTATAGCCTAAGTGCGATGACAATTGTTCGAAGTCTGAATCAAGAGTGCGTGCTGATAGAATTGCATTAGTTAGGTAAAGTCGTGTTATGCTGATCTTGCGCCTCGTGCGGCAGGTCGGTGAACGTGCGCAGCTGACTCGGTGGTTGTCCTTATGGTGCAATATGTAATTCCTCCATCCACAGATCGGCGATTATTTTCCCACGTTTAGTGAAAATATCGACGGGAGTTTATCCTGTGTTCGGTGTGTCTCTAAGTTTACTGAGGCTCCGTCGTTGAGTGTTCTGCTACTTGGCTCTGGTTTTGGTGAGATTTCAGTTGAACGGTGCCTGTAGAATTTTCTTAAGATTGCGAACGTAAGTGCGCCTGCACCTAGTATTAGGGTGACGTACAGCGGTATAGTTGTGTGGTATAACGTGTTTGACGGACTCGCATCCAACTGGAGAGGAGTCTCGAATATGAGGTTACTCTCTGCGTCGTGTAGTCCTTTGAGGTCCATGGATTTCAGACTGATGTGAGGGCGTACCGTGTTAGCTTGATCGTTAGCTTCGCGGGGGATGTCGGCTAGTTTTATAGGATGTCCTTTTATTACATCCTTGTCGTTGGTGATTGTAAACTCCGCTGTTCGTAGATAACATTTCAGTGGGATAGTAACTAGATAGCTTCCTTGTAGTGTAGTGAAATCTTCTCTGTTGCAGGATAACTGTATTTTCGTTGGTCGCGGAAGTGAGATGATATAATGTTGACCATCCAGTTCCTCCATGGCTGGCCTTGACAGGGATACTGTAGCGGGATGGCAGGATCCTTCCGTGTCTTCATTCTTGATCAATCTGTTGATGCAGTCTGGTGATGTCCGAAGTTGAAGGCTAGCTCCTTTCTCGCAGACATAGTGGTGGTTAAACTTCGGGCATTCTGCCTCCATGTACATGAATGAATCCTCATGTGTTGCTAGGAAGGGATATGGTGGGATGAGGACTTCTTGGTTTCGATTGGGTACAATGGACAGTCTAAATAGGTCGAAAACCTCCGACGCTATTATAGGAAATTGAAATGTAATTACTATTTCGCTATCGGTGTAATAGGATCCCGGGCGTATTATGTCATAATATTCTCGCAACTCTAAGTCTAGGACTCTATCGCTACCGTATAATAATTTTAACTTGTCTAACATGCTTCTTAGAACGCTAATCTCTATCATAGAATGATGAGCACTAGAACTACGGATAAATGCTAAACTATTTTCTATTCTTAAAAGCTCCTGGCTCAAATCTTCCACGTTTTCGCTTAAAATTATTAAAAGTTGGGCAAATTTTGCATATTTAATTAAACTATTTTCTCTGTAAGCATTACTATCTAAAATTACCTCTAAGGTGGCGTTAATTTTCTTTTGATTTTCCACCAGGGTGTCTAATATACTGCCTTGGCGACTTGCCCAATCCTTGCTTAGGCTCACGTGACTATTTAACTCTGAAACTATTTTATTCTGGTTCAGTTGTAAGTTTTTGATAAGGTTATTATAGTTAATGGCATCCGACTGGTCTAGGTTTCCGCTGATGCTTTTAATTACTGTCCCTAGTCCGTTCACGAGACCTCTCTTAACTCGTGCCGGTTCTAAGGTTTCAAGTTGACTTGCCACTTTCTGTAATTTATTTACTAGATATATTATTTGATTTTCATATAAAAGGTACGTGTCGTTAACTAGTCTAGCTTTGCATATCTGTAGCTGTCCAAAGTTTAAACTAATTTTATCTTTTATTTCGTCAAGTTGTATATATTGCAGGTAGGTATGGTAATGAGTCGTAAGTCGCATGGGTCCAAGTTTGTAGGGCAGAACTCCGGGTCCATCATCTAGGCTCTCAAGTTTTATCTCCGAGCCCTGCATCAGGGGAATTGTCAGCAGCAAAAGAACTCTGTAACAAGGGATGATCTCCTTTAGGGACGCGTTTTATGCGTGATTTAGCTACGGGTCCTCGTTTTTTCGAGGTATAAATGTGTATTGGGAGATCGGCTAGTACTGTATCTTGGGTATAACGAGGGGCGGTTTTCTGTCGGCTTGCTAGAGGGTTTTTTATAAATACTTGTTGCTGCGGGGTATATTCTGGTTCGGGTTCGCGGCTTTTATTTCTACTTTCTATTAGGGAGGTTCGATTTGAAAGGGATGTATCATTAATTATATCATAAACTTGTTTCATTTGCATCTTATGGTTTTGGACGTACTGTTGCAAGAGCCGTTCGGTTATGTCAGTGTCGAGGGGGTTTCTGGGGTCGAAATGACCTGTCAATAAGTCGAATGGTCTGCACTTAGTGAAGCTGTGAATAGAACTATTATAGGCTATGATAGCATAGGGCATAAGGTTGATAATAGGTTCATCTTTCTGTTTTAATTTTAGTATACGGAGATGTTCGAGGATCGTAGAATGGTAACGTTCTATGATGCCGTTATCATTTGGGGAATGAGCCAAAATTTTATGGTGATTTATCTTGTGGAACCTGACAAATTCGGCAAAGAGCTGGTTAGTGAACTCAGTTCCGTTGTCAGTAATTATAGTGATGGGAACTCCATGATGCGTGCAATATTTCAAAAGGGCTTGAAGAATACTAACTGCGGTTCCGTCTCGTAAATGATATGCTTGACCATACTTGGTGAAAACATCCATGAAAGTTACGTATTTTTCATTGTGAACTGTAAATAGGTCCATATGAACTGTCTCAAAAGGCTTAGTCGCTGGGGGTACGATATTGAATTTAGGTCTTACCGGATTTCGGTCATATTTAGCCTGACCGCAAGTAGTGCATTCGTTAATGAATTTCGTGATTTGATCTTTCATTTTAGGCCAATAGAATTTTCGAGAGAGTGCTAGGTAGCATTCGGCAATGCCACGGTGATTGGTTTTCCCATCGTGGTAGTTATTAATGATTTCCTGTTGTCTAAGATAATCCTTTACATTTTCCAATTCTACTTTGGAAAGCACAATATTCATAGCGGAGCTTTTGAAACTGCTCTGGATGATGGGGATGATTTTATACATGGCGAGTGGGGGCTGTATAAGCAGGGCGGTTTTGACCTTCGGGTTGACGTACTCTTTGATAGCGTTAACAACGTCTGTCTCTAAATTGAAATTTGATACTTGGACGGATGCGCGGGTGTGAGTGTCGAAAGGTTTAGTCACGGTCGGTTTCCTTTTTACATCATCTACGACTGTAAGCACGATCTGTCTGTGAAACTTGTTGAGTGGCTCATCGGTAATTGGTACTTCCAATATGGGGCTCTCTTCGCTGGTATGCACAGTTTCTGTGGAAGAATTGCCTAACGTCTCCGGTATTTCTGTAGGGTTGGGTAGTATTGAGCAAAGCTCGTCGGCTACGATGGATTCGATTTCCTCATTGTGGATTTCCACTCTGGATAGGGCATCGGCGTTTGTGTTGGATTTACCTTTTTTATATACGACTGTGTAATCATATTCACTTAGCCTCAGTCTCCATCTGGTGAGACGTGAGTTTGGTTCCTTTATATTCATGATCCACTGTAAGGGCTTGTGATCAGTTAGAATTTTGAATTTACGTCCAAAAAGGTAGGGTCGGAAGTACTTTGTGGCCCAAACTATAGCGAGTAATTCCTTTTCAATCGTACTATAGTTAAGCTCACTCTCGTTAAGGGTTCGGGAAGCGTAACATACTGGTCTATCAGACCCTATTGGGCCTTGGGATAAGACAGCGCCCAAAGCGACATTAGAAGCGTCTGTTGTCAGGATAAATTCTCTGGTAAAATCGGGGTATTGTAGCACAGGATCATTTGTAAGGAGAGTTTTGCATTTTTCAAAACAGTTAACATAGTCAGAGTTAAGAGTAATCTTGTTTCCTTTCTTTAGGCAAATAGTAAGGGGCTTAGTAGTATGGGCAAAGTCAGGGATGAATTTTCGGTAATACCCAAGGAGGCCTAAAAATTGCTTAATTTCCTTTGGTGTCTTAGGTATCGGGTAGTTTTGTATCGCAGAGATTTTCTCAGGGTTCGGCTTTATGCCGTCCTTGCTTATTATATGTCCAAGGTAAGGTGTTTCAAGTTTCAGGAATTCGGACTTATCCATCTGGATCTTAAAATTTGATTCTCTTAACCTCTGGAAAACCTTTTCAAGATTGGTCATATGTTCCTGTAGCGATGTACTGAAAACAATTATGTCGTCGAGATACACGAGGCAAATTTCGTTTTGGAGGCCTCTCAGCACGTTGTCCATGACCCTCTGGAAAGTGCTGGGTGAATTACGGAGGCCCATCGGCATCCTGAGATACTCAAAATGACCTTGCTCTACGTTGAAGGCTGTCTTTGGTATGTCCTGGGGTCCATCTCAACTTGATAAAACCCGCTGGCTAGATCCAGTGTGGTAAAATAGTGACATTTTCCCAACTTATCTAGCACATCCGCGATGTTTGGAATCGGGTACTTGTCCTCAATTGTTTTATCATTTAACTTGCGGAAATCGACCACAAGGCGCCATTTTTGCTTCCCTGAAGCATCCACCTTTTTGGGTACAATCCAGATAGGGGAGCTCCAAGCAGAGTCGGAGGGTTGAATTATTCCTTGCTCGAGCATCTTAGCTATCTGATCTCGAACCTCCTGTCTGTGTATAAATGGATACCGATAACTTTTCGTATAAACTGGTACCTCGTCGGTAGTCCTAATTCGGTGTTTAATTTTATTGGTAAATGTAAGGGCTTCTCCCTCAATATAGAAAACGTCGGCATATTGGGAACAAAGTAATTTTAAATTAGTCGCCTCTTCCTCGTTCAAATGTTCCGTGCGCAGGCGCGATACTACGTCCTCTGCGCGTGTACTAGGGCACAGTTCGGTGCGCATGCACTCGATACCATGGAGGTCAGCTTGAGCTGGCTGGTCGAGCGAGAAAATGACGTCATTCTGGGATTGGTTTTCAACCTCTATATATCCACGGCTGTTTTTAACCACTGTAAAACAGGCATGAATCATGCAATTGCTAATTATCTGGTCTCTTACTAAGACCTCGCCGTCTGCGGTGTTAATCGGGGCTTTTATTATTTTCGACGTGCCTGCCGGGATTATTTCCTCGAAGTAATTATTTGCTTGGCTCGAGTGATATACTCGTATCGGATTGCTTGAAGTTCGGGTGAATAAAGTGTGTGTTTTAAAGTCAACATTAGCTTCCCAACTCGTTAATAAATTATATCCTATCAGACCATCAAAATAGTCGTGAAAACGATATATAAATAGTTTTATATCACCAGTGTCATTAAGATCCGGGAAACAGGGTATCGTTAGCGAATAATCATTTCGGCTCACGGCGTGAACGTTGGTGACCTCGAAAGGGTCGTACTTAAGGGGAAAATTTGGGAAATAGCGTTGTACTGCCTCGGGGCTAATAAAGGACTCGTTAGCGCCAGTGTCTATTAAAAGTTTGAGTGGTGGGTCGCTGATCTGAATATAAGGCAGTTTCCTTTGAGACTGTAGATTTATCTCTATTTTGGCTCTCGTGAGCTGCTGTCCTTTTGAAAATTTGGCTGTTCACTAGTGCTGGCGGCAGGTAAAGTCTCGTTGCTGTACTGATAATCATAATACTCTGCTTCGACGTTGGGACCAACGGCGGGATCAGATTCCGTATAATCATCATATGTCACTGTGGTATCGTAATTATATTCCGGTTGCATGTAATAGTTATCATAGTATGAACCGCCGGCATTGTATGAACATTCGTTCATGTGAATTTCGCGTGGTTTAAAAGAGGGCTGATTTGACATGGGCAATACCTTTGGAGAATAAGCCTGAACTCCACTCATAGGCTTAGGATTCGATCCGTACTGGGGGTTATTCCTAGGGGGTAGTCGAAAAACGTTACTTTGAGGGTTGTAATTAGGGGGACGGGCGCCGAACATCTGTTGCGTCCTAGTGGGCATACGGTTTTGAGGGTACGCTTGCGTTGGGTTAAATTTAGGTGGTTGCGTAGCTTGTTGCGTCGGGCGCTGACCAAAAGGCAGTGACCAATTCGGTATCTGGGGCGAATGGAATGGACGTGGTGGCGTAAACCCTGCGGCTGGCGAGGGCAAAGCTACCCTATTAGGTTGATGCGCTTTAGCAGTATCTCCTCGCTGTTGCACATACATTACATTGAGTTCTTCCTGCACGAATTCTAGGGCCTTCTCAATCGTTTCTGGTCGCATGCACCTAATGCGTGATCCCAAGGGTTCCTTCAGGCCGCGTACAAAAGCTTGCATAGCTATCTTTTTATAAAGAGTCCGTTTAGCTTCTATAGTAGTGCCTAAAGTTTCGTGTAACGTAACATACGTCATCATTGTGCCCAAAAGTGTCTGGCAATGGTCGTAAAACTCTTGGGGTGTCCTATTACCCTGGCTGGCTATTGAGAGGTCGTTGTATAACGCTGTCTCGTCACGTTGGTCAGAGAAATTGTTAACAAGGGCTGTCCTAATACCTAACCAGTTATCAGGAATGCCATTACTATTAATAATGCTTGCAGCAGTACCAGTTATTTTATTTAGTATTCCGTTAACAACGCATAGATTGAGCAATTCTCTTCCGGCTTCATTACGTACATAAGCGTCGACTACTTGATCACATATTTTAATGAATCGCGTAAGGATATTAGGATTGCCGTCAAATTCTGGGACTAGACGCAAGGTCTTGTAAACATCCTCTGGGGTCGCGGACATTATTGTATCGGACTCAAATAAGGTTACTGAACTATCTAAGGGACTTCCTAACTCTAAGTTGTCTAAATTCCTACGTAAATCTAGTGTTGCCCGTCGAACCTGACCCGGTGCAGGTTCTCGAGATCCCGATTTTTTGGGATAAAAAATTATGGAAAATAAGGATATACAGTATAGGGAAGCAAGCACACAAGAACAATTCAGGGGTACTCACATATGCTTCATTCTTGGTCCTTCACGGGAATCGATAGCTGGATTCGCCTCCGGTTTGCAGCTCGTAGATTCTGGATACTCGGCAGCGGTGCTTGATAGCCAACCCGGGTGGCTCGCGAACGCGCGGTCTCGATTTTTAGAGAACCCGAAATATTCACGAATTCGACCCGCGAGTATCCTACCGACTGCGCCAATTACGATAGCTACAATCGGAGGTCCGAAAAAAAACCAAAAACTTTTATTACTAATTTAATTAAAATCAAAGATACAAAAATTATAGCCTAAGTGCGATGACAATTGTTCGAAGTCTGAATCAAGAGTGCGTGCTGATAGAATTGCATTAGTTAGGTAAAGTCGTGTTATGCTGATCTTGCGCCTCGTGCGGCAGGTCGGTGAACGTGCGCAGCTGACTCGGTGGTTGTCCTTATGGTGCAATATGTAATTAACTTGAGAAGTAAAATAAATAAATAAATAAATAAATATTGGGGGACACCTTACACAGATCAACTTAGCCCCAAACTAAGCAAAGCTTGCACTATGGGTGCTAAGCGACGATATACATACTTAAATAGATAAATACATACTTATATACATAGAAAACATCCATGACTCAGGAACAAATATCTGTGCTCATCACACAAATAAATGCCCTTAGCGGGATTCGAACCTGGGACCGCGGCTCAGCAGGCAGGGTCACTACCGAGTGAACCAGACCGGTCGTCAAAAAAAGTGTCATGTGTTCTGCTTACTCTTTTAGGGAATATAGGCGTTAGTTTACATTTATGTGTGTACCCATGTAAATTAGTTACTTAGATATTCAAATTTAGGTATATTTATTTCTGCTCTTGGACGGTTGGTTGCACTTTGGACGGAAATGTACTGTATGTATTAGGTACCCTTTAATTAGCGTAAAAATAAAACGGAAGTACGCCAAACAGAAATAGTGTCGAAGCATACTGCCAACTTTATTTGCAAAAAAACAATAAATAATGTTGAAAATTAAGATACAAATGGTGAGCTAATTTTGAAGACAAACGAATAATAGGCGTATAATTTGCTCAAGTGACCTTAATTTGATCTGACATCCCATACAACCATTTCAGTCGCAAAATCTTCAAATCAGTAACTAACTGTCAAATGTGACATAAGGCGTGGTAACGTCGTGCAAACAATGCGACCGTATTGATACAATAACAAAATGTAGTCGTCGTGTGCACTCGTTACGGTAACAAAATGTGTACGAATTTGTGGCTGTCAATGTCACTGTCAGAATGACTTTTAACGACACTTTATTAGTCGACGTTTGCACACATAACGGTAACAACATGTGGACGAATTTGTGGCTGTCATTGTCACTGTCAGAACGGTTTCTGACAGTGACATTGACAGAATTTGTACACACATGTGTAGGTCTGATTACCGAACTGTTCCTAAACCACTGTATCCGCAAATGACAATCTGAAATACGAAGGTTTCTCAAACTGTCTTGTGAAGTTGTGGACTGGTTGATTTGAATCATTTAAATATGAGCGAATTAAATAATAATAAACAACGACGACCATTTAAGCACTCTTCGACATTTTATAGAAATGTGGGAAAGTTAAGAAAAGTGCAGAATGATTATACAAATAGATAAGCACTTTATAGTTACTTAATGTATTAAATATATAATTTTTAATTCTTATTGATAAAAATGAAGTGTAGTGTTGCTTTACACAATAAAAGTAGGAATCAAATGAAATAGAGTATTTACTGTGATATTAATAGAATTTCTGTTGCGCAATGATAGTTTTTTTCAGTACAGATGCTGCTTTTTTTAACGCAGTAGTGCGAGCAAATCAAGCAATGATTCATTTCTTGTCTGGTCGAAACTCTTAGCTTAGATTTAGGTACTGAAAATCGTCGTACGATACACGTGCGAAAAGGACATTCACAACTCGTGTCGATTTAAAACACTCCCTTCGTTCGTGTATTAATTTATCGCTACTTGTATCGATTTTCCTCTTTTCCGCACTCGTATCTACAAGTATTTTGTTTGGGTTACAAAAAAAACACATTATTTACTCTACTACGTTTTATTTATGTCTCTTTAACATTACAAATTTGTGGACACTTATCTATACAAAAATCTTGACAAAAGAAGTACAGATCGCTGAAATTAATGTTGATAGTAATATTAATGACGACTACTTCAACAAGTCAAGTGTCAATTGTGAAATGCCGCAAAATACTAGTTGCTCTATAGAAGACCATAATAATATGATCCCCGATCCTTTACAACCCATCAGCTCGGTACGCACGTTACAATTTTTTTTTAATCTTCTTTAGTGAGGACAACTGAGTACGACGGCATATTTAATTGTTTATAAAGTTTGAGGATACCTGAAAAAAATGAATACATTAGCCATTTTGAAAATCCAATAAATATTCACTGCTTTCGGTCACGCGTGTACGCTGCGACCATTTTGCGACCGTTTGTCGACCGTTTGGTGACCGTTTGGCGACTGTTTTTTACATGGAATATTACCGTCTTAATCCATATTTTAACAACTTTATTGGTTTTCTAGGCATTATTTTTATTATTTCAGTATAGTATATGCACCGGAGCACTAAAACTTCACCAATCAATATACATAACACGCAAACACCGAGTAGTCAATAATATTATTACTGGTTAAACTGAGGTAAATTGATGGCGCGTTGATAAATTTAGACTTATTTTATGAAATCACTCGAGCAATTTAATTGGCCATGGTAATTAGCCCACATTATATTACAAATGCAAACAATATTTATCTTTAACAAATTCTTACGCCATTACATTTTAATGTCAAATGATTTTATTTCTTTTTTACTTTGACGTCTCTGACAGTCGCCATTTGAAAAGAATGAAATGAACGAATGATTTTGGGAAAGTAGTCGCCAAACGGTAACAGTGTGTGCACGCGTAGTGCACACTTCTGTCACTTCTGTGACCATTTGTGCCTGTTACCAATCGTCCCCATTTGGGTCGCCGCGACTAAACGTCGACCGTACTGCGACTAAGCATTGAGACCCGAAGACCTGTGTGTACACAAAATAGGAGGATTTGCGTAGGAACGGCGACCGATTATGGTTATATGGGATGTCTAATTAGAGTTGTTATAATGACGCTTGAAAAATGATATAACTCTCTCAAACACTTTTAAATCATGGACTATAAATAATCCATAGTCCGTTGAACTGAATTTATTTAATTATTTATTGGAGCGAGGCCACGAGGGTCCCTGAAGGTAGAAAGATGACGCGCGAGCTCGTAAAGGGCATTATTAGGACAACAACAAAAACAACAATATTTATTGAGAGGGTGTAATGTGCCACTGCTATGTTAAGGCCAGTTTTTCTTTTGCTTTATCCAAACATCACAATTTTAAGCAGCCTTTGGCCATTCTTTTAAAAAAAACCGGCCAAGAGCGTGTCGGGCCACGCTCAGTGTAGGGTTCCGTAGTTTTCCGTATTTTTCTCAAAAACTACTGAACCTATCAAGTTCAAAACAATTTTCCTAGAAAATCCTTATAAAGTTCTACTAATGTGATTTTTTTCATATTTTTTAAACATATGGTTCAAAAGTTAGAGGGGGTGACGCACTTTTTTTTCCTTTAGGAGCGATTATTTCCGAAAATATTAATATTATCAAAAAACGATCTTAGTAAACCCTTATTCATTTTTAAATACCTATCCAACAGTATATCACACGTTGGGGTTGGAATGAAAAAAAAATATCAGCCACCACTTTACATATAGGGGGGGTACCCTAATAAAACATTTTTTCCATTTTTTATTTTTGCACTTTGTTGGCGTGATTGATATACATATTGGTACCAAATTTCAGCCTTCTAGTGCTAACGGTTACTAAGATTATCCGCGGACGGACGGACGGACGGACGGACGGACGGACGGACGGACAGACGGACAGACAGACATGGCGAAACTATAAGGGTTCCTAGTTGACTACGGAACCCTAAAACGAGTCTAGCTCATCTTGCTATAACATACGTGGTCTGCCGCGTCCCCGTATTGGGCGTAGGGAAAAGTTGACTATATAGGGGTAGGTTGATTAACTATTAAATAATGAGCCAAAGATCAAACTTGAGCCAACCAGTGAGGTACGAAAGTCCGTCACCTCCCCCCGCTCAGTCACCGGTGAGCCTCTCGTAAGTCGTACCTCATACCGAATCACTGGTTGGCTCAAGTTTGATTTTTGTCTCAATTTTTTAATAGTTAGTCAACCTACCCTTATAGTCAACTAGGGCGGTCTCCCTTACCTAAATTCAGTTTAATATTTAGTAAATAAATTGAATTCACTTCTCTAAACAAATTTCTGGAACGTTTACTAAGAAACTTGTCTTCTTAGTATTGTATATATTATTTGATGTAATAAACAGTTTGATAAAAGTGACATTGATTGCGGCAAGTTACGATTGTCCTTTACGACCGTCCTCAATATTTTGATTTATTGCTCAAATCACGACCAATAATTGTGCATCTGGTTCAATATGTTACCCTTTGGTACTTATTTAATAAAGATCAATATCACAACTTTCATCGTTTAAACATTGGTTTTTTTTTTTACCGGCTGGTCTCATCGTAATATCAGCGCTAGAAACAAGGAACTAACACTGGAGGAATGTGTTTATTTTATCATTAATATCATTATATTATAGTTAGCAACACGCTGTGATCGAGAAAATTATTACTCACTGTCCCAAGTGAAAAATTTGGAGAGTTTTGGATAAAAATTGTAAATATAATACAAAAATTGACCATTTAACTGTAATAATAACATTTGAGCAATTCTGTTCTTCTTTGGTTTCAATTTAGAACCATCGCCATCCCTAATGATCTTCAAATTTCGTGTTACCAATTATATATTCTGTGGTGCTACCCACCAATATAATATGAATATTCTATTTTGTTCAAACCCTTAGACTTGGCACATTTCACTCTAAAAAGGCAGGTGCTCTACAGATTACTAGTTGCCGGATGGTATTAGGTACCCTATTAGTTAATCGCAAAAGGTAACACTAGTGAGTAACTGACGGGCTGATATCGTATGGCAAAATACGAATACTTAAATCTCTAATTATTATTTATCTAAATAAAATTCCCATTTCGAAACTTGTCGACAATACCAAATGATAGTAAGGTATAGTAAGTACCTACGTTGATTTTCTATTGTGCAATAATGATTAAATAAAAAAAAGAGTCTTGGCGCCGAATACAATCGTACCATTTGGCGTTGAGACCCTTGGCCCGTGGGGTCCGAACGCCTTAAATTTATTTAAGGAACTGTCGAAAAAACTGACAGCGGTCAGCGGTGACCGTCGTAGGGCTGGCAGCTTCCTCACCCAAAGAATAAGCTTAGCGATACAGCGAGGAAATGCTGCCAGTTTCTACGGCACCATACCTAAGGAGTTCACCTGGTTTTTAATATTTTTAGTTTAGTTAGGTATTTATTTTTAGATTAAGCTTAATTTAGTTTATGATTAGTATTATTGTTTTTATTTATAATTATGTATCCAATAAATTGATAAATAAATGTGCATACGTCAGTATGAACACGTTATTAATATGTATTTCTTGTTTGGTATATTGAACGTAAGTTTCCTAATCCTAAAGACTTGAGCTTTTGTCAACAGTGTTAATCTTCAGAATATATTAAACCTCAGACCCCGTAGCCGAATGGCATTTCTCCGACGCGAAACGAAAACGAAACGCCGCGAAAGGTAGTCTGGCTCTGTCGCGCCAATACGCAAGAGCGATAGAAATAGATATCTACGAGCGTTTCGTTTCGTGAGCGTTTGTGCCATTCGGCTACGCACCCAGGGCCGCCGTCGATTTTACAGTAACATTCATACAATATTATGAATTTTAGTACCTACTTGAGAATGTATTGCTGTGTGCTAACACGTAAACCAAGAAATGTAACTGATGACACTTTATCCAAAATAAATCTTATTTTGACATGAATACTGATAGTTTTTACAAGCTTTTATTCAACTTGCCTTGTTAGTATGTCAGTGTGCGTCAAAACGTAGAAGCTAAATTTGACCCACTTCCCGATTTCCGATTTAGCTGAAATTTTGCACACATATGTAAATCACGTGACAATGTAATATTATGGTATCATGGAGCTGATCTGATGATGGAGCAGAAAGGTGGTCATAGGAACTCTGCCATAAACGTCGTCTCCTATCGAGTAAGGGGTTTTTAGAAACGTCTCGGAGAGCAGTAGATGACTGTTGAAAGAAAGGTGCAGTCGGCGATAAAAGCTTGTGCCAAAAATGAAATTTTTTCAAAAAACTTATTATTTTCTATCACCAATTTTTAGCATTAGCGTTGAATTTAAATGTGCTGAACAGGCTTCGCTCTACTTTAGTTACCAAGTATAAGCCTTCGTCTATTGTAGTCATTTTCAGATAGGACAAGTCTAAATACAGAGATGTCTATAAATTACGTTTAACGCGAATTATTAAACTTTTGCCCCTATTACCTTTGAAAGTCCGTTTGCTTTTGATTAATGGAATTACAAAAGTTCTGCATTGAAAACCGTAAATCTAGAAAGCAGTAAATCTTAATATGCACGATTTGGGAAGAAATCTAAGTCTAATTAAAACTGATTAGTTAATTTCCTTTTAAGCTCTTTTTTTTGTTCGTTTTGAATCTTAATTTCAAATAAAAAAACCCATATTTATTTATTCCACTAATTACTATCTACTACTACTAAATAATTTAAGTCGAAGTAATTTTAAACCAAGTTCTTTATTAAGAACTGAAATAAATGCAATGTACTCCTAGAAAGGCGAAAGTGACCAAGATCTTCAGTTGGCCCAGAAATTGAACTAGTGTTCACTAGGTGCCTGATATTTTCTAAAAACACCTTTATTTCTAACATTTTCAATAGAAGTTCTTTATTCTATTGTTTTATCCGATCGCTCAACACCGACGATTTGTAGGTAATTGTAATACTGGACGAGAAAAACAGTCTCAGATTTATTCATAGCACTATTATACGGTGTTCGGTCGTTCCAGATTTTAAATTTTAATCGCTCGTTTGCAGACCTCGACATCATTCTTGCCACTTTCATGTTAACCGTTTTATAGGCAACCTTGAATCGTTTCTAGCTGCTGAAAACATACGTACAGGTCAAATTACAAAGTGAAAACTGTTCAAGATTTTATATGACCACCAATGTTTTTATTTTATTATGACTAGTGCTGGTATTTATTAACCGAACATTTTTAGTATTATCAAAGACATAATATTGTAACTTCGTATAGACGGATAAAGTGTAAGCTATAGAGAAAAAGGTACGGTGGCATAGATGGTGTTACACCTTTGGGGAACGCTCGGCTAGATGGCTCTATTAATATTTGACATTTTAACACATATCAAGCTAACAATATGGGCCAAATTGTCAAAACCGAGGTTCTACATTTTTAAGCTTGTGTCGAGAGATGGCAGTCTTTGCACTGTGATTACACGCTTTACTTTGACAGTAACTATCTATAATACTCGATCCTCCTTGGTATTATAAATAACAGAATTTGGGTACTTACCAATATGATGCTTTTGTACGACTGTTATGTTATTCGATACAATCCAATAGAAGTTGACTGAATTCATCAAAAACACACATATATTAATATTCATCGCACTGTTGATGTCATTCTGTTTGTTAATGTCAATCACCTTGTGGATTTAGTGCATTATAAATTGCTACAAACTTATCTCTTGCAGTAAAATAAATAAAAAAAGTATCGTAGGAAGTAGGATATTTCGTACATTTGCATGCTTTAAAGTCAAGCTCGTATGCATATTGGTCGTGGTAGTTTGTTTATTAGCATGTATTCTTGTAACGATTGTTTGTGGAGTGACGAATGAAGTTATTTGACAGATTGCATCGTCATCTGCATTTGATTCATTTGATTCAGGCGGCGAATTGATTAAAATTATGTCAGTGACGGTACGTCATGCGGTAGTAAAGCTGCTGAGACTTGAGCAGTGATTTTAATTCAAAAAATTTAAATATAAAAACAATAGGAATATAAATACTTAAATATTGGGACACCTTACACATATCAACTTAGCCCCAAACTAAGCAAAGCTTGTACTATGGGCGCTAAGCGACGATATACATACTTAAATAGATAAATACATACTTATATTCATAGAAAACATTCATGACTCTGTAACAAATATCTGTGCTCATCACACAAATAAATGCCCTTACCGGGATTCGAACCCAGGACCGCGGCTTAGCAGGCAGGGTCACTACAGACTGAGCCAGACTGGTCGTAATATTAATTGGTACACATATCTTTTAATAATCTGAAGCCACTAAAACTGTAATATAGGTAAGCATGTTTTAACTCTCTTCGTAAAATTTGTAAGAATTTTAAATATTTTATTTTATTTAGAATTAGATCACGATGGTGTCTTCAAGCTGGAGCTTCGTAGGTTATCTAGGCTTTAAGATATATGAAAAAAAAACTGTCTTCAAGAATCTGGTACTGAATAATGAAATAGAAATTCCCATACCCCTTATTGCTTTGTGCAGGTAAGAATGAAAATAAGCCGTCGTCTTTGCGCAAAAAAATCGATTCTCGTGCTGATCGTCCTACAGAGATAGCTTTTTAAGTAACTATCTCTAGTATCACGAAAGAAGCAAAGTATTGCTTTTACTAGGCATCTAAGAGAGATTTTCCTGATATTCACGTAGCCTAGGTACTGATCGCGAGGAAAAGTTTAAGTGCTTTGAAATAATATCAGTCTACTGTAATCTGTATACCTACCATTAAACGCGAAAAAACAAATATGTAATAACGCCGCCGCTCGCCGTAAAGATTTCGATCGTTGTACGAGTAAGTTGTGTTCCTTCAGTTTAGCATTTGCATACTAGTTTGGCTAGGAGAGTTTAGGTGTTGAAAGTTCACACTTTAAGCTACACATGCGATGGATAGTATTCTTCAGAGACTTAATGGAAAAAATAAGAAAAATCATTCAACCTAGTTAAAGTCTGAGTTCAATTTATTCTGTAGGTCCAGGGTGAGGCTATGTTTCCTAATATTTATTTATTTATATTATTTGTGTGATGAGCACAGATATTTGTTCCTGAGTCATGGATGTCCTCTATCTATATAAGTATTTATATATTATATATATCGTTGTCTGAGTACCCATAACACAAGCCTTCTTGAGCTTACCGTGGGCCTCAGTCAATCTGTGTAAGAATGTCCTTATAATATTTATTTATTTATTTATTTATTTATTTTGACTTTTACATAATATATGTTCATTGCCAGCACTTTCACCATTATACATTATACAATTTTCAGAAGCGAAACGGATCGGAAAGCAGAGAGCCTCTATTTGAGCTATTTCAACGTTATTTCATTTTTTTTCTTTTTTGACCTGTCTATCTAAACGAGACGCTAACTGTTTCGTTTTTTATTGTGTTCCATTTTTGTTAGTAAAAAATCTGTTGCTATACGGATCTTGTCATTCACGAGGACGCCTGCCTTGGTTCGTATTGTCTTGTCATTAAAGGTGAGATTTGATATATTGGCGCGTCATTGTTGACACGATGTAAGAGAGGTATTGCGAATGTCATCTCGGTTTTGTATGATATGGCAGAGCACAAGGGATGTCATTACAGTCTAGAGCAGGACCCAACCTTGCAGATACACTATACCTTACTCATAGTATTGTAATTCTGCTGTTATGACTGCCAGAGCACAACTCGGGTGAGGAGTAGTTGGTAACGCGCATGTAATCCTCTGACATTGCAAGCGTCCAAATGCAGACTGCTATAAACCAGGTCTGTATGTTTGTTTGTCACCGACGTAGTATAAAAATACTAACCTATCTGTTACCGGGGTGAACCCGGCGCTCCTGTTGGCCGTGACGTTCTCCACTTTTCCCGTTGTCCCGGCCACTTTAAATGAACACTTGAAGCGTATATAAGGCGTTTATTATAAACTTAGTTATTGCGTTAGTTCGATTCTTATGTACGTTGATTTTGATCTGAAACAAAGGAAAAAAACGTTAGAAGCATTAAATTGCTACCTTCCGTGTCCACTAAATATTATAGGACATTTTTTACACAGATTAATGTGGGTACTCAGACAACGATATGTACAAATACATATGCATAGAAAACACCCATGACTCAGGAACAAATATCTGTGCTCATCACACATATAAATGCCCTTACCAAGATTCGAACCCGGAACCGCGGCTTAGCAGGCAGGGTCACTACCCGCTAACCCAGACCGGTCGTCAAAACTGTTAATAAAACCTTCAGTTCTTTTTTAGAAATTGATAAAGTTCAATGGATCTGCAGTCATTTGTAAGAATCAATATGCCGATCAACGTACTGTGGCTCCCTCTCCCATATCTCAAGCTCAAGTAAGTAAACTAATTAATTTCGCTAACAAAACCTTGTTATAAATTTTTGTATAAACAAATCAAATCAGAATAGCAATACGTATCGTATCCTCTTGAGATCTCAAAACAGGCACATTCTCATTAATTACCGTGACTCATCGGCGAGTAACTTATAATGTAGATAGACAGCTGTCTGAACTAACGGTATTTTATACCGATAAATCCATTGACTTCTATGTTGTAAGTATAATTGATATCAAAGCCTAGCGACAATCATACGACATACCTTATACCTATCGTTTTTTTCTTCCTATTAATATACTGCCACTTGAACAGCAGCAATCAGGAGTTAAAACGTTTTTAGGCTCTTAATAAATTCCCTCAGATCATTGTGCTTAAGTCACTACCAAAAACTGACCAATCCCAATTACGAAGCGTGTAGCGTGCAACAACCCAAGTAAGCGCTCGACGTTTACAAAAGAACCAAAAGGACTGACACTTAAAAAATAAACTTCTCATTGAAAATAACGACCGTCTGTTCTGCGGTTTTTTCTAATCAACCAAATACGTTCGAGCACGCTTGCAACAAATTTTCAAAAGAATCGTTCAGAACAATGGTTGACCGCGAATATAACTAAACTCGCGCCATGTTCAGATGAATCGGTCAACAAATCCGCGTTGTACCCTTGCCCTTGGAAACGAAACGTACGGTCATTTCATTCCACATATACTATACCTACTAAAAGAACCAGTATCCGATGCGATCTCCGGAAAGCGCGCACAAACAACCTCTCCGCTTTTCGGATTTAAGTTTGAATTCGCTCAGTGACTGTGCAGCTATATTGCATTTGGCTGCCAAGCGAATGCACCGCTGCAATGAGTTAGCTAGACTGTTTGAATGTCAAACCAATGATCGGCGTCTGCCACGCCGTCGCAATAAAAGAATAATTTATTCACATCCGCGTAAATAAGATGATGGATTCGCAAATTGGAAATTTGGACTGGGCTTGGTAACGGAAGCCAAATTGATTGGGTACATACATCGTTTAGATTGCCTTTGCTCTTTGACGGTGAAATGGTAAATACTTTTTCGCGTCACGAGTTTCGTCATTAATTATTTTTGAAAATATACCTTTATTAAAACAATAATGGAAAACTGATGCTTTGGTGAGCTATTTCCGAATGCAAAATTGTTTTTGTATGTAGGTATAAATGCCCTATCTCGGCAATGTTAAATAAATAAGCTACATGTAGCTTTGGCTTCTTCTATCTTTATCCACCTGTCAATGACTGTTTTTTTCGGCTAGTTTGGTTAATTTTATTGTGTAAATTACTATTATTTGGACAATAGTAGCATACATACGTTTATTGCTATGTGCTGTGTAGTCGGAATCAAAGCTTGACGAACCTTTATTCAGAAACGTCGTTTAATAGTAGTTTAAGTATAGGATAGAAAGTTTGCTACCTTGTTGATATCGGTTTATCACTTAATTATTTAGGTCGCAGTCTGATCTAAGTTATAATTTCGCAGATAGGACATAAAGTTGCCCTAAATAACAGACGGGTCGCCCCGTTTTAGGGTAAAACGATTTGTCACTAACTTTCAGCGTCCTCTCGGAACTAGCCAAGTAGGTCATGCAGGTCAGTTGAATCTAGTATAAAAACATTTTTTTTAGGTTAATCAAAAGAAGTGTCGTTTATATGCTCAAGAAAGTCTTTCCAAAGTATGTCTTGATGTGAAAAAAAAATATTATGAGATTATGACCGTTTGTGATTATTAATGATTATTTTCTATCTTCAATTGTTGCCTTAATATACTGTTTCCTCTCTGGTTTTTGACCTACCTAAATCTGTAGCTGATGTTACCCCTTAAATGACCATGCAGTATTGATTCGCGTGGGTTTTGCCAAAGTTGATTCCATCAATATTTTGAGATTAGCGCCTTTGGATGCAAGCAAAAAAGATAAAGTGTCAGAGAAGTGCAAATAATCGATCAAAATCTTTGTTGTACACATTTATAAAACGAAACAACACACTATAGAGGCTGAAAAAGGTTGCCACACTGCTTAAACCATTTTCTTTAACCTACGTCATTTTTGGTTCTACTGACTAACCGTTTGGGGGAAATGTACCTACATAAATATAATTTATGGGCGCTATAAATTTTCTCATATGAAAAACTCATGGTACTTACCTACTCACCTATTTATATCCTATATCATCATCATCATCATCATATCAGCCCTTTATCGCCCACTGCTGAGTATAGGCCCCTCTTCTAATTCGCCACTTCTCCCGGATATATGAATTTATGTGCACCAGAAAGCCACGAACTTGGTTCTTGGTAGGCCCTTTGATTTCATGCGTTTTTGCCAAACGCCAATACAAGTAAGTACCTACCTATCTTCACGGTCTTGCGTAACATGTCAACTTGAATCAAGACATCGGCCTTTGTGACCATCATTGGCGTAACTTTTTGCCATCGTGATGAAAATTTGTTCGTTTTTTTCCGATTCTCTTGTTTCTAATGTGGTCGTACTAGTCGCCGGAGGCCAGAGTGGTTTTAAAATTACTTATTACTAAAATTATGTAAAATGATCACCTTAAATTCACAACCTAGATGCGGTGTGTGATAAGAAGAAAGCATTAGAAATACAATACTGCGCTCCAGAACGGGAATAACGGACGTAGCTGCAACTGCTGCCAAGCTTAAATGGGACTGGGCGGGACACGTCTGCCGGATGCCGGATGCCCTGTGGTCCAAGATAGCCACTCGTTGGGTACCACAAATTGTAAGGCGTCGCGGGAGACCTCGCCAGAGATAGCGTGACGAGCTTGACGCCTTTGATGAGGACTGGTGGACTGGTGGGAGACTTCAGGGGATAGGGATGCATGGAGGAATTTGAGGGAGGCCTTTGCCCAACAGTGGGACGATATGGGCTCTTAATAAATAAATAAATAAATAATCTTCATTATTATTTCATTATTTTACTCCTCGGTTCGAGTACGATGCAACTTATTTACGGAGGTTTAGACAATAAGCCAAATGAAATGAAATGAAATATTTATTTTTCCAAGTAGGCATATTACAAAGCGCATATGAACGTCAAACATTCTGTAGCGAAATATCAGTATCACGTTTTGTTTTGTACGGAGTGGTACGGAAAAGGGATAAAGAAAGGAATTGAGACACTGCGATACGATTGTCTACGTGGTAATCGCAACCATAGCCCACTTTATTCCTTATGTCCTTATTCCTTTCCTTAGTTCCTTACTGCAGCTTTCATTAAAAACAATTGCAACGACAAAGTAACGAAAATAACGAGAATTAGTCGTATAAATTCTTAAATACCCACTTTTTCTTTATAAATTACAATTATCTCCGCGCCGACACACGTAATGAAACAATTTTACAAAAATGTGGGGGTAATTTGCGAAGAACTAAGCTATGCAGTCTAGGTATGTTATTTCCAACTGTTTTCTAATGTGCCCAGTATATTTTGACCTGGTAACTCATAAGAATGACTCGTATTTGGAGGTCACATGATCACTAGTTTCAGAGTCGAATGCTTTGCCAAGGGAGTGTAATAATGAGCTAGCGTCTCTAACGAAAGTGTTTGCGTCGCATTTTTCACTAACCGTTAGGGACAAGAAATGACTGCTAAAATAAGATGGCTTTACATCGTTTAATCTTCCGTAACTGTTCAAGGACTTAGTTGCTTTGGATAAAAACTTTTATTACAACCGGGAAGTTTTTTTCAAAATACCTGTTTAAAAAATAAAAATTCACAACGCTTGTACAGGATCCTTAAGGGTTGACAACACGCGTCCCTGTTCCCTGACCGTGCCTAAATGCCTAGTTTATCATGCAGGATATATTCTTTTCCCGAAAAGAAGGGTTATGTAGATTTCAGTAGTTGTAACGTGCATATGTGTATTGTAGGTACCCTATATGTGTAGGTACTTTTACAAGCTAGATTTTCGGTGAAGTTGTTAGATGTAGATAGGACTACCTACTACGACTTCCACATTCGCGAACTCGAACCATCGGTAACACCGTTTAGGCCAAATAATATGACCAACTACGTTAGGCCAAATATATCCTATACATAATGTTTAAATCAGACAACTATAAATGCATGACATATCGCATTTAAGTTTTCGCAATTTCAAGGTTAGTCCCATTCAAAGTTACTCAGTATGACCCATATAAACAACCTGAATAATACGTTGGTCAAATTTTTCATCAGTTAAACAGTTCACCTCTAAAGGTTAAAAACAATTAGTCTTCCAGTTAAAAAAATAAGTAACACGCGTTACCCGCATTGTTTTAACTCGAAACTTCACCTTGACGGCAAATCGGAGGACAAGTTTTTTTGCTCAAATCTTTTTGCGTCGATACATAATATCGGCACAATGGTGCTGGGTTGAAAGACTTGAAAGGAATACATTAGTGCGCGGTCGTCGGCTCCGACTAACAATGTGGGACAGATCGAATATACAGCCGAGAGATAATGTCCTGGGTAATTTTCGGGCTGCTTGCACGATTTTTGGTGTTGGCTCTGACTGAGCCACCAGAATACACAACAATATTTTGCAGAAATATTATATGGGTTAAATTGTGGCTTAGGCGAGAGGCTGGCAACCTATCACTGCAATGTCACAGTTTCGTTTTCTTTCAACCCCTTATTTGCCAAGAGTGGCACTGAAGCTTTAGTAGTTTCATGTGCTCTGCCTACCCCTTTATGGGATACAGGCGTGATTGTATGTTGTATGTTTATTTTGCAGAAAACCTATCTTCTCGGTCGTTTCACTCTTAACAGAGAAGTATGCCTTTATCTATTTTTGAAACGAATTGAAAAAGCCTTAGACACCACGCCGCCATCCTTTTCTGTTAGATGCCGAAAGGGTAACATTAAAAATCCCAATAACACATAAAACACATTTAACGCGTATAAGAACGAATAAAAGTAGAAACACGCTAAGGAGTTAAGGTTTCTCGTCCTGCCTTTCCATTTTGTTATTTATTTATTATAAAGATCTCCTATAGGATCATCATCACAGGCCTTTGCGCCTATTGCAGACGATTACGCATTGCTGTTTAGGCAACGGGTTTGATGACTGTGGAGGCGATTCGCGAACGGCACGACCTGCCACATTTTTGGCAGAGAAAACTCATGCCACCTGAGGTTCCAGTCTCGGTTTGCTTTCTGCGACACCTTTTACTATCTCAAGCATTAAACCAGGCTTCGTCGCATAGCCTTCTCCCCTCGACAACACGCTTTCGACATTCATCACGATCGTCAGCTAAGGGTTTCCCAGGCTATAGCATCACACTCTCGCTTATTAGCTCATACTGCAACAGATACCTTGCTAACCGCAGCGATACTGGTCCTATTTTGATGAAGTCACTACGTGGTAGACCTTCGCTTGCGCTACTGTTTCCCTGAAAATTTTGATTTTATGACCAAGACTGTTAAAAAAGCTACTTAGTTATAGCAGAGTTGCAGGCTTCCATAGACGAAGTAGACTGCTTACCATAATTATACAAATTACTATAATAGGTAACAGGTAACAAAAAAAAAACTTTTCGAACACTTCTTCTAAGTAACAGGCTATCTAGCCTGGCCCTGTAGCCGAATGCCATTTCTACGACTCGAAACGCATCGCGGAAATGTAGTTTGGCTATGTGCGCCAATACGCAAGAGCGATAGAGATAGATAGCTACGAAAGAAATATTATCGTGAGCGTTTGTTACAAACGCTGCCGTTTACACAAAAACGGTTTGTGTGCGTTCAAGTGACATCTGCGCGCTGTGCTCACTATCGGAATATCACTCTGTAATTTATGAATTGCGAATGAGAGTTAGATATAAAACGTACAAGTAACATTTTAGTGCTATAATTTTGGTTTTCGACGCCAAATGCTACTATAGATGTCGTATAAAGGTTTTCGCCGTGACCGCTTGTCGTATAAAAGCCTCCAGTAACACCTTTTAGCTCTATAAGCTTATACCGCTAAAAGGTGTTATTAGGAAGTGATGTAAACGTTTATATCACCATTTTATAGAGCCGCTATAGGCCTGGTCTATAACAGGATCAAATATGACTACTATAGATCTATATTATTGTATAATGGTGTTAGGAATCACTGCTATGCAATCAATTTGCGCTATTAAGGTTCCCGGCAAGCCGCTATAGTTGTTGCGTTATACAGCTAAAAGGTGTTATTAGGAAGTGATGTAAACGTTTATATCACCATTTTATAGAGCCGCTATAGGCCTGGTCTATAACAGGATCAAATATGACTACTATAGAACAATATTATTATATAATGGTGTTAGAAATCACTGTTATGCAATCAATTTGCGCTATTAAGGTTGCCGACAAGCCGCTATAGTTGTTGCATTATACAGCTAAAAGGTGTTATTAGGAAGTGATGTAAACGTTTATATCACCATTTTATAGAGCCGCTATAGGCCTGGTCTATAACAGGATCAAATATGACTACTATAGAACAATATTATTATATAATGGTGTTAGAAATCACTGTTATGCAATCAATTTACGCTATTAAGGTTCCCGACAAGCCGCTATAGTTGTTGTGTTATACAGCTAAAAGGTGTTATTAGGAAGTGATGTAAACGTTTATATCACCATTTTATAGAGCCGCTATAGGCCTGGTCTATAACAGGATCAAATAACCTACTAAAGAACAATATTATTGTATAATAGTGTTAGGAATCACTGTTATGCTATCAATTTGCGCTATTAAGGTTCCCAACAAGCCGCTTATAGTATTTTTAGTAGTCGTATTTTAACAGAAATTAAAACCTAACTATACCACTATTTTGGGATATAGTGGCTTTGGAAAACACTGCTACAGTATTTAACACTGTAGTAGTGATATGAATACCATTATAGAGCTATTTTGCTGTATAATGAAGTTTTCAGGATACGTTTATATAGCTTTGAAAAGCGTTAATAGTCGTTTTCTAATGCCTTTTATATCTCATCGCCGTATACGTCACAATTACTCTTTTATATCACAGAACTGTGGAATAATGGTTTCGGTATCTCTTTTAAAACACAATAGCGTTATAGCTAAGTTTACTATATGTTTTATAAAAAAAAACTGTTTAGAAGATCTTTCTATAGTAAAACATTGAAAACAAGTATTGTTTTCTATATAAAGAACTTATAAATTAAACTGGATCATAGTTAAAGTCTCATGCAACCCTAATTGAATCAACAATGGCCGGGCTTATGGCAGTGAATGCGTATGATAAGTGACATAGTCGAACTATAAAAGCGTATGTTTTACTTCTTGGATTCATAGTAGAAACTATGGTGCCAATAATGTTATTGTATTAAATTATATTTATTTATTTTATTCAAAACAGGTATAAATCGAGGGCGCACTTAAAATACTCCATTAAACTAATATTCTTTTAACGGTAAAATTTCCATCGCATACCTTTTTGCAGTAATGATGGAATTATACGAAATCCAAATTATTTTGATTGACACTAAACTTCACAAGTTCACACGCCACTTTTTATAAAGTTCCTCGTTTAGAACAGTTTTTGTTAAATATTACACACATTAAATTATTTTAGAAATTTCATTCATTCGCATTAAAAGGGACGGCAACTGCTATTACAGAACAAAAAACCTGTATAACGGAATCTCAAATGCTACTATAGCATAAATTGATACTATAATAGCGTTACTGTGTCCTCTATGTCAACAAATTAGCACAATAGTCATCATCACATCACCATTATAGACCTTAAACGTCACGGATGATACTGCTATAGCCCTATTATATCACTAAATGGCTGCATAATTGCGCCAAATCGGCTCTACAGTACCAATATAGACTATTTATAGGACCATTTAATGTGATTTAATTTGGTGCTCTCGACCACTATAGGACCAGAAATTGTTACTTGGGGTTACACGAGTGTCATTTATCAAGTGGGAAAACAGATTCAGTAAGATTAATTAGGTAATTGAGGCCCTTTTTTAGGGTTCCGTAGTCAACTAGGAACGCTTATAGTTTCGCCATGTCTGTCTGTCCGTCCGTCCGTCCGTCCGTCCGTCCGTCCGTATTGGATAATCTCAGTAACCGTTAGCACTAGAAAGCTGAAATTTGGTACCAATATGTATATCAATCACGCCAACAAAGTGCAAAAATAAAAAATGGAAAAAAATGTTTTATTAGGGTCACCCCCCCACTACATGAAATGGAGGGGCCTGATATATGGAATTTTTCATTCCAACCTAACGTTGATATATTGTTGGATAGGTATTTAAAAATGAATAAGGGTTTATTTAAGATCATTTTTTGATAATATTAATATTTACGAAAATAATTCACAATTTCACATATTTACAGTATTTTTAACATGGATTTATGTCAATTTATGTATGCGCTAATGAATTCCATGATCGTACTAAAACAATCAAACATTTTGTGTCAAAACGTAATTGTTTGTTTTAGCGGTTTATCGTACAATGGCGTTTTTGCCTTGAACAACATCCTTGAACTCGCGGAGAAGCAGAAGTCACGATATTTGCATATAATGAATGATTGACTGTTACTATGTGGAAATTTTATTTCAAATACGACGTAACATAAGGTGTACATAAATATGCAGAAGTATAAGGTACAGCGGGGCAAATCTAGACTGGGGACAATTGTAACTAATCCATTTTTTCCAATAATTACACTATGATGTTGAGTTCTAGTTCTTCACTGAACACGCCTACCATATAGAACCGGTGGACACTCTATTTAATAATGCAAACATTGCAAAACATGGAAAAAATGGACCAGTTACATTTGTCCCCGTTGAGATTTGCCCCGCTGTACCTTATCCTATATTATAGACATTAAAGTGTGTAAAATTTAAATTTATGTCAATAAAATACACTTTTCATAAGCCTTCTAAATATGTAGGAGCATATTTTCATATTGCGGCAAATGGTTTGACCGACTGAGGGAATTAAATAGTATACAATATGCGCGCTTCTCGATTTACTATTTTTTGGAATTTAATTTAAAACAATATTAAGTAGTAGATAAAAAAACTGATTTATAGAAGAAAGGGAACAGCGCGTTTGCGCTATCCTAACATATATATTATTCTAAATCGTTAAAAATTGACGGTAGAAGCTTAAGAGCTTAAGAGCTCTCTTCTCTTCAGAGAGATCGGTATGTCCATATTAACTGACAATAATGACGTTGTTGTCAACACGTTGCACGTTGTTTACATCATGCACGTGCCATTAAGTCCGAGTAACTTGATATCGAATGTTTCAGCCATGCACACACGATTCGACATTAGTTGTAAGGAATTTGTTCACGCACGCTTTACTTCAGTTTGGCGAAACTTATTGAGACAGTGTGGTATGTGTATATTATATGGTATGTCCTGTGTCATATAGGCTACGTCAGTCACCTGAGAGATCACGACTACTTACGTGCCGACGCGACGGAAAGTTTCCAAAATTCAGAAATTTTCACATAGGAAAACTTCGGAAACTTTCCACACTTTGTATGGACAATTGTATGGATGGAAACTTTCCATTTCATAAATTTAAATTCTCTTTATTTTTCGTGAAAATTTCGTGAATTTTTCATGAATTTTAAGATTTTTTTTTGAAAAGTTTCCGCAACTTACACATCACTACTCACGACCATTGCTCTCACTCAGGTAACCGGTACAAACCCTTCGCCGGGACAGGATACTCACTAAGACTCACTAAGACTCCTGTGTAGTCCTGTGTAGTAACTATTAGGGTTAAAAAAAATCCCACCCCTTTTCCCCCGGTTTTATCATTGTCGACTGTGAGATATGGGTTTGGCAATTTAGTTTTCTTGTGACCTTTAATTGCCTGGAATAGTACTGAAACTTGAGCAGTTTCATGTGCTCGGCCTATCCCGTTTGGGAATACAAGCGGCATAGATTTATGCACAATATGGGGCTTTCCATTTGAAATCCCAACGAATTATTAATATTGGTCCTTAAAATATTGGATAAAAAATATTGGACAAAAAACAAATTTAACAGTTTTTTTTTATTCCAGGAATCAAGTCAAAGTTTCTAGGAAACTTTCTTTTTAATACGTGAAAAGATATCTCCAGAATAAATCTGATAGGTAGACTGAGTCTGTCTGGCCGACTTTTACTAAGCTTCTTTTATTAAGATTCTATAAAGTACATTATTAATATTATTTCGCACTTTTTTATGATTTTATATGAAAATTATTAAAACGAAACACATATTTTTACCATACAAAAATTCTGAAAGTTTCCTTGGTGTTTTTTCCAAATTTTGAACCCATGTACATATATACGTGATTTTTTTCTAGCTTTTTAGGATTTGAGTACCTAGATGAAATCCCTGTACAAAGGAGTCCATATTGCTAATTAAATGTACAGCAGCCGTACTTAATTCAAAAGCTTCATCTTTTAAACATCGCTTTCTAAAACCACTGAAACAAAACAACATAGGTGGACGAGTGTTCCAGCAGTAGGTAGATACATATCCACGACTATCAAAACAAAAGATGCGTCAAGGCAGACACGGGTACACGGAATTCAATTAGTTTATAGGAAGATTGATAGAGCGGGATATTGGCGTCATTCGTCTCGGATATTAATTGGTGCCTTTATTATGCCCATGTGTTAACCGCGCTATCGCCAGGATACCTAGCCAACGTTACAATCGATTACGCTTCGTAAGCGCATCGTAGTCGTAGTATCGCCAGACGCCGACAGAAATGCAGTCTGGCTCTGTCGCACCGCGCCAATATGAAAGAGCGACAGAGATAGATAGCTACGAAACAGATATTATCGTGAGCGTTTGTGTGCATTCGGCTTCGCCGGCAGTAAATGTGAGTGTGTAATTACAACAAGAGGAAAGGGTCGATAAAAATCTTAGTCTCGATTTTCCTCTTTTAGTACTTAGATTGATTCCATCTTGCATTTTATATCTTATTATTTTGATTGTGATTGTAACGCTAGTAGGGTAAACTCGCCTTATTCGGTGACACGCCTAATGCGGTGATACAAGCTTTGAAGCACTATTCCTAAAGACGATTTTTGGTTGTTTCATCGAATTAGGTATGTCACCGAATGAGGCCAGTTTACCCTAAGTATCAAATAGGTAGCTTTTACACGACAGTAAAGTACTTATTTATAAAAATCGTAATTCATTTGTTGAAAAAAATCATTGCTCCAGTTTTTTTATATATCGTAATTAAATTAATCGAGAGCGTTTGTATGGAGAATTGAGAATTGACCTCTACTGTTGCGTATTCAGAGACGTCAAAATACGTCTAAAACTGACGTATGCATCGGTTTTATGCCAGTCAAAACGAATCTTTAGACCTTAGACCTGTTTTAGAATTCGTATAACACCCAAATTTGAATTTAAAAAGTACACAATACAGCTCTTATTACTTTATTGTTGAGATTATTTTCATCACACAAGGCAGATAAAGGGATCATAATTAATCATATTTATATTCCTGAGTGGTAGTCATCAGTATTATGTCCAGCTAAAATGTTGGGTTATTTTTATGACCGACAATCCCACGCACTGGTTATTTGCATTCAAATGTGCTTTGTACAAATTCTGCCTGCGATTTTGATTTTCGGGATTCATTATAATTGAGATTTGCACGTTTTAGTTATATTTTTTATTTTAAATGAAATCAGACAATGGCAAAAACACTCTAGTGTAAGCTAAACTCTATAACAGGTTATTGGCCTAACGGTCAATAGTGTACTCTTATTCACAACGTTTAATAAAAATAATGTATAACTTTATTTGTAAAATAAGTAGGTATAATCTTTTAACCCATACTAAGCGTATCTTGGAACAACTGTGTTATTTTTTAAAGTACAAGTTGGCTTTATGACTAGAAGTTGCATTTGAGTATATAGATACTTCCTTCAGTTTACAATCTAGCCCAGAAATAAATTAACTCAAATGCAACTTCTAGTCATAAAGCCAACTTGTACTTTATAAAATAACACAGTTGTTCCAAGATACGCTTAGTATGGGTTAGAAAGCCTTGGGAGCCCTATTTTAAGTACAAACACTTGAATCAAGTCTCAATAAACTGTATTTGACATGAAAATACATAGCGATAATATTTTTTTTATAGAATATTCAGATATACGAAGCTAGAAATAGGTTGCACAAGGAGGTTAGCTAAAGCAGCCACAATAGTCTTTTTAAACTATGTATATGTGATGGATATTTTTGTGTGCCTATTTGCTAAATTCCATTAAAATTCATTTTACAAACAATCTACATAGTAGGCACTAGCAAAGACATATATAATTCCGTATAGACAGATAAAGTCTAAGAAAAAAACGTACCTCAGTACCATACAGAAAAAGGTACGGTGGCCTAGATGGCATTACACCTTTGGGGTACGCTCAGCTAGATGGCGCTAATATTAATATTTGACATTTTGACACATATCGAGCTAAGAATAAGGGCCAAATTGCCAAAACTGAGGTTCAAAAGTTTTAAGCCTGTGTCAAGAGATGGCAGTCTATGCACTGTGATTACACATTTTACTTTGACAGTAACTCACTATAATACTCGATCCTCTTTGGCACTAGGTAGGTATCCAGTGATTTTATCGGTAAATATTGACGACCATTTATTTTTACCAATCAGTTCAATATGTTCAAATGATTACAAGTTCTAACAAAGCCATAATAATGTAAGGCTAAGCGGGTAAATACAAAACATGTAGGCTGTAGGTACAAACAGTACGAAAATCGGACTTAAGTAACAAGTTAAATAAAACAATAGAACAGAAACTTTGTTCCATTTCTGTGTATTTCCACCCAATTTATGAGGTTTCCTATTGTTACTGGAGCTTTTGATATTTTACGAATTAATATTGAAAGCGTGTTTATTTGATTATTCATATCAAATTCTGACCAAAATATTTGGTAAAATTCTTATCACGTACACGTCACCACTCAGGTCACTCATTTTAAAGTGATAAGAAAAAACTATCTGAAAAAAATAAATATAAAAGAAGCTAAGCCGCAAGAAAGACCCACAGCTCTGTAGATGGGAAGACGAAATAAAACTAACAGCGAGACCATTCTGGAGAAGAGCAACCATGGACAGGACACACTAGAGGGATTTAGAGGAGGCCTTTGCCAGGAGGCAAACTGAGTTACGGGACTTAATTTAAAAACTAAAGAACAGATCAAAAACCAAAAAGAGAAACTCAACTTTAATGCCAACAATGAAAAATCAAACTTTACTAAAAACTCAGTACGAAAGGCTATTTTAATTTAATTTTAAAAAAGAAGCTAAGACTCGTTATTCATGTAGCAATGCTGATATGCAGCTGGTATTTATCTACACTTATTTCATCCTACCGGCTGCGCCAAGAAAAATATCAAGAATTGTTTGAATTATTTATATATACATATATCATTTTGAAGGAGAAATAAAGTGAACGATACCTAAAACTATTAAACACTGAATACATACAATTTTACTACAAATAAACCTAATGGTTTTAAATGTATATACTTACTTATGTAAGTAGGTACACAAACTGAAACTAACAAACAAACAAACAAACACAATCAGAGGAAATCAGGAAACTTAACGGTGTAACTAAAAGGTTATTTATGTAACAAATCAAGAAGCCTAAGAAGTTTATTGGTGGGTTAATACAGAGTTTCGATATACTTTCTAGAACTTCCTTGATCCTAATGTTTGAATGTATAGAAATCTAATCTTATAAATGAGTTTATCGTACCTAATTTACTAATATGTAGATTAGTAGAGAACCAGTGTTTAGCAGCAAAATAAATAAGAACATTATGTCTTTTTAGGGTTCCGTACCAATAAGGTATAAAAGAAACCCTTATGGTGCCGCTCTGTCCGGCTGTCTGTCTGTCTGTCTGTCTGTCACATTACTAAATATCTCGAGAACCACTTATGCTATAGCTTTGAAATTTGGAATATTTATGAACATTGTGAACCTCTACAAATTGGAAGTATTATTTTATTTTATTTATTAATATTAATTATAGAAAATGGTCAAAATGAAAAGGGGTCAAATTGTAAATGTCAAGTTACTAAGTCAAGTGGGGTCTCGTTAGAAAGAGCTGTACGTATCAATCAAAACTATGTAAAAAAAAATACCGTCTATCTTGTAAACTTTTTATTTATTTATAAAAAACCTTTCAGATTTACATTTTCAATTTCACCACCCTTGTGGTTGTTTATTGTACCTGTAATTTTTACAGAATAACAATAAAAATACCTGCTTTCAAATAGAGGAGAAATGGTTAAAATCGGTTCAATCAATAAATAATTATTCCATAAAAATCATCTTCCATACTTTAAGCTCGCGCACATTAGTTTACTTAATTTGCCTATAGATGTCGCTGTACATTGAACGCTCATTTCCTACATTGCGTATTTCCTGATATAATGGGATCGAGACAGGATTAGGAGCATCCTGACGACCATGTTGTAACGTAAACTATTGAAGTCTTGTCTTGATTTTCTTTGGACGTTGTTTAATAATAAAATTGTATATTAAATATTACTTAATATTTAATTTTATGTGGGAAATTGAGCCTTGAGGGATTTAGTTAAGTCTGCAGAGTTATATGAATAAATAACATTTGATGATTCAACTATTGAGAGTTTGTACGGAACCCGAGTCCGACTCGCACTTGGCCGGTTTTTATTTTAATTAACCACCCGTTTACACGGCGTCCAATTTCGTAAACGATTTATTGGTATAATTTATATGTGGTTACATATAATTCAAGTATTATTCAGTACACCAACTCTCATGCTGGATCTCACACCATAATGGATCCTAATACTTTTAGTTGAATCGTCCATCTGTTGTAGTTTGAAATCATTTAATTAATTTCTACTTTCTTCATTTGAATCGTTTTCAAGTGGCAAGCACAAAGTCGGAACTCGATGATATCATCAAGCAAATCTCGTTCTGATGTTTCAGCGTTAAATCTTTGACTAGATTTCGTCACTTTTAATTACGTCAATTGATCATTAAAATACGCCCATTTAATTTTATCTTTCTGCTTATCCTTCAAATCTTCGAAGTGGCAATCTATAAACAGTTTTATGAGCAATTAAGAGGTTCTCTAGTACTATAATCTTATTTATTTTGGGACTCCGATACGCACACAAGGTGAAAAGCTCGATAAAAGGTTTACGAGGCTGGCAGGTGCCTTGAAACTTATTTTGTAAAAGCTACGGTAAATATTTTCTTTTGTGGACACGTTGGTTGGGAATTATGACAGCAATATTTTAGTTGTGTCGAGCTGAGTACGTATTTGCAAAGTTCATAAAAGTTATGGCTATGAATAAATGGGATGAAAGTCTTATGTTTTAAAAGAGCTATCATTCAGCTTGACATACCTACAGAGAAAATTTCTGACAACAACAGTTATTTTAGTACTAAAGGTATTTTATTTTATGTAGGTATGTACTAGACTATGTACAGTTGTGCACTGACCTACCCAACCCTATTTGGACATGTGTTTTTATTGAGATGTAAAGCAGCGTGGTAACAATCTGAATCAAAGTTCTGCACCAGTAATATTAAATATGTAGACTAATATTTTCTTAAGAAACTAGTTGCCAAAACTTGTTTTAAATAGAAAAAGGGTAAGCATACCCTGTTAACAACTAGTACACAATACACACCCCAACAAAGAGCTAGCCCTAAAATTCTCTACTTTTGCATAACTAGACTTCCATTCATGAAGAAATTACTATAAAAATGTAGTAATTTGCGGTCCAATTCACACTGGGACCGGTTTTGTACACCCCTGATTGTGGATGAAAGCTTTCATATGCACAATTGGTGCATTGGTAGCCCTGAACTTGACATACTTTCCCACGATATTCAATGGCGTATTTAGAAAGACGGTTCGAGTTTCATGTTCGGAAGATTTTGTTTCCTATTTATTGATAGGTATATTGATTGAAAGGTTTTATTTCCTAAAAGAAACAAATCTACTAAGCACACATATTTTTCCTCTTATAAAATTAACATTTAAAGTGATTATGAACGTTGAAACATATACTTTCAAGAATTGAATTGAAGTATTTATGTAGGTTGCTTGCTTGTGTTTCAAATTTTGCTATGACTTTTTGCCTACGCCAATAACTGTATATCGACTTACCAAAACAACATCAGCAAGTTCTACCAAAACAACATAGTGGCCAGTAACTTCACATACATACATATACATATGTAAGTTGGGTGACAAAACTGACAAACACAGTATTAATTGCCACCCCGCTGATCCCACAACGTACACAGCATGTGACCGTAACCGTACCGTACTCTATGATTCAACAACACAACACGAGTTAAATTACATTGGGGTTGTTAGGATTACTTCTAATACTCACCGTATTAGATAAAAACCCAGTCAGTACAGATGAGCCTCCGAAATTTCGACCTGGCATATAATGAACCACTTCCCGCACTAGTGCGTAAAAAAAACACCATCTGTACTGAAAATTATATTATTTTATTAGAAAATTGGTCCAAGTCTAAACAAACATAAGAATAAAATATTAACCCACGAAGCCGACTTTCGTCAGCTTGAACCGGCAATACAAAAGAACGCGTAGTTGCCAAAGGAAATGCCCATTTTATTGGGCCACAAAAGCGACGAGTGCATCCGTGTGCATCTTGCAGGTGCATAATGCAATCGACTTGTAGTTGTATTGAAAACTTTTGTACTTACTTACTCGTACCTATTATTTTTAAGTGTATAAGTTACCTACGTTTCTAGTTAGCAAATCGTTATAGCGCAATATATTTTCTTTGACAACAATTTAATATTTTAATTATAATAACAAATTGACCTGAAATTGACCTGTGTAGTGACGGGTTCAGAATTTCACCACCCCCTTTCTTCCCGTGGGTGTCTAGAAGTAGACTGTGGCATATGGGTTACATTGTGACGCAGGCGAGAGGCTGGCAACCTGTCACTGCTATGTCACAATTTATTCTTTCTTTCAACCCCTTTTTTGCCAAGAGTGGCACTGAAACTTGGGTAGTTTCGTGTGCTCTGCCTATCCCTTTATGGGATACAGGCGTGATTGTATATATGTATGTGTAATTTGCGGCATTCTCAAGCTAAATGTACGTACTAAATACCTATGCTTTATTTATTACTGGGCGCGTTGATAAGATGGCCAATTGTTTATGATACTTGCGTATAGATTACATATAGAGATTACATATAGATAACTCGCTCCGCCCTATTGCTCTTTCTTATTAGTGCGACAGAGAGGGACAACTACATAATAGGTATATTATAGACGTTAAACTTTCGTGAGACATATTAAAATATTTAAATAAACGGATATCCTCAAGCAAGTTATTATATCGCGACTATTGCGACAATATTTTGAGTCATTTAGGAGACCCGTCGTCAGGCATGAATGATCGCGGCGGCTAGACTCCGAGCACCTTCTTTCCTCTGTCTTATTTGTGCGACAGAGAGGAGCAACTACACTTTACAGAACGTGCACGACTGGCCACTTGTCTATACTTTAGGTATTTCTATATTCATTAGCGCTCCGTTACGTCCCGTACAGCCTTAATGACGGTCGATTACGGATTTAGGTTATTGAGTTTATGAGTCCTACGTGAACCTTTGGCCCTTAATTATTCTTTGAAAAGGTATGGGCTATTCGTGACGAAATTTTGGTCAAGGGACTTTCGGGATTGGATTTTATCGTTTCAAAGGGTTAGGCCAGATAACTACCAACTAATACATACCTATTAGTAGGTAAGTATCTATTTGCGACACTGAGTATCGACTATTACAGATGTAGTGGAAATGTTTTCCTTCGTATTGTCACGGAAAATTACGAACGTGTCATGCTTTGTATTTCAGGCTTTGTCACGGTACAAGAAGTACCAACTTTGACCGAACTAGCACGATTAAATGGGCCATTCACCCCACTTTTTTTGGATTTGGTAATTTTTATGTGGTTTCCACTCAGAATCGTGAGCTCTTTCAATTCTAATAGGAGAAAAAAAGTGTCCCAAGGTTTTTTCCCATTCCGTTACCATTTTTTCATACATGTTGTGTATGGCGGTAACGGAATGGAAGATTCGAAAAAATGTATGGAAATCCTGGGATTTTTTTTTTCTCCTATCAGGATCGAAAGAGCTCGCGATTCTGAGTATAAATCGCGTAAAAAATACCCATGTTACAAAAAAAGTGGGGTGGACAACTTTGAAAAAAAAAAGGTCCAAATACGAACGTTTCCGTGAAAATACAATAAAAAACAAATATGCACCACATCTGTACCTGTACTACTGGCAAAAAGTCTTATATTTTTGCATGATTTTGCTTCATGACGAAAAAATGGCTTATTAAGGACAATTCCACCAACGAAAATGGAGGGTTAATCCGAGGATTTACCCACCATTTTATATGGAATTTGACAGATGACAGCCCACTAACCCACTAACTAAGTGGTTGACTTAAGTAGGCCTTATTGATGTATACAGGGTGCCCGGTAATTAATGGACAACCTTTTAACCACCAAGAGGGCACCTTATACTGGTCCATAAAATCGACTTATAGGTTTAGTAAAAGTCGCCTGGTTTTCGAGATTTTCACACTTTTTAAAATTTTAATACTACCTAAAGTAGTCTAGTCGAAATTCGACGTTCTAAATATTACAAATAATTCCCATATTACCACTTATTATCTCAAAAGAAATATAATATATAAAGAAGTTAATTCAAGCGAACAACCATCCTTTATATATTAATCTCGATGAAAGCAGAAAGTAAATAGCGCCATCAATATAGACTACGATGAATATCAAAGTAAAATATCGATTCGAATGTGCATGGTCGAATAATCGAACCAATGTAATATGGAGAACGATTTAGGTTTTTTTTATTCGATAAAGTCGAGTTGCTTTTTCTCTTTCATAATATTTATGAAAATTACATAAATGTATGGAAATCCTGGGACTATTATCGCGATTCTGAGTAGATATAAATCCGTAAAAAATCCATGTTTTGGACAACTTTGCAAAAAAGGGCCCAAATACGAACGTTTCCGTGAAAATACAATTTAATCTGTCTGACTGTCTTATAAAGCATTGATTTGACTCTATTGAGTAAATAAAGCGCCATCAATGAATAGACTACGATGAATATCAATAGAAAATACCATAAAATATCGATGCTCGAATGTGCATGGTCGAATAATCGTCTCATCCACAACCAATGTAATATGGACGCGCGGAGTTTTTGACGATTTAGATTTTTTTTATTCGATAATTTAGTCGCATTTAGTTGCTTTTTCTCTCACACAATTCATAATATTTATGAAAATTACATAAGTGTTTGGTGACCAGCTGTCTATCACTCATATATTGTCGTAGTGGAAAAGTGGTGCCATGATGACGTCACATACCTATTGTCTAGGGATTTCTACAATCTACACTAAACAAATAAATGATTATCTATCTATGTAGATAGCTACACTGAGAAAAAATACAACCAGTTTTCATGTTCGTTCAACAAGTTTTTTGGTTAAAATGCTCTTTGGTTCAAACAACAAGCTACTTGTCATTTGAATCGGCAATATATTTGAATCAACAAGTCGATTTTATAAAAACAACCTGACACATATTGTTTTAAACATACGTTTGGCTGATTCAAACGGATAAACCGCAACAAGTCGAACTTGTTAAATTCACAATGCAAATTTCTCTCAGTGTATGTTTTAATCGTTATGTGTATGAAATTTTTGGTTCTGTTCTAGCAGTATAATAACGCTGTTCACTTCTTCCATAGAATGAATGTCATTTTCCGTAACGTTCTCGCTATTGATTAACGTATTCTAAAGTCATAGTAACTACGCTTATCTCATAAGACTATGATTTTATTATTTTTAAGTTTTGCCCAACAGGAAAAAATAGAAAACCTAAACAGTGACAAGTTTTGCACTGCCATCCCGCTCTCACTTTCTCTCACTAGCACAACTTGTCTTGTCGCGCGCGAGTCTATACTTGAAGTCGCCCTTGATATATGAACTCGCGCGCGACAAGACAAGGCAAGTTTTGCTAAAGGGTCTGAAGTGCCTTACGCGGGAGACAAGTGCTCGCTAAGCGATCATAATAAGGCCCAGTAGTCGGCAATACACGATGAAGCCATAAATGTCGATAACTGTCGCCGGCAACAACGCTACTCGGCTTATTGTTGCTTTGTGATTTTCTTTACTTCATTATTGGCTTTTAATATTCTGTGGAGATAAAGTGGTTTTCTTTGCGTGGGCGGATGTAGAAAGGGAGAGTATTTAGATACTATTTAGTAACTTATATGTAGAAGCCATAGAAGCCACCTCTCTAGTGACATAGCCTAGACTATATAAGCATGTTCTTATGTTATTTTAGATATTATAGATCTATACTCCGAGACTGTCGTTTATATTCCCACATTACATGGCGATCCTGCCAGTGCGGCTTGCGCTGCACTGGCGGCGCGATGCGCCAGGCATGCCAAGGCAAAAAAAGAAGAATCGTCAAGGTTAATTACAAAATTAAGCGAAGTGGAAGTTTGTGATACCTGTAGCAATTATCAATAACTAAATGCAATATTAAAATAATGCTTCAAACAGATCTCGGTGATATTATAGAGGTACGATTCCGACTTTCCGACGCATCAGTGTGAAATGTGATGTTTTGACGTTTTTATTTGAATAAACTCCAGAACCATCAGCATCATCATCATTTCTGCCGACAATCGCCGACTGCTGAGCGTAGGCTTCCTTTCGTGTACGCCAGATCCCGTAGCCGAATGGCATTTCTGCGAAACACCACCGAAACGCCGCAGAATTGTAGTCTGGCTCTATTGCGCCAACACGCAAGAGCGATAGAGATAGAGATATTATCTTGAGCGTTTGTGCATTCGGCTACTCTGACTGTCACCGTTCGTTGTATTGATTCACAAAATAAAGTAAAATTTGTATCACCCGGACTTTTGTCAGTGTCAGGTCAGGTGATCCGTTTAGGTTTATAAAAAAAAAAATACAAAGTGTTTTTGAAAGTTGAATGTGTTTTAGAGTATACAAAGTATTACAAAGCCTTCGAAGAGTACATTCTTATTGCGGTTGATTGTACACTGTCCACACAGCTTCTTAAGTGCATTGCCATTTCAGAAATGACTTGTATCCATAATAAAGCCCACTTAAAACAATTCTATAATTTGGCAGTTCCTTGTCCATACAATATGCCTTTTAGAGTACAATATCATTTTAATTGCAAGTACAGTTTATAGCCAGCTTCAAAAGCGCATGGTCACTTCAGAAGTCATGAGGCTTTTGAGACCTGTTTAAACCAGACCATAACATTAACGCCACGAAATTTGGCAGTTCGTTGTCCATATAATATGGAGCGTTGTTATATACAGCCGAATGGAATTGCTTCGTCATATTTAGTTCGGAACTAGTGCTTGCTTTTGCATGAATAAGCAATCGCCAACCTATTTCCAGGCTCACTTATGTTCTGGCTCGGTATATGGAAGCCATTTATTGCTTGCGGTCTTCGGTAATATTATTTATTAATAAACTATACGGTGTCCCACTGCAGGGCAAATGACTCCCCCTTCGATTTTCACGCTAGTCAGTTAATGAGATAGGTTGCGTACCACTTTACACTTTGGAATTAATGAAAAAATATAAAAGCGCTAGGTATCTTTGAGTTTGCGTATATTTTTTGTATCAATACATACCTATATGGTAGACTTACTTAACTAGTTACTATTGTACATCTGAATCTAAGTAAATGTATTATGTTTATATTTATTTATACTTAATACATATAAATGTATTATAAATAAATATAAACATAATAATGTATACCAATGCAGCATGAACGCTGGTAGGTATTCTTTGGTTTGGTGTCTAAGTTTTTGGTTTGATATCGTAAATTACAGTAAGGAACAAGTGTAACAATGTATATAAACACGTTTACATATCGATACTACTGCAAATACTCTCAATCTTAATACTTATTTAGTTCCATTCTAAAGCAAATTATTATTGTTACTTTCTTCTACCTTTGCATCAAATGCATCTTCGTTCTAACAAATTAAGACAAACAGAACTATACCTGTCTATGTTTTCATTTCAAAGACCGCCATTGAAGTTTGTTTATTTTCGTCACTCTATTAGATTGGTAAAAAATCTATGGTTATTTATATTTATGTAACCTCATTCCTGAACTCGCGGGCGAAAGTAACACGCATTATCTAACACAAATGTAAACCCGTGCGAATATAAACAAGCAGAATCGATCTCCACGCCGCAAACTTACCGTTTTGACACTTCCAGAACGACTCCTTGGGGGTTAAACTACACTTGATAAAATCAATGTAACGAAATAAAACAACAAATGTCCATAGGCGGGGGTTTTCTATTATTGACACGCGGCGCGCAATACAACACCGTTTGTAACCGCGCGCGTTTTTGCTACGTCAAAAGTACACAAGGATGCGTTCGCGTAAAATTAAATCGGTTTCTCTTATTGTTTTGAAGGAGAAGGAATGGATAGTGCGGCGTAGGGCATTGAGTGTGCGCACTCGACGCCGAGGCGGTACTGGCTGAGGCCGACAGGCGGCGCTGCTGGCGGCCTTTATTGATAAAAGCGCAGGCAAGTTTCATTCCCTATATCGTGCGCGCGACTTTTGCAAACCAGTCTAATTTTTGCATGTAGCTCTTTACAACTGTAGCTTTGACAGTTGCAGTTGCGCTGGTTACTCTGAATTGAATAGTGTAGAGATGAGAACAAAATGCACAGGGCGATTCGCGGACGACGCGGCATGCGTCACACGAATTTAACCAACCTTGAACTCGTGGTATCGGATATTAGATAATATAGCCTTAGATAAAATAATGCGGTAACAAACAAGCATGATTGATAAGGGGAAAGGCGTAGCTCGTAGCCGTGAACCGCTACGAGATCCGAGTTGGTAGTCGTAGCCATGCTTCATTTGTGGAGAGGGATGTCACGTTGCGATGTGACGTAGGTCGCAGTGGCGTTAGGTTAGGTTGCTTATTATAGAAATAAATATGTAAGTACCTATGAATACGAGTAATTACGCAAGCTTACTCGAATATGTTATATATTTGAAATTTGGATTAAGTACTATCTAACAGTTACCATCATTATAATGATCTACTCTAAAGGGAGTAGTCTTCTAAAAAATAAGAAGACTACTCGCCTTTTGGGTTCACTACTTTCGAAGATTAGTAGAAATGTTTGATTTATTAAAAACTAAAATTATGGATCAACAAAATGAAAATAAAGATTACTCGATTCATGAAATTATATTATAAGAAATCAAAACTTGACAAACAGTTGAAACTTATATTATGCACTAAAACAATAGTTATTTGTTATACAAACAAAGTTGTATTTTACCAAAGTCACTATGAGTGTGCCGTTCAGGTTTGAGGAGTTTGGAAAGGATTATCAGCAGTTCCACTGCACCAAATGTCAGTGTTCTGGACGAAAGTGCATGCTGTTCTTATAAAAATACCAAAGTCACTATAAGCGTGCCGTTCAGATTTGAGGAGTTCGGTTCTGACCATCAAAATTCCACTGCACCAAATGTCACTGTTCTGGACGAAAGTGCATGCTGTTCTTATAAAAATAAAGTCACTATAATGCGTGCCGTTCAGATTTGAGGAGTTTGGTTCTGCATCATCAGTAGTTCCACTGCACAAATGTCACTGTTCTGGACGAAAGTGCATGCTGTTCTTATAAAAATACCAAAGTCACTATAAGCGTGCCGTTCAGATTTGAGGAGTTCGGTTCTGACCATCATCAGAAATTCCACTGCACCAAATGTCACTGTTCTGTAGAGTGCATGCTGTTCGTATAAAAATACCCAAGTCACTATAAGCGTGCCGTTCAGATTTGAAGAGTTCCGTTCTGGCCATCATCAGCAGTTCCACTGCACCAAATGTCACTGTTACCTAAATGCATGCTGTTCCTTTAAAAATACCACATATGTATGCCTTTCAGATTTGAGGAGTTCCCTCGATTTCTCCAGTCAGAACTGGGTTCTGGAAAAATGGGACCAATCTGTATGCATATACATTTCAAAAAAAAAATTTCAAAACAGTAACGACGGAGATATTGATACAGACGAAAACCGTCCTTCGATATGAGGCGACGGTTAATGAAGTTCCCCACTTTTCGATTAAAAACTATGGATCGAAAAATCCGAAATAAAGATTACTCGATTCAATTCAAATAATCAATCAAAACTTGAGAGTTGAAACTTATATTATGCGCTAAAAACTAAATAAATCATTTTCTACGAAGATAGTTTATTTTCAGTACCTACATATTATGATTACTTTTTCACGCACAAGTTCGCAAAGTAGTGTAGTAAGTACCTACATTTATTGTCTGGTCGAAACTTCAAAGGACCTGAAAAACGTACGTGTACGGGTCGAAAACGTCGTACGATACACGTGCGAAGACGGAATTAGTAACTCGTGTCGATTTAAAACACTCTCTTCCATCGTGTTTTAATTTATCGCCACTTGTTTCGGATTTCGTCTTTTCCGCACTTGTATCTATATATACTATTTTTTCTTTTTGTATGACTTTTATTTCGCTTCTTTCGGTAACTACAGTTTTACCAAATGAGTAATTTTCTTATCTCCACAATAAAATGGGTATCATGGAAAGATTTCAGGAGTCCCCGCGAATTGATACATCATCAGAATATTCATCAGCCGATACTAAGTATTGAAAGACGTGACTTGAATCATAATGCGCGCCGTAAACTTTGGAAAATTTTACGCACATAAGTAAATACATTTGCGCGAAGGAGTGATAACAAGCAGTATTATAACAAACGTACCTACATTTAATAAATATTTTGAGGCTGTTTTATAATATCCTTAGGTTCCAGTCTTAACACAAGCTATAATTGTTTATTAATATTGTAACATCTGTAAACTGATTTGCACAATCTGACAATAAATGATTACTTACTTACTTACTTACTTACCGTAACGTTAACAATACGTCGAGTTCTTTAAGACGCTACGGGAGCGAAAATGCTAAAATGGAAAGGCTGAAACTGAAATTCCCAAATTGAAAGGTCCCTCTTTGGGACCCCCCCTTTCAATTTGGGAATTTCAGTTAAATATACTAGTGTTATTAACTAGATTTATCGAAAAAAAATTCTCCATTAAGAACAACTCAGTTAAAAGATATTGCGAAAAAATCTTTAAAATCGAGGTTCCGCTCTCGACTGTTTCCTCCTTCAAAACTTATTTAAACAATGAAATAATCTGTGTCGGACCGTTTAGATTTTTTGACTAATTGTTACCGATCTTGAGTATCACACCTTTTTTTGAGCCATATTGAAAAACGCCGTTTTTAGAAATATTTGATTGGCTCTAGCGTCTTTTAAAATAAAAATAGCAAAAACATCAAAACGGTCCGACACAGATAAAAATAATAATAATCTGTGTTGAAAAAATCATTGCTCGCTCTATCTTCAAAAACCAGGGAGGAAATAGTCGAGAGCGTTTGTATGGAGAATTGACCTGTATCGTATCGTCTTAATGTAGGTAAAAAGGTATCTATGTAATTGATATGATATACTTAACTTGAAACTGTCAAGTATGTGTTATAAAATATTGGACAAATAATTTATTATAAAACCGGTTTTACTCGTTTGTATAAAGTTTTAAATGTTATTTAGAACCCGTCTAAAAATATACAACGAAAACCCACAATAAAATCCGGAAACAAATAATTGATGCCAGAAATTGTTCGCATATATACGTCAGCCCACAGATTTATCGAGAAGTGGGTGCCTCATCGCCTCGAAGAACCTTGTTAAGCTGACTATTTTTCTGCATCGGATACCAGAGCATACCAGAGGCCGAAAATAGCCTGGCATCCGCAAAGAGGTTCCACATGCGCCCGGGGGCTGCGCCCTCTATGAGTGACAGTGCTGTCATATGTCATCCCGCCTTTCAGTTTTTTCTATTTTTGTAAACATTGTGTTTTAGTGAAATATTTAGTATGGTTTATTGTTATTTATCGTAAGTTTTAGTGTTTAATTGTTAATAATTTTAAGCCTGTGTGGATGCAGACCAATACAGTAGCCACTGGCAGCACGTCGTTACAAGCGTTTCCTTGCGATCAGTGCGACAAATCGTTCTCTACAACCCGTGGTCTAAACATTCATATAGGAAAATGCCACAAAATTGTAAATCCGCCTATCACCGCCACATGTCCACCCATAGTGGGACCCCAAACCAGCCCTCTAACACCTGACCACGATGTAAATAACTTCCTCCTCCACCTCAGCTATCTCAAAAATAATTTTCCTGTTATCAAAAGAATACCGCGTGAAGCAAGGATCACCGTAGCTAGTCGATTAACCGACGTTATCAATACCTGCGTAGAAAGCAATAGCACTGATTCTTGGAAAAACTTTCTAACCTTTTCATTTTCCACTCTCCATGCGACTTCAGATAATAGACGACTATCACTGACACAAAAAATAAAGAACAACTGTGCCCACCCCCTTAATCACCACCCTTCTGTTAATCACCAAAACAGCTATTCATCATACCGTTCTAGCAACAATTTAAAAAAGACTGTTGAGGGAAAAGTAAGCGATGGCGACCTTAAAGGAGCCGCACGCTTGCTTTTTTCAACCGACGTGCTGTCTGTGGACTCACCTGAGACTCTATCGGCTTTGCGCGACAAGCACCCGTCTGGCCCAGCAACTCCATACTTTTTAGATCCGCCTACAGAGCCTAATGTGTGTCTTCAAGTACAAGAAAAAGACACAGTAAATGCAATTTTCACATTCAAAACGGGCTCGGCAGCAGGTCTCGATGGAATTTCTCCACAACACTTAAAAGACCTAACCTCACACTGCGTCGGCGATACTGGCAAACGCCTCGTTATCGCTCTTACTAAACTAACCAACTTCATGCTGTCTGGAAAAGTAAACCCCCTCTTTGTACCCATTATTTATGGCGCAAATCTTATTGCCCTTACGAAAAAAGATGGGGGTATTAGGCCCATTGCTGTTGGTTCAACTTTCAGGCGTTTAACATCCAAAATTTCTGTGCGACATATACTTACAAAATTACAAAAAGAATTCGAACCTGTACAACTCGGCTTTGGGACTAGGGGTGGGTGTGAAGCGGCAGTACACGCTCTCCGCACCTGCCTTATCAATGACCAGTGTGAGGTAGTGCTTAAACTGGATGTCAAAAATGCATTTAACTCGCTCAATAGGGACGCCCTGCTTGCAGAAGTCAATAACCACACTCCAGAACTTTACAACTATTTATTAAATTGCTACGCAAATCCCTCAAAATTGATATACAAAACCCATGAACTCTCCTCTGAAGTAGGCTGCCAGCAGGGCGACCCTCTCGGACCAGCCGTTTTTAGCCTAGCCATAAATCCTATTATTCAAAATCTAAATTCAAAATTTAACGTATGGTACTTAGATGACGGTACCCTAGGAGGTGATGCTAACACGGTATTGGCTGACCTATTGGAAATAAAAAATAAATTTCAACGAATTGGACTTGAATTAAATTCTGATAAATGCGAATTATATCTCACCAGTTTTAATCCCGACACCATTCAAAAATTTCAGGCAATTACGCCTAACATTAAATTTGTCAACAAGGACTCACTAAACCTCCTAGGGTCACCCATCTTCGAAGAAGCTATTCCTAACATCATTACAAACGCGACTTCCAAATTCAAAAACTGCGCCGATCGCTTACTCGAGATAAATTCTCATTCCGCTCTGACTATTTTAAAATTCTGCCTATTTGTACCTAAATTTACCTATTTGCTTCGCTGCTGCCCTTTTTGGAAGCATCAAAATTTATTATCACCTATTGACGACCTCATTAGATCCTCCTTAGAGTCAATTTTAAACATTCAGCTCAGCGAGCATTCCTGGAACCAGGCGTCCCTTCCCATCAGATTCGGCGGGTTGGGTACGCGCAAAATTTCTAGTGTTGCTTTGCCGGCGTTTCTATCATCCGTCTACGGCACTTCCGCCCTCGTGGGTAAAATATTAAGGGCTTGCCCTTTAAACTACGAGACGGCGTGCCTGACGGACGCTAGAAACGCTTGGCTGACGGCTTGTCCGAGCCAAAATTTACCTGAAAAATTACATATCCAACGTTGCTGGGACGACCCTATTTGTAAAATTACTTTTGACGAACTCCTTTCCAGTTCCAGTACCACTGCCACAACGCGGGCGCGGCTGTTCGCAGCCGCTGAAAAGGAATCCGGTCAGTGGCTGCACGCTTACCCCTCCTCCCAGTGGTACCTACCTTGAGCCTGATACCCTGCGCCTAGCCGTGAGCCTCAGGCTCGGAGTAAAGGTCTGCACCCCTCATAGGTGCCCCTGCGGCACAACCGTCGACGAGCTTGGACACCATGGCCTTTCTTGTCAACTGAGTGCCGGTCGCCTCTCCAGACACTCTGCCCTGAATGACATTATACGCCGGTCTCTTGCTACCGTCAACGCGCCGGCCATCCTTGAACCAAACGGCGTTTCGAGGGACGATGGCAAGAGACCAGACGGTATGACCCTAGTTCCTTGGAAGATGGGACGGGTGCTAGTCTGGGACGCCACATGCGTCGATACACTGGCACCTTCCCATCTTCCAAGAACCTCAAACAGGGCTGGGGCAGCTGCGGAGGCGGCTGAAATAAAAAAGATGACAAAATATCGGGGTCTCGGACACCAATACCATTTTAGGGCAGTTGGCGTCGAGACCCTAGGGCCATGGGGTCCAAGCGCCCGTGAGGTTTTTAAAGAGCTGAGCGCAAAGCTCAAAGAAACTACCGGTGACCAGAGAGCTGGCAGCTTTCTCTCGCAACGCATTAGCATTGCTATTCAGCGAGGGAATTCGATAACACATATCTAACAAATACATATTAAATGGACGTTTTTTAACCCCCGACGCAAAAACGACGGGGTGTTATAAGTTTGACGTGTCTGTCTGTCTGTCTGTTTGTCTGTGTGTGTGTCTGTCTGTGGCATCGTAGCTCCCGAACGGATGAACCGATTTAGATTTAGTTTTTTTTGTCTGAAAGCTGAGTTAGTCGGGAGTGTTCTTAGCCATGTTTCATGAAAATCGGTCTACTATGTCGCGGTCGGGGTTTTTTTCATAATTTTAATTTTGAGGTTAGGTTATTAATGGTATAATCAATCTTTACCAAAACATTCAACAGCATAGTAAAACAAAATAAAAACACTTATACTAAATTTAGTTTTATTTTTAGGCTAATTTGTACCTATTTTATACGCTTAATTGAATAAATAAGATTTGAAATTTGAAACGTTAGTTTTATACTTACCTAGTATTCATTTCTATATGTTAATTTGTTCAAGTAATTAAATAAATTTTATTTGAATAGAAATAAAATAATAGAAATGAACAGTTCCCGAAAACTTTGTACATAGCCACGTCAGCAAATTTTAATTGATCCTATTTTGTTACCAACATTTAGTAATATAAGTCGACTTCGTAAGATATATACAGGATAATTGTTATAATTAAGAAAATATAGATACTAGAGAACCTTAATGGCGAAATAAAACTTATTAAAATCTCAATTCATCAAAAAAATCTTGGTAACAAAATAGGAATAATAAAAACAAATTTAACTTTTTCCTTAATTTTTGTACAAACTTTTTGAGAACTGCTGAAATATTTATGAACTCAAAACACATACAGTGGGGAAATAAGCCTTTAGGTTCTGAGCTAGGATATCCTGTGTTACAGAACCCATTGGTACTTAAAATTAAATTAAACTAATCTAAAATTAAATACATTACCTTATTTAACTAAGCACTTTTTTTTCAATTAATGAATATTTGAGTACATTAACTGTGTTCCGAATCAGGCTCAATACCGCATTTTGCGAGATTTAATCTACCTTGTACTCACCATGTTAGGTGACAGCGAATATCTTGTAAATTCGCTTGAATATTTTACTTATCGGCGTCTAAATTACATGTTGATGGGCTTCAATCTGTCTTGTTCTTAAATACAGCTGAAGTAAGCCGTGTATGATAGTGATAGGGTTTATTTTATTAGTGAAAAAGAGCATTATAAAAGTTGTGTTGTTTCTCTGTACCTCAATTAGCTGCAGGGTCTTTGACACGAGGTGTTTACCTCTAATAAATTTGTATATAAATATTGTTACCTCCTGTTTTACATTTAAGAACAATTTATTGTGTCATAAAGTAAGCACGACTCTTTAGAAATTAATCATAGTCATGATATAAGTAGTATTTTATGCAACCGGTGTTTCGGAGAGGTCATTAAACAATGTTACATAGGTACAATATTTTTTTTACGACCGCTTTACTTGACAATACATACACATATAATACATACATATAATCACGCCTGTATCCCATACAGGGGTAGGCAGAGCAAACTACTAAGTTTCAGTGCCACTCTTGTCAAAAAGGGGTTGAAAGATATCCAACTTGTGACATTGCAGTGACAGGTTGCCAGCCTCTCGTATACCCAAACATTTTACTTGCCAATACTGTGACAATATAACGTTTAATTCCAATAATGGTATGACAATATGTACTAAGGCTCGCATTTATGTAAATGACAATCAATATAAATAAATAAATAATAATAATAAATAAATATTATACTCGTAGGACATTCTTACACAGATTGACTGAGTCCCACGGTAATATAACGGAGCATACGTGCAAAAATACAAGCATTACTAGCATTAGGTACTTAGTTCAATTCCTAAATTTCGTGCAGACAAAAAGAAAACCTATTTTAGATTTCCTCTAAACAATTGGACAGCACGCGTCTAGCGAGGAGGGGTGGGGAAATCAGGGGGTGAGGGCAGACGGGGGAAGGGGGAAAGGAGAGTGAGGCGAGTGCACTAGTGCAACATCCCAAGGTCACCCGGTACCACGGCATTAAGAGGAAAAAATACAGTTTTAATAAGAATCTACATTACAAATATTATATACATTTATTTTAAATGCGAAAGTGTACCGTGCCCCTGTCTGTTTGTTATTTCTTTAAGTTCAAACTGAACTGATTTAGTTCTTATCCCGGCCAATATAGTAATAAAGAGTACTATCGTACAGTATGGCCACTCCCGCTCCCCGCTGAAAGTGCGCCTAACCCCTCTCGGTTACCTCACAATTACCGTCTGTCATAAAAGCGAACAGTCGACCTGTCATATCTCACTCATATAAGCATGGTACGCGTTCACCTACACGAGCTTAGACTGTGTGCTAGGAACGCGCATCTTTCATATAAATAAATAAATATTATATTCATATTCATATTCTTTATTATATTTATAATATAACATGTCACATAATAAACATTATACAATTTAGTTATTAACTGTAAATGGGTTAATATATACTTTATTAGGTTACTATTTAAAAATTCTTTATAACTATAGAACATTAGGCCCACGGTAAGCTCGAGAAGGCTCGTTGTGGGTACTCAGACAACGATATATATAATATAAAAATACTTATATACATAGAAAACATCCATGACTCAGGAACAAATATCAGTGCTCATCACACAAATAAATGCCCTTACCGGGATTCGAACCCGGGACCGCGGCGTAGCAGCCAGGGTCACTACCGACTACGCCAAACCGGTCGTCAAATATGAAATATATTTGATCGCCAATGTCCGAGGTGTGCATTGAGCCCCTGTTGGTTAATTGATGCTGCCTTTTGCCCGAAGTGAACTTCTATAGCCTTTATTTATCAGGCGTTATCTCTTACACGCAAACGCAAACTATGTCGCAGGCAAAAACTAGTACAACACTTTAAGTTCTCGCGCTTTGTACACATATTTAAAGTCACACACAGGTCGAACGCGATTAATTAACATTATTTTTACCTTTTTTCCCAACGTCAAGCGAACGAAGGACGGAAAGCGACGGAAGGTCTTCCGCGACCACGGCCAGTGCAACCTGGCCGAAACGTTGGGAAAAAAGGTAAAAATAATGTTAAGGTGGCTCGCTTTCCATACAAAAAACATCTACCATTTATTTAGTCACCGCACACTACAACTAAATAAAAATATGCGCATACATCTACTATACATTATCCATCGTCGCAGTATTGAACGAAATACATTGTTTCATACAGAAATCATGGACAAATCCATGTGAATTTTTTATTAATTTTACGAAAATGTGCGTGCCAAATTTTGTGTACAGACACAGAGCCGTCATAATTTGCGCATTTTTAGTTGACATTGTCATCAGTGACACTTGGCTCTTGACAAGTAATTATTTAAAGATATTGGTTTACTTAACTCAAGCAGACTCAGAAATAATGACGCATTTTGTCAATAAAGATACATATCGTGTATTTCGACACTGCTAGTGTAAATCGAAATGGCGTCTCGGTCAAACGCATTGACTATGAAGCAGAAGATCTCGAGTTCCATTCCGGAGTCTTTTTTAATCATTTGAACTTTTTTTGGATTTATTAAGTTTTTTTAATATTTTTTAATAGAATAAATATTCTATTTATTAAGTTTTTTTTATATTTTTTAATAGAATAATAGAATAAATATTTTTTAATAAAATAAATATTCTATTAAAAAAGACTTTTACTATATTTCTTTCCTATTTTTTATTTTCATACAAAAATACAATACAATCTTTATTGTGCCTTTGTTGATACAATAAAATATTACACGTCAGGTCAGGTACATAGGTCATAGTGTGGGCATAGTATTAGTAATGTGCTGACTTCCTTACATTTACTGAGCTAGTTGACCTGTGTTATTGTTGTGTGAATGTTTTTCTTCAACAACTAAATAGTTATATATATGAATATGTATGTAGGTATGTGGCTAGCTTTTGCACATTGTAATTTTTCCTCAGTCACCCGTTGAGCTCAGAGACCACGAACGCTGTAGTGTTCGAAACGTCGGGATGAATTGTAAATTCATTATACACGATTTAATCCGTTTTCATAGTTTTTATTTCATGAGTAACTATCGAGGTAACTGAAGACAATATTAACTAAATGGTTACAAATAATAATTATCATCAATATAATCTGGTCCAGGCAGGCAATTATGGTCGCGCGATAAATGATAAAACATCTGGCCGTCCCTATAATCGCACTTACTAATAGTGCGACAGGGACGGCCTGATATTTTATCGTCTATCGCGCGACCATGCTACCCGTGCTGTACTAGCTTTTGCCCGCGGCTTCGCTTGCGTTAGAAAGAGACAAAAGTAGCATATGTCACTCTCCATCCCTTCAACTATCTCCACTTAAAAAACATGTCAATCCGTCGCTTCGTTTGGCCGTGAAAGACGGACAAACAAACAAACAAACACACATTATCTTTGGTGAAACAACGAATTCTTCCACTTCAGATTATAGAGTAACCAGCTTTTCCCATTTATAATAAACTAGGTTTTGACCGCGGCTTCGCTCCCGTAAGAAAGAGACAAAAGGTAGCCTATGTCACTCTCCATCCCTTCAACTAAATCCCCTTAAATAATCACGTCAATTCGTCGCTCCGGTTTTGCCGTGAAAGACGGACAAACAAACAGACACACACCCATTCTTATTTGTAATTTTAGTATGGTTTTGACATTATTATTTATATTTAAATAATTATATACGTATAGCCTAATTTCGTCGGTAACAGCGTGTTATGTAATGGCGTCGTTGGTGAACAGTCGCCTGTCACGCCGTGAAACTGCGTTCGAATCCCGGGATTCTATAAACTTTTTGTATTTTTTTTGGATATAAATTTCGTATTTTTTATTGACCGAGCAAGAATGGAGAGCCGAAGGTATCAATTTTATCTTAGAGAACATATTGATTTTTTTATTGTCATTTTGATTTTCTATTTATTAAGTTGAGATATAAAACACAACTTTTAATACCCTCGCTAAATATAATATATTCTCGAAATTACTCCTTAGATAAAAAAAGTCCACTTGAGTAAAAAAAAAAAAATTAAAAAAAAAAAGGATAATCTTTTTTGTGGAAAACGCTCAGTAACTACTGTACGAGTACATATACATTTATGTATAATAACAAAGACATATATGACTCCGTATAGACAGATAAAGTCTAAGAAAAAAACGTACCTCAGTACCATACAGAAAAAGGTACGGTGACCTAGATGGCATTACACCTTTGGGGTACGCTCAGCTAGATGGCGCTAATATTAATATTTGACATTTTAAAACATATCAAGCTAAGAATATGGGCCAAACGGTCAAAACTGAGGTTCAAAAGTTTCAAGCCTGTGTCAAGAGATGGCAGTCTATGCATTGTGATTACACATTTTACTTCTACAGTAACTCTCTATAATACTCGATCCTCTTTGATAATAATAAAACAAAAAATAGTGTCTCATAGTGTTGTGTTCCTGCCGGTGAGTAAGGCTGCCAGAGCTCAACGAGGGTGCGGGGTGCTGACGACGGGAGGACTTACGGAACTAATTTGTTCCGTCTTTGAGTCGCCGGCAACCCAAACCCTCCTTTGAACTTGTACACTCCTTTTTGCTGTGCACACACAGCAAAGGGGAGTGTACAAGTTTCTAACGGGGCGGCAACGCGCATGCGACACTCTTTAAGTTGCAGGCGTCCATAGGTTACGGTGACCGCTTTCCATCAGGCGGACCGTATGCTTGTTTGCCACCGACGTAGTATTAAAAAAAAAAAGAGAAAAAGTCCTGGATTCGAACCCAGTACTTCCATGCAAATCATGCGATAACACGTATTTACCGCAAGGCTATTTAAACAAGCTGTCGCCGCGTGAAATTATCGACTAGAAAGAATACAAAAACACTGTTTGTATGTGTGAGTGGTACTTAAAAATAGTGTAAAATAGTAAATTTATCTACATTAAGGGGATTAACGTTACAATGAGAAGTTGAATGTATGTTGTAATACGTCAATTTTAATATTAAATGTTCGCGAAGCATAATTGAAAGTATATAAATGCCTGTACGACTCCACAAAAAAAATAAGACCGGTAATTTGCAGATTAACGCCATCTAACGCAGCCTGAGCTTCGGGTAACCTAGGCGAGCCACCTTAATTAATCGCGTTCGACCTGTGTGTGACTTTAAATATAAAAACTAGTACACTTTAACAATAATGTGTGATTATGACTAATAGGTAATAAAATGTGTGAGATCCTTTAAAGGGATAAGTTCACCTTTGTACTGAAACATTTTATTATATTTTTTTTTATATTTATTTATATTGGTAAATAACAACTTTTATCTTTACAGGTTTTCCTAATGCGATAGATAAGCGAACCAAACAATAAAACAGTTATTGCCAGTATATAAAAAAAGAGACTAAACTAAAATTAACATAGTGGCCTTTGTAAGATCATTCAGGGAGCATGTAAAAATGTCTATCTCGAGAGCAACTTTATTGATAGCGCGAATCGCCCCGTAAGCGGGGCTTCCGTGAGTAGCTTTGTACGAGCTGCGGGTACGGCCAGCAGCGGTGGCCGGCGGCGGCGCCCCACGTGCCCGTCCGGCGCATACAGTGCCAGGGCGTGCAGCACCCCGGGGTTGCACAACTCACCTCGCAGTACCCTAACTACACATAAAGCGAGGGCAAGCTCTCGCCTCACCTCTAGTTTGTTATACCTCACCATTCCGACCACGAAGAGTGTGGGATACAGTAAGGGATACCCAGGATATACACCATAAAGCTTTAAGTGAAGAAGTCTAACATATTTATTTTGAATGCGTTCCATCATGACTTTGTACTTAGCTGCATGTGGACTCCAAATTACCGCGTTACATGCAAGATGACTCCTTACGAGAGCCCCATACACAGCTCGTATCGCAGCTATGTTCGTAAATTCCTTTGCTTGACGTATGAGGAAACCTAGATTACGAAATGCTTTCTTGCAGACACTGACAATATGATCACGGAATGACAAATCGGCAGCTAAGTGTACTCCCAGATCGCGCACGTTTGATACCCGTTGCATTGGCTTTCCTCCGATGCTGTAGCCAAAGTTTATTGGGTGATGTGCGTGACTAAACGAGATCATCGTGCACTTCGCTTCATTAAAGTACAACTTATTGTCTGCACTCCATTGGACCACATTGTCAATATCCTCCTGCAATTTACTACAATCCGAGATATCCTTGACCACTCGGACCAGTTTGAGATCGTCAGCAAATAAGAGGCAGGTAGAATGAACCACTGCGTTAGGAAGATCGTTGATCATTAATACAAACCCCATCGGGCCCAAATTACTGCCTTGACTCACCCCTGATCCTACGTAGTACGGTTGAGAAATGCTGCCAGAGCAATCCACATACTGTTGCCTGTCGCGCATGTAGCTAGCAAAGAACTCTAGAGTATGTGGCGTGCAACCGGCCCTCGTAAACTTCATTAACAAGACATCATTGTCTACGGTGTCAAATGCTTTGCAAAAATCGAAGTAAGCTACGTCTACTTGGTGACCGGCATCAATTGCTGGAACTAATATGGTCATTAGATGCAACAGGCTACCTGTAGTGCTGCGTGCTTCTCGAAAGCCGTATTGTGCCTCGGAAAGTTGAAAACTCACCTGCGAATAAAGGGTCTTGTGTAATGCAGACTCAAATACTTTGGCAGGTGCATTAAGTACCGCCACCGGCCGGTAGTTACTGCTTTCCAGCCCACCACCTCCCTTCGGCACCGGTACTACCCTGGTCACTTTCCACCTTTCGGGAAATATCTCGGATCTAATGCAGACATTATAAATATGACACAATGGATCAGCTAGTGTTGAACGGCAATCCTTCAGGAGGAATGGTGGTATACCATCTGGGCCAGCTGAACGTTTAGCTGGAAGTCGCGCCAGTGCCTGGTTCACCTCTTTCACCTCAAGATGATCGATGTGGACCCGTGCACTGCTTGCTCCCGACGCCTCCTCCGCCGCAATACAGTTCAGCCCAGCTGGCTCCTGACTATAAGAACCTAGAGAATTCATCAGCGCACATTATAAATATTATGTGTTGTATTCTTTTTTTTTATCTTTATTAAAGAGCTTTATCGCTTAGCGATTATGTCGCTCCATATAACCCACATAGTTACATTTACTTACGATTAATAAGGCCTATATTTACTAGCTTGAATAGTGCTCGGGCTTCGTCCGACAATGGAAAAGCCAGGGCACTATTACAGCCACCAACATTTGTAGTGTTGTATTCTTTTCTTGTACAATAAAGTGTTTACTTACTTACTTACTTAAAGTACCAGTGTACCAGTAAGTAGATGCCCCTTTTAATCTCAAGCCATTCAATAAATGTGACAGAAGGGTGTCATCTACTAGGCATCAGCGTGTCGAGGACTGGTATTTTTTAACCCCCGACGCAAAAACGACGGGGTGTTATAGGTTTGACGCGTCTGTCTGTGGCATCGTAGCTCCCGAACGGATGACCCGATTTAGATTTAGTTTTTTTTTGTTTCAAAGCTGAGTTAGTCGGGAGTGTTCTTAGCCATGTTTCATGAAAATCGGTCCACTATGTCGGGGTTTTTTTCACAATTTTAATTTTGTGGTTAGGTTATTCCTTATCTATATGCATGTATGTATGTAACCGGTGTCAGTCAGACGCTGGATCTAACAACTTTTGAACCTAGAATTTCAACGCAAACCGAGACCCTTTACCACTGCTCTTGCATGGTATTTATTATGTTACAGCATCAGCTTTGATGGTGGATGCCTGGGTAGGGGGTTGGAGCGAGCAGTGCTATAAACATGTCGCCCGGCTTACGTAGCTCGTCCGCCCGGGGACCTTTCAGTTACACAATACTATACTATAGAATATATTACAAGAATGAACTTTCTTCTGGCAGTGTTTTAGAGCTTGAACAAAATTGTGTAGGAGGTAGGAGGTTGGGCATAGCGAACGATATATCTACCGCTTTGTGTGGTAGGATACAGCACAGCGGATATCATCTCGCTTGAATCTAGAATAAAGCCCAACTGGGGAAGTACCTCCGCCTTAGAGACCACAGCCAAATAGCACTAGACCCTACTCATAGTTTTGTGTTCCTGCCGGCCTATAATTTTCAGAAAGTTTCATGGGAGACATCAGAGATGGCGTTGCGAAGCTGTCAATTTTGTGAAAAAGTTCGTATTTTTTTAAATATTTAAATGCACATTCAAAAATGCGTCGTTCAACCCATGTGTCTCCGAACAGAATTAATCTTCTGATTGCTAAGTGCAGATTTAACAAGATTATCGGATTCCGGACAGGTTGCAAGTTGAAGTCGCCGTGGCAAATGAATCAGACCGGAGGACTCTTAATCAGCGCCTTGCTTTTTAGACTTAAGAGGATACAGGACGGTCGATGTTCTATTTTTTTTTTTTTAATACCACGTCGGTGGCAAACAGGTATACGGCCCGCCTGATGGAAAGCGGTCACCGTAACCTATGGACGCCCGCTACTCAAGGGGTGTCACGTGCGCGTTGCCGACCCATTAGAAACTTGTACACTCCTTTTTTGAAGAACCCCATACTGTAGTTCATATTGTAGGATACAGGACGGTCGATGTTCTATACAAACGTAACCCTCCCTGGATATTGGAATTATTTATTTTATTGGTAATAGTTTTGCACATTTTGATATAATATATATTACTTACATATACATAGATATAGAAAGGCTTTATTTAATGTCACGTTACAGTGTTAAAATTAAAATAAGTGTAACAAACAGCTTGATATTAAAAAGGGCCGCGACTCAGCATAATGTTGCAGTAAATTTTACTGCAATGCTGGTTTTGAGTCGGACCGTAGTAGTTTACTAAACCTAAATTAATTTAACTACCAGGAGGTTACCCAAACTGCCCAAGACCGGAGTAAATGGAGAAATATGATTCGAGCCCTACACCCCAGCAGAGGGTAACAGGATGCAAAGAAGACGAAGAATAAACTAATTAAACTAGTTTAAATTATATATTTTGTATGTGTGTGTGTGTGTGTGTGTGTCTTGCGTTTTTTTTATTGATTATTTCCTCAAAGGTTAACTGGAAGAGATCCTATTAAGGGATGTGTTCGTCTTCATTGTAAGGAAAAGAGACATAGTTTCAGAGTAAAAAAGGAAAAGAGACATAGTTTCAGAGTAAAAAAGGAAAAGAGACATAGTTTCAGAGTAAAAAAGGAAAAGAGACATAGTTTCAGAGTAAAAAAGGAAAAGAGACATAGTTTCAGAGTCAATTTGTATTTTATTGACTCTGAAACTATGTCTCTTTTGCTTTTTTCTTTTATCCATACTAATATTATAAATGGGAAAGTGTGTGTGTCTGTTTGTTTGTCCGTCTTTCACGGCAAAGCGGAGAGACGAATTGACGTGATTTTTTAGGTGGAGATAGTTGAAGGGATGGAGAGCGACATAGGCTACTTTTTGTCTCTTTCTAACGCGAGCGAAGCCGCGGGCAAAAGCTAGTGTACAATAAAGTTTAAACATACATACATACATTTAGTATAAGAGTTAAGTAAGCATTTTTGTGAGAAATCAGTTATTTTGTTCCGAATATTTACAATATTTATAATATTCAAAAAGGGAGTATGAAACGTTAGGGACATAGCAATGATCAAAGTAATGTGCATTAGGGTAATTTCAAAAGTCGCATAAAAATCACCATTATTTCCATCATATCAAGATTCTCCTTTCGAAATTACCCGAGCATTTCTGTCATTTTGAATTACCCGGATGCACTTACATCAAATGATGTAAAAATATATTTTTTTTAATAATGTCAATAGTAATCTAGAGAGGAAATTGAGGACTGTATTTGTATGAAAACCGGTTTTGGTTGGATCTTCCTCTTTGTTCATAACACTTGTCATGATTAATCGGTGATCGGGTCCCTGCGATTAGTGGAGGTACCTACTGAAATGATAAATTTTGCATGAAAAGCTGCAAAAAATGTGTAGGTTCCTCTGAGCGGTTTACATCTATTTTTTAATTTATATTAATAATTCAATGAGTAAAATGTTCTGTCAATAAATAATTTCGTTCTACGGGGTTTGGCGTCAATATTATCGATTATTGAACAGCAATATTTGAAAATCACAAATTTAATTAATTCCAAATAGTCTGGCACTCAAAGGTATCTTAACATAGGTATTTTATAGATATTTTAACCTACTAGAATCAAATATAACTTCATTTATAATTAAAATAAAATTTCAGGCCACAATTTGTCAGAGAATTACTTGCGTACAAGGTACCAGGTACCTTGTACGCAAGTAAAAAATATCGATATAGGTACCTGGTACCGATATCGATATTTTTTACTTAGAATCTAGTTACTTTAAAACGAAGATGAAAGAACACCACTAAGGCTAAAAGTTCTAAAGTAGCTAAAGTTAAATCAACTAAAACCGGTCTGTTCGAGCCAGACAAGTGGAGTTTAATTGAGAATTTTAAAAATGTAAAGTTATTAGTTTCTGTAATCCTGCGGGCGGGAAAGGAATCTGGAATAATTTGTCAGTCTGCCCGCCACCCGGTATTCAATACACCAACCTAATCTACGTAGTCTTACAAACCAGTGTATCGTGGTTTCAAAACTAGACGTATCAATAAGTATGCTTATATCTCAGTTATATGGTTTTCTTGCTTGCGATTGGAATCCTTTGGGCCGAGATTTGGTCGAGCCTTTTATTTTGCGATGTTTTGACAACTAATGGACGGATTGTGGTTGAAGGGATAAAATTTATGCTGGTGCGGTTACATCGAGATTTAAAGTAGGTAAGTAACGGATTAGATAAAATCATATAGAAAGCAGCTTTTATATGAAACAGTTCTGGTAGTTCCACGTGTCCACATTTCTAATTCTAACTCGTATTTTAGTTTACGTACTTATGTCGTCATTGTCACAAGTGGTTTACTCGTAAATATGACATAGGACACTTATCATATATTGTAAATCATCAATCATCACAATCAAAATAAACTGTCTATAAGAGACCGGCGTCTAATAGCCTAGAGTCATGTCAGTCTATTTTTTTTATTCTGGTGTCCAGCTCTTTAACCAAAACTTAAAAGACGAGCTAGCTGTTATATCCATGCAAACTCTTGACAGTTGTCAACCCAATTGTCAGTCTCTATTGCAATTGCAACCGCCATTTTCGCAAACGGTCCCGTGTGCGCATGCGCTGCGCGGGCGCGTCTCACGATGCAGCTAATGACCGCTGATTGATATTTATGACTTTGGAATCGACTGTATCGCGTTACAGCCAGGGCTGACACTGTTTCAGATGTAACTTCCTGACTCACACAGCTTAGGAAAAACGCATTTAGTAGTCAATATAGCGACGCTGTTTCCAATTCGCAGGTAGCGTCGCCTAGGCGTTGTTATAGTAGTATTATAGTAGCATAGTGTTACCTCACACAGCTCCTTACCTTAAGGCTGCTTTCAAAAAAAACGTCAAAAGAATGTAAAATTGATAGTTTTAGTCGGTGAAATACTACACTTTCCGTTATCCAATAGATTTATTTAATTCAAGTTCCAGTTAGAGCATCTTATTATCTTGATTTTTATAAGGCCAGATTTTTGAAAACTAACTCACTAAATTAATTATGAATTTTTCTCTAATGCACGTTTAGAAAAACGCACGTATAGAGCTGAATCAGTCGATCTTATTTGTAAAATTTGGACAATTTTGAATATTAAAACGGGTAAATTTATAATTCCTATATCCTGTACCACAATCATTTAAGACTAGATTTTTATTTTAAGTTTTTGAAAAAGAGTAAACTAGCCTAAGGCGAATTCAATTTTTTTCAGAAATTACCTAAAATTAAGTGACAATTTCTTTGAAAATCTACATCACATCGAAGTAAGTTTTGTACTAAATTAATCTGCAACGTTTACTTAAATTGCTGTTATGCCTTAGTGATTATAAATTGCTATTATTGATTTTTGCCAATTTTTTGAAAACGAGCCTTCACCGGTACAATTATTACCACTTTTGGACATTTTCTCATATTTTGTTAGACCAAGTAGAAAAAGTCCTATAATGTGATATATATTTATAAACTACTCGCAAAGCCCTTTAATTCGATACCACACACAGTATGATCGAGCGCTCGGTTGCGATTTCACTATTTTTAACACGAAAGCCCTCTTAAGCTAAGAAATAGCCTACAGTAGCGTTGACGTCTAGTCAACACTCTCAGATGCTATCTTGTCAGCGCTGAATCGTTGTCGTTCAAAATTTCTGGGGCGGGGTGTCCTGCTAATGTGGAATTAACTGCCACAAACAATATCCCTGGACCATCAATACCTTCAAGAAAATAATTCTGCACGTTATTGTAAGCATTATCGGCAAAAAACTTAAAACGTGTGAGTGATCGCGCGTGATTCAGGCCGCGCCACTGTGCATAGAAAGGTAAGGTAAGGAAGGGTATTGATTATTGTTATGAGTAATAGTATACAAAGCAAGACAACCTAATGACCTAGGGCAGAGGGCCCGAGAGAGACTATATGTGGGGAGATTTTTTTAACTAAGTATAGGTCCAAAAGGCTATACTATTTATTTTTATTAAACTACAAAAGAAAATTATATTCCGTGGTGGCAACCCTAATTACACACTGCAGGCTTATGTCATTCATGCACTGATGTGTTGACGAGAGCCAGATACCTCTCTTAATGCACTACTTGATACGATTGTAACCTTCAAAAGTTCGTATGTTACTCAATTCGTGCACGCTGATATCAACAATATGTGCCTAGAATACGGGTTACCTTATTGAGCCGCTTAAAGTAATCGAGAGTTTATTACCTTATGATAGTCTTTATGCTTGAATTTCGTTCTCTATTTCCTTTTGTTTGCTACCAAAGAGGATCGAGTATTAAAATAAAATGTGTAATCACAGTGCATAGACTGCCATCTCTCGACACAAGCTTAAAACTTTTGAACCTCAGTTTTGTCAATTTGGCCTATATTGTTTGCTTGATTTGTATTAAAATGTCAAATATTAATATTAGCGCCATCTAGCCGAGCGTTCCCCAAAGGTGTAACGCCATCTAGGCCACCGTACCTTTTTCTCTAGGGCTTTGAGTTACGTTTTTTCTTAGACTTTATCCGTCTATACAGACTCACATATGTCTTTGTTTGCTACTAAGTCTGAAAAGCGGTAAGTTGTTTTTTTTTTGTTGACCTTTACAAAAGTTAGAACTCCATACTAGAGCTGGGCCATTTTTTTTTTCAAAGTTGTCCACCCTACTTTTTTTGTAACATGGGTAATTTTTACGCCATTCATACTCAGAATCGCGAGGTCTTTCGATTCTGATAGGAGAAAAAAAATATCGCAACATTTCCATACATTTTTTAAACCTTCCATTCAGTTACCGCCATACGAAATGTATGAAAAAATGGTAACGGAATGGGAAAAAACCTTAGGACACCTTTTTTCTCCTATTAGGATTGAAAGAACTCGCGATTCTGAGTGGAAACCACATAAAAATTTCCAAATCCGAAAAAAGTGGGGTGGACAATTTTGAAAAAAATGGCCCAGCTAGAGCCCTCGGCCTTCATTTGAGAAAACCCTAAAGTCTAAAATCTCGTCTCAGCATATATAACTCCGTATTGACAGATAAAGTCTAAGAAAAAATGTACCTCAGTTATATATTCAGATGGCGCAAATATGCTATTACTATGACATCAAAAGTTTTAACTGTGCAGTCTACTGTGATTACATCAAGTTTATAACGATCCTCTTTGAAACAATAGCAAAGTACTGAACAGAGCAAAGGGTCAATGTGGTGATGTCACTGCGCATTATGCAGCTGTGTACGACGGAGTTACTGTTCAATGAGGAGACACACTCAAAGGTTACGACAGATGGCGCCACTTTATTAGTCTATTGCACAAATAAAGTATTTCAAAGAAAAAGCGCTGGTAGTCTAGCAGTAAGTACGTGCGACTTTCGTTCTGGAGGTCGCGGGTTCGAAGCCCGGCTCGCAATAATGAGTCTTTCGGAATTTATGTGCGAAATGTCATTTGATATTTGCCAGTCCCTTTTCGGTGAAGGAAAACATCGTGAGGAAACCGGACTAACTCCAAAAGGTCTAAACACTTCGGGTTGGAAGGTCAGATGGCAGTTGCTTTCGTAATAATAAAAACTAGTGCCTACGCCAAATGTAGGTAGTGTATCTAACAGGTAGATTGTTATGTTTAGATAAGATGGAGCGCATCGCCAACAAACTGTTTTACAGTTTGGCGAAACTTTAATAATATGCTTGTGTACATTGTCTTTTTTTGTTAAATAAAAAAAAAAAATCTTGGGATTAGTTTTCAAAGCGGACCCCAGGCCAGGCTCCCATGAGCCGTGGCAAATGCCGGGATAACGCAAGAAGGATGATGAAGAAAGAATTTCATGCCTAGAAACTTGCACAGGCGCCGCCTGGCGGGATAAAACGTCAGTGTGCCTCCTCATTTAATTTGACATTTCCATAGATATTTAAGGCTATACAGAGTGTAACAAAAATGGTGGTGATCCGTTTAAGGGCGTATTCAGTATCGTATTCTCATCAGGAAAAAGTAGGATAAAAAATTTTTTTCGCAAAAAAATTTTTTATCTTTGTATGGAGATTCGACCGATTCGCGCGGCCCGGCTCATACAAAAGTGAAAATTTTTTTAGCGAAAAAAAAATTTTCTTCTACTTTTTCCTGATAAGAATACGATACTGAGTACGCCCTTAAACGGATCACCACCATTTTTGTTACACTCTGTATGAGTATGTCTAATATCTATCTAATATTCGCAATCATAAAAATATTCAGAATAAAAGCTTTTAAGCGCTGTTAGTTCAATTCGTTGCTTAAAAAGCAACTGTTCGGAATCGGAACTATTTTAAATAAATATTAGGTAATTCACTCGTATTGAATTATTTTTAGGTAGAATCACGAGTACTTTCAATCTCACTGGGAGACAAAAAGTGTCCCAGAATTTCCATACATTTTTGTTACTTTCCTCTGTTGTTACCCCATACAACATGTACGGAAAATGGTAACAAAATAAGAAAAAATCGTATGGGACAATTTTTTTAACTACTAGGATTGAAAAAGCTAGTAATTCTGAGTAGAAATAGCATATTTTTTTTCGAAAATACCACACTTCATAAAAGTGGCAAAAAAAAAAGAAATGCTCATCAATGAATTCATTCATAATTTTTTCATGCAATTTTGCAAATCACTGTGAATACAATTGACCTAAAATTCCCTAAAACAATCACAATTTTTTTATTGACAAAAAAAAAGAAATGCTCTGATAAATTCGCCAGGAATTTTTGCAACTCACTGTACCTTACTTAGTTACTTGTAAATAAAATTGTCTTGAATGGCTTTTTTTAATATCGAATGAGAACTCCCAAAGGACGATATTATTGCGAGAACTTGCAATTATTTGCATTGCGGTATTTGATTAGTGTACTCAATTTACTTATAAAAGACATAATTATGTAACTCCGTATAGACGGATAAGGTGTAAGAAAAAAACGTACCTGCCGGCGTATCATGCTGCCAATTTTATCACTTATCCACGTGGATAAAGCATCCGTCAAGCAAGTATGTCAAAGTGACAGATGTCTTATCCACGTGGATAAGTGATGAAAGCCATAGAGAAAAAGGTACGGTGGCCTAGATAGTGTTACAAACGCTCGGCTAGATGGCGCTAATATTAATATTTGACATTTTAACACATATGAAGCTAACAATATGGGCCAAATTGTCAAAACTGAGGTGCAAAAGTTTTAAGCTTGTGTCGAGAGGTGGCAGTCTATGCACTGTGTTTACACATTTTACTTTGACAGTAACTCTCTATAATACTCGATCCTATTTGCTTATAAGCAAAGAGGATAACCTTAATGTAACTAAAACTGCATTCGAGTTCACGCACCGTTTATATATAGGCCCTTAAGATTCCCGGTGTCTAACAAAATAGACTAAAACCTCCAACCTTCATCTCCATGTTCCATGAAATATTAAAAAGGTCCATAATCGATTGACCTGAATATGCTTTGTAGCTGCAGCACCCTCGAACCTCTCCAACGTGACGTCAGCGAAAGAAGAGGTGCATATGAACTACGGACCGATTGCAGATTTTATGTCGGGACAGTAAAGTTTATAAATATTTAGCTTGCTAGTTTTCTAAGGACCGATTTGAATGATTTTTTAATGTAGGTACTCTATTTATATAATGGTGACATGATATGACAGGTACACATTCTACAAGGAGGAGGAGAAGTTCGACTTGTTGTGGTTTATCCGTTTGAATCAGCCAAACGTATGTTTAAAACAATATGTGTCAGGTTGTTTTTATAAAATCGACTTGTTGATTCAAATATATTGCCGATTCAAATGACAAGTAGCTTGTTGTTTGAACCAAAGAGCACGTAGGCGCTATTTTAACCAAAAAACTTGTTGAACGAACATGAAAACTGATTGTATTTTCTCTCAGTGTGTATACGGACTAATGCTGACAAATTATATTATTAATTTCAGTGAGTCAGATTAACTACAAATATCCAGATTAGCTTCAAAATATCAGTTTAAAATACCTATTTAATTTTATTGTAAGAAATTAAGGAAATTAAGGAGTAGAAGTAGAGGAGACTAGAGTTCTGAGCGTAAGAAATAAACACGAGATGAAGTGTACAAGTGTAATGTGTATAAGTATAATGTTTAAATAACAAAAGTCAAACAAGTGAGCCGTTGTCACCGAATTCAAATGCTACTTACTTGATAGCCACACTTTGTCAGAAAAAAAAAACTATTACCCACAGCATGTCTCCGGCGTTTTAGATTTTTTGCATCGAACTATAGTAAACAATAACGATTTAATACTGGACTGACAAAGCCCATACAAAAAAGCGTACCCCTGAAATGTATGGGCCTTTTAGGCTTAAAACTAGATGGCGCTGTTTCGCAGCTTGAAAGTGGCCAAAATCATATTTTCCCCAAATATTTTTGCGTATTTTTATTTTTTATAAGGCCAAATGACATAGGTATGTATTTATTTTAAAATCATTATCAGTGTAGTTATGATAGTATTTAATAGGTGGCGCTAAAAAATTTAGGTACGATTCTTAATATGAAGTATGTAAATCCTATAAAAATAATCCTTGGTAAACAATAAGTTCAATCTCGCACATGTGCCGCTTACTTTGACGATCATGATGAGAAAGATAAAAACATATTTAATATTGACATGTAACAAATTTATATTGTAATTTTTATCATGAAATAAAACAATCTAAATCTACTAATTGTACTTAACCGATTACAAAATAATACTACCAAAAATTTGATTTTGATTATTGCTAACAGGTTTTCGCGCGCATCGCACGGCGATCCTGACTGCCCCACGTCACGGGTGACTGGGCTCATTCGTCACCTGTAATGTAACACAATACCTGCTATAAAATTGGAACTCAGAATGTCTATATCTTTAATTGAAGCTATCCTGCAAGATATAGACATTTTTATATTATACCTAAAGAGGTATAATATAAAAATGTCTATATCTTTAATTGCAGGGTAGCAAAGGCACAAATTATATAGGTAACGAATTTCTTCACACAAGAATAAGAAGAGTTCGACCAAAAAATCTTAACAAAAACTTTCTTCAATCAGGGAACATTCGCATCTAGAATCGAATAAAAAATCTAGCGACTGACCATTATGCATAAGAGATGATGTCTTGTCGGGAGAGATGTGAACGCGAAGCTGTCGCTCGGGGGTTGTCTTCGTACACTGCGGAGAGATGTGCCCTGGCAGTCCACACTTGAAGCATAAGGTCTTCTTTTTGGCCGCGTCAATTTTTCTTTCTTCACATCAATTTCCATGTTTGCTCTTTGTTTTTCAATTCTGCAATTTATTTTCTTATGGCCCGTTTTACCACATGTGTAGCATTTAATCTTAGTTATTTTGCCACGTAACTTACTATTAAATGCAGCTCTCGAAGTTGTCAAATCGTCGAATTTTCTTTTAGATAAATAAGAGCCTGAAGTTCTTGTTGCAGTTTTGAACGAGTTTTTATTTCAGTGGTCAATGCTAGATGGCGTAGCTTTGTGTCTTGCTGAGCTAAGTTTGCCAGGACCAAGGATACTGCGATTTCTTCCTTTTCAACATTTGTCCAGCGATTCAGTAATTGGTCTACTTGGCGATTAGCGAAAGTGCTGTAGTTCTCATTTTCAACGAGTTTTTCATTGAATATATTGGATATGAAACTAGCGTGCGTTTCAGTATTTCCAAATCTTGACAGGAAAAGAGCTTTGAATTCTGGCCAGCTAATTCCGTCGTAACATGCTTGAGTAAGCCACGCTGATGCGGAACCTTTTAGTGATTTCGTTAGCACGATTATTAATTTTCCACCCTCTATTTGATTTTCACGAAGGCACAGGTCGCTGGTAGCACACCAAGTCTGTGCATTTAAGCCTGGTTTATCTGGATTGAATTCTGGTAATAACACGTCAGAGCTTGCTTGGGCCTGAAGATTTCTCATCAACACTTTCAAAGCCTCATTTTGCAGTTGAAATAATTCCTTCCATTGCGAATCGTTGCTGGCACTGGCTTGATTTACTTGCGAAGTTCCTCTTCTCGACATTTTCACTCGCGAATTTATACTGAATTCTGATATCGGAGCGCCAAAAGCTGTCAGACGAAACAGAAGTTAAGGTTAGTAGGTAGAGGTCTGGGCGTAGGAAATAAGCGCGAGATTATGACCACAAAAAGTATGTTCAATAGAGCAACGAAATTGTTACAATCAGTCAACATCAAATACAAAGAGAGTTCAATAGTAAATTCAGACTAGTAAGGTGGGACGTAGTTTCTGGAATGCGTGTTCCACGCGCCAAATCCCGGAAAAGAATGTGCCCACTCCATTGGCTCAAACCCTGTTACTGCACTTGACCGGCCTAGGATTAGTTTCGCCACAAAAAACTTACTTTTTGCCAAACCCGTGAGAACACTTCCAGGCAGCGCAAGTGTGCCGTCTGTCGCCAGATTCAAGTGCTTACGCCGCTGGTTACTTGACGCCCTCTGTTACTTATAAAAAATAATGGCGTGCATAGTGACCCGCCCCGCACAGCGTGCCGCCGGCGTCTACCATTTTTTTGCATCTTCGGTCTATAATTAGTTAATAAACAAGCTCAACCTTTCAGATGCCGTAGCCGAATGGCATTTCTGCGACGCGAAACGAAAACGAAACGCCGCGAAAGTTACGCCGTGTCTTGCGTGGGCGACGGTCGCGCGACCGTCCTTCCATATACTTCCATATCGATAAGGTTTGATTTCGTATGCGTCGCATCGCTGTTGCGCGACCATCGCGCGACCGTCGCCCACGCAAGCCACGGCGTTAGTCTGGCTCTGTCGCGCCAATACGCAAGACAAGAGCGATAGATAGAGATAGATATCGACGAACGTTTTGTTTCGTGAGCGTTTGTGCCATTCGGCTACGTACCCAGATGTGCCACTTACGATACTTAGTCGATGCTTACTGTGCTTAATCGGTTACATAATCTAACTAAATACTAACTCTAATTTTGTTTATTGTATCATTATACCGCACGATATTGTGGCTTGTTTAGCCACTCTTGTGTGACGTCAGTGGGAGAAAATCAGAATAGGCGTTTTAAGCATATCGACTTCTGATGAAAAATGAAAATAGGCTTTATTACGGAGCTCAACTTTACCTTCGTGTAACTTAGCTAATATGTAGTTATTTTTAAGACCAATTGCAATTGTCAGGAACAATCTAACATACAGGAGTCTCTTTTACCTACCCTCTCTAGTGTGACGTCATTGAGATAAGAAAAAAATGCTCGTGCGTATTACTGAGATCAAAATATCATTCTTTAGAATTATCAAATGAAGAGTAAAAATAAAAGGTCTGGAAAATATTCTATATTCTAATAATTCACACATAAGCAAAAGGTACAAAAAAATCTAGGTTTTTTTTTGTGTCCATAAAAGCTTTATTGAGAGGCAGTAAACGTAAAAAAGCGAAGGATGCCTTTACCGAGGCAATAGAGATAAGCATACAGTTAGAAGACATTTTGGTGAATTACATTTTATATATTGACTAATAGGCAGAATGTTGTTAAACGATCTGTATAGGTACTGATACAGTAAGTAAATTGAAGTGGAAAAAAATGGAATGAGATGAAATAGTTATTTGTTATACAAGGGGGCAAAGTTGTATTTTAACGCCGAGTGTGGAATTGAAAAACGAGCAAGTGAAAGGATTCTATAGTTTCTTCTTCTCTCTCTCTCTCTCTCGCTTCGCTCGTGGTTCAAGAATAGAATCCTGAACTTGCGAGTTTTTTAACACACGAGAAGTAAAATACATTTGCACCCGAGTGTAACACAAAACTTTTCCCCTCACTATAGTGAGGAAACTACAACGCAAAAAAGTTCCACAGGTGGTAAATCATCTTTATTACTAGATTCACCTACTTTTATCAATTTTTAAAACAGTTAATTTGACTTTATTCAAGGTCAAATTACTTCACCCACTAGTGGATAAAATACGTTTTTACCCGCTGGTATTAAACGACAAAACACGTGTTTCCGAGCTAGTGAGGGGAAAATGAAATTACTAAACCCGAGATAAAACACGAAGTTATTCATAAACGTTCACTAAAGTTAACAAGCCGTTAAATACCGTTTGTCCCTTTCTATCACACCAATACGTCGGAAAGGACTAACGATTTTTATCGGCTTGACAACTTCAGTGAATGTTTACGAATAAGGGGGGGGGGGGGGGCGACGACACTGACACGTGTGGGATGTTTATAACATTAAAAAAATTACAGTTTTATTTTCAAGACAAATTATCAGTATTTTTAAGTACCTTTATATAAGATTTTTCACACACAATGTAAATTGTTCATGAATAAATGACTATGACTATGACTATCATCATTCCCATTCAGAGATGTCCCAAAATGAGACAGAGCAATTTTCAAGTATTTATGAAAGAATGCAATTGAGTTATTTAATTATTTTTTTGAAACATTTTTCTCAAATGAAATATTATTTCGTGCAAATAAAATATTTCATTTCATTTCTGAAATTATAGTGATACTGGAGTGTTTGTCACTTTCACAGTAGGTAAAAAATATAGCATGCTCTCATAACATATGTTTGACCGTACTTAGCACGTTTCCACGCGTCTTATTAAGCCCTCAGCAATTTCACTGCAAAATATTTACATAGCAATCTTTGGAAGGCAAATTTGTTCAGGGCTTATCTAACGCGAGTCGAGAAGTGAAAACATTTCACTGCCTGACCCTTTAGCATAACTTGCCCTGTCGCGCGCGAGTCTATACTTACATCAAGCGCGACTTCAAGTATGGACTCGCACGCGACAAGGCAAGTTGTGCAAGAGGGGCTGGTCGGTATTTGTTCTGTTTTCTTTTGAGCTTGTGAGGACGGACGGGCTTGGATTTGTGTTTACGATTCGTGAAATAAGGTTATTCAATAGAACAAGCGTAGGTTACTAGGGTGCTGTAAAATATTACTGTTTTGAACTTTTATATCCTAAACACAAAATTAAATTTTGAAAAAAACCCGACATAGTGGACCGATTTTCATGAAACATGGCTAAGAACACTCCCGACTAACTCAGCTTTCAAACAAAAAAAAAACTAAATCTAAATCGGTTAATCCGTTCGGAAGCTACGATGCCACAGACAGACACACACACAAACAGACAGACAGAGAGGCACGTCAAACTTATAGCACCCCGTCATTTTTGCATCGGCGGTTAAAAATAGCTTTGCCCATATTGTCACAGTTCAGTAAAAGCTTAAATAATAACCTAACCACGAAATTAAAATTAAAAAAACAACCCCGACCGCGACATAGTAGACCGATTTTCATGAAACATGGCTAAGAACACTCCCGACTTACTCAGCTTTCAAATAAAGAAAAGGGGTTCTTCTTCTTCTTGGGACTTATGCCTTGTGTACTTACCTAGTTGTCTCTTATTGAAACTCTTGAGCTATTCAAATACTAGTAACTACCTACTAGTTTATTATTTTGGTTGACGTTTTCTTGCTAAAAAAACCGATTTGAGCATCATTTTATGTTCAATATTCAATCAAGAGGGTACATTACCGGTTGCCAATAACACCCAATAAGACGCTACTATGCATAATAGCTTCAATATGAAATCTATCTAAATGACAATCGGCAATGTGGTACATTTTGAATGAAATCGTCACATAATTATGTACGTAATTATTATTGTACTAAATGTACTAAAAACCATTAGTTCATTGTTCTAGACTTCTTTCATAAAACTAAAAATTAGTCACATTCTTATTACCCGACTACGGCAACGCAAAAAGAGGGTTATGATTTTGATCGGTATGCATGGGGCTATGTATGTATGTTCATCTGTTCCCTCATAACTTCTAAAGTACTCATTAGAATTTGACAAACGATACATTTTTATAGTTTGCATAGAAATAACCACTTATATTCAGTTACTAAGTGAAGCAAAAGTATTAGGAGTAGGAGCGTAACGTAATGTAATGAATGAAACCCTACTAAGGACGCCTTAGACGTCAACAAAGGGAGGCGATCGGGTAGACATATTTCGTCCTTTACCCTGTGCGCCCCTGTGGCCTAATGGATAAGGCATCGGCCTCCTAAGCCGGGGACTGTGGGTTCGAGTCCCACCAGGGGTAAATGAATTTTTGTATTTTCACCTTTTTTTACACTTTTCATGCAAACATGCATTTTGTTAGCAATAATTTATTCGTACTTATTTATATTTTAGGGTTTATAAAAAATTGTATGCGGAAAGAGAAAGGTCATAAAACTCAGAAATCTGGGTTTCCATACATTGCACGACGACTAATTTTCATGCACAAAAAAAATCCAATATTCGAGGTTCTACGAATGTGCTTGCATTGTAGCATTTATTTTAATATTGTCTAGATCAAATGATAATAAAAACTTAAACCTTAATACGTTACACTTAAAACAGAGCAATTTATAAAAGTCAAACCCTTACGAACACGCAAAGCTCAAAGTTTAAAAATATTTCAACCGCAAGCGAAAACACAACTCAAACTACCTACTGCATGTAATAACGACCCCCAAAATCACCAAAACGCCCTTAAGGTATAAATATAAGGTTTAACGGCCTGCAGATGCGTGTGTGCGTGTGTGCGTGCGTCTGTGTGCGTCGTCTGCGACCTTGCCGGGACGTCTGAAGCTGCTGAAACGCCGATGCGGGGTGGGCTCGATCGATATTCAAATTTTATGAACAATGCATCAACGGTGATTAGATTTTCCAATGTTCAATTTCATTGTTCGATTTTAAGCGTTTGCGATGATGTTAATTTAATTTATTACTTAGTTTATTTTAAATTATGATTATCATTGAGAACAAGAGTTTAGAAGATTAAAACGCACTTTTTTTCTTGCATTTCCTGTTAAAAAAATTGTTACATCATTCACATTTTTCATAAAATATTGCGATATCATATTATAACAATAAATTAGTACATAATAAAGTATTTATGTAAGTAACACAAAATCCCAAAAAATAAATATAAGTACAACAACGTTCTTTTCAGTTAGGTCACACAGATAAAATAAATAGTAAATATGTACTAGATTCTGACACCTAGTACCTACCTACACTGCCTAAGCCTCCCCAAGAAACTTATTTCGTGTGAAAAAAGGTTCTGGACCTAGTTAACAAAGGGCCTTAACGAATTCATAGAAAAGTTCACTGCGGGGTATGGAAGTTATGCCAATTTATACTTTTCCAAGGAAATCATATAAAGAATGGTCAAATTAGGATCATACCTACTGAGACCGTGTGTAGTAACCAAGATATTGAATAGTAGTCTAATACCATGGAGATTTGTATACCTAGTGAACCCGATTCGACATTTTATTTTCTAGCAAGATGCGTAGGGAGATCTATTTTGTATGAAATATTTTTATATGACGGTAAGGGCATTATCCACGCATTATCACATTTTGCGAATTGAAAATGAACTCACCACGATTGTGGTGTTTTTAGGGGAGTTCGAACAGAATGATTTTAGACCTTGGACTTAAGAGTTGCGCCCTCGGATCCAGGTAATTTGGTATAGGTACCTGACTGTCTATAGTCAGGCAGATACAATGTAGTAGATACAATGTATAAAAATTTCGTCAATCTTCGCGTACTGCGCGATAGCTCTGACACTTAGTTTGTGTGTGTGGGTTGGTCTTCTGAAAGCAATCATGGAGCCTTACTTAATTTTAGGGACAGTAAAGGATAGATCTAAAATATGAACAGGTAAATTCTTAAAAATATAAGTAGGTAAGTAAAACCAAAAAACATACTTACAGACGAATTGTCAGCCTTTTGAGATTTGGAAGTCGGTTAAAAATAAGAGGCGATCGGGTTGTAAGTGGCCGTCAGAGGAAGTGTGGTGGCTGATCAGGGTACGTAGCCAAATGGCACAAACGCTCACGAAACGCTCGTAGATATCATATCTATAGACTACCTTTCGCGGCGTTTCGATTCCGTTTCGCGTCGCAGAAATGCCATTCGGCTGCGGCACCTGAGTCAGATTCACATCTGTAACTGACAAGTGACTGCGCAGTATCGGGACGGGACAGCTGGCGCGCTTTTGTTTCAGAGGCCAAGATTCATTTTGGAGCCACAATAGTTTAGCTAGAAATTCATGACTTATTTTGCCTGGTTACTTACAAGTTAATATTAGCACAGGATATTTTTAAATATTGCATTTAAGGGCGTGACCGCCGCTGGTGCCGCTATTGTAACATGCCCACGCAACGCTAATACATGCGGCACACGCAATACGACAATTTGTAAATGCATTTTGGATGTTTATATGACACACCCCGTTTGTGAATTGAAAATTGTGCAAACAAAAAATTGCTTATGTGTATTTGGCAGTTGAAGTTATTTATTTATTTTTGAACATTATGGTGCTCCCACACTGGACTGTTAAGCTGTTATAAATGTTATATAACATGGTGTGACAGGGACAGCGTGCCATCGCGCCATCGCGCCATCCTTGTTATAATATAGCCCGGTGTGGGAGCACTATAGGGGTTGTCATTTATACAACTTCGGATCAGACAATTGATTTAATGTAAAAACCAATAAAAACTACAGAAAACGTGCATGAACAATAGGAGGCAGCACTGGTGCCATCAGATCTCTAGCGCGATGTGGAAATTTGAAGTTTATGTTTCCGATGTAGCTCACAAGATGGCAGAATGGCCTATGCGCAAGAAAAAGTACAAGAATGGTAGATGGCAGCACTTGCTTATCGTGAAGTGTTGATGTGTGTTTAGTCAAACATATGTCTGTAAACATGTTTGCGACTCAGACCACAAAATGGCGTACTGCCCCTATAAATTTACTATAGGTAACCTATAATATTAGTGAGAGTAAATTGCTTATAATGATGTATATACTTTCGAGTAGATAATTCTACCTAAATACGCTGCAATTGCAGCCCGGTCTAGAATTAGATTTGCATACTAGTACCTGACGGCGGCTTGCTTTTACAAACTTAGTTCTCACGTTCACTGTGTAATTATTATAATAAGATCGTTATTAATAATTCTTACTAAATTCTAGTGTATTGGTCATCAATATCTGCAATAATATATTAATGTAATTCAATACCTAATCTTATAACAACCTACTCACCAGTAAAATCAGCGTCAGAATTTTATTGGTCCAAAAGCATTTGAACAATTTATAAAATAACTTAAATAACAGAACCTTTTAGCACATGGAAATATACCAAAAACATAACAGAAAAGCAAGTTAAGCGAAGAAGGAGATGCCAAGGCGAGATAAATAACATTAATCGAGAATTAAATCACTCATCGTCGTGTGTTATCAGACTGTCAAGGTACTAATCTCTGCGCCCCAGAGTCTAACTCTGTGTATGGACGGTACGGTCAACCAATTTGAATCCTCTGATACTCTATAACCCTGTCTCATTGACACCGTGTTCTATTTGCCGTAAAAATCACATTGATATTTGCTGTGTAAAGGTTCTAATCGCCCAGGTTTCAAATGGTTGACTGTACAATACGAGAAGTTACCCAGTCAATGGTTAAAACATAACATCCATCGCCGAAAACGGTTGACGTTTTTAAACGGGTCATAAACCCGAGCCTCGTAACTTCACCGAGTGTAATAGGTATGCTTGTAGCGTAAGAGCTGACGTAGGGCACCCCATAAAGGGCGCCCATAAAATACCTACCTAGATATATTTTAGATTGCCCTTTAAAGTTCTAAAACAAAAATGTGTGCAGTGCGCACTCATCAACATGTTGTGTAAGATCGCCATGCCAGTGCCACCTATCCAATTTATGATCTGGGTATTCATCCTCATCATCATATCAGCCATAGGACATCCACTGATGAGCATAGGCCCCCCCTTGGGACCTCCATATATACCGGTTGGAAGCGACCTGCATCCAGCGTCTTCCAGCGACCTTTCCAAGGTCGTCTGTCCATCTTATCAATGGCGATCTGGGTATTAGAAAGTTGCAATTGACATTTAATCATAAATTGGATATGTGGCATTACAACCTACTAAAGATCACCACAGCACAGACAGATTGTTTGACACTTGCTGAATACAGCTACCAGCTCGAACCCTGAGGATCTTCTTCTCTTTCAAACCACGCTTGGCGAAACAGTCATGGTCACATGATCGACGAACAGTTCTATACCAGCTTTCCCTCACAGATGCTTACTGTCAAATCTGGCTGTCGATGCTTGTGGTGTTTGGTCTAAATATAGTGAGCCAAACCTTGATGCATCATCTCTTCTGTCACGAATTTTGCATAACGTGTATAGCTAACAGTACAATTTCAGTGTCCTTGAGAATCCCTGCAGCCATGCATCATTATTAACTGTTCCGGCAACACTACACTTAATTCAATCTACAAAAAACGCCTCACGATCTATCTCTGTCTGCTACGCACTACCTCACGCCTCCCTCAGTTAAGGCCGGTGGAATGGGCCGGCCTACCCGCTAGGTCGCATTTCAATGTCGCGCGTTCGTTCGCCGCGCCTAGAGGTCGCTTGCACCTAAACCCTACCTAAAATTAAAAAGAACGTATGTGTTACTGAAGTATAATAGACTTAGGACGTTTTGGAATTTAGCTGGCGTGTATATAAACCAGTGCTCAGGTTTGAAAACGCGTATGTACCGTAGAAATTGAATGTAGAAAAGATTTTTTGGGGATGAAAGTGAACTTTGCAACAGAATTATTCCCGTATTTTACAACAATCGAGACGTGTTGATTAATTTGAACGTCTTGCTGTTACAGAATTAGTAGTTTTTAATAAAAAGTTGTTGCTAACGTCATTGGTGGTATATTTGACTTGTGTTAATGCAGTTGGTGATTAGGCCGATGCAGAATGTGGCCTAAAACGATTGAAGTAACATATGTGACCAAACCATTGAACAGTCTAATTTAGTACTTACCAAACATGGAATTAAATAGTAATGTAACGGACAAACAGACGGACTGGATCGTCGGATGTTGTAATTTATTATTATGGACACATTGGACACTTAAAAAATAATTTATTAAATCTTTGTCTAAGTACCTAATATGTATACATTTACCAGAAAAGTTTTGTGTTGAGAATTACCTAAAAATGTGAAAAATCACTTGGCCATACCTTACTTATATGGGTTTTTATGTCAGCAATTGACAATATTGTTAACAAGCATTGTGCATCCGGGTATTTTCATAAGAATCATAAGCTAACTAATTAAACCTGTCTTACTTAGGTAGGTATTATCTACATGATTGATTACGAATAGTAGATGGTCAATATACATAATATTTTTTTCACCACCCCAACTGGTAAAAGCTTGTGTAGTTTATTTACTTGTGGACATTTTGGTTTATTTCTGACCTTTATTGTACTTCTGTAAGTTTGTCTATCTTGCCTACTTTAATGTTCCTCTCATCTAATCTAAGGTTAGCTGGAAGAGATCCCTTATAGGGATAAGTTCGCCTTTGTACCTCTGTTCCTGTAAACTGTATATGAATCTGTTGTACACAATAAAGTGATTACTACTACTACTACTACTACTAAAAGCTTTCCTTGCTATTCGAAAACAGATAGCTAAATTGCATTTTATCCACAAGAGTGCAAAGTAATTTCATACAAATTTTAACGTCATGTCTTAAGCGGGCTAGTAGATTTTACTTATAAATGATGATTTTGAATCATAAATATTGAATTATTTGATGTATTTGATTTAGTTTCATGTTTTATAGTCAGTAGGATTACCATTATCTTGCATAATTTTTTTTTGTCATATTTTACCTTCGCATAACAACGCTTGGCCGAATCTTCTTTTCGCAGAATTACTTTTTGTATAAATTTCTTGGCATATTATCATTTTGCAGAATTATTTAAAGCAGAGTAATACAACGGCATAATGGTAAATTGTACAATAGTCGTATAATCGATTAATTGTTTTGTCGAAAATTGTGTCGCATTCAATTGACTTGGCATTCTGTCATTTCGCACAATTGTCTTTGGCAGAATAATACATTGGCATAACTGTCACTTATGATTTATATATGTTTTAGATTAAAAAGGGTTTTCTGGTTTACTCACTGTCAACCTAACACGCTCCTCCTCGCTTCGCTCGTCGTCGCACCTAAACCAACTCTGTGACATATAAGATTTCTGTGTCGTGAGAGTATTTTGTCTGAATAGGGATTCTAACCTAATCTACATTTCTGGAAACATGTCAAAATAAATTCGGTTAATCGTCTATTCGGTGCAAAATAAAATAACAGTCAGCAACATGACTATTATGCGACATAAAATGCTGCAAAATTAAAGTCGACGATATTAGCAGTATGCTATTACTAATTCGGTGAAATGTAATGTATACTATATACAATTCTGCTATATTAAAATCGACAATATTAGTATTCTGCTATCCAGAATTCTGCCAAATGAATAATATGCGATATGACGGTAATGCTATTTGTACAATTATGCAAAAGTATCATTCGGGTAAAAATTGTTCTGCGAAATCTGCTATGTCAAATGTATTTCGGACAATCGATATTCTGCAAGATAAAGGGAACCCATATTCAGTATTTTGTTCGTGTTGGTGTGGTGAAAAAGTTTGTGTTTCACTCGGTGGCAAAATTTGTTTAACCTTCGTGCCTTGAAACCCTCGCAACGCTCAAGATTTCACTTTTTGATATGAAATGAATATTGGAATCTTTCGCTTGCTCGGGTATCAATATTGGTACGTGCGGTTAAACAACTACTTTGCCCCCTTGTAAAACAAATATCTATAACCTCATGGCTACTTTTTCAGGTTAATTAAGTATTAACTTACATAACTAAGGGAAGCAGATAATCTTGGCCATACACGGCCATATCACGAACATTATTTTTATAAAGTCGAATCGCGACCCCGTTGAAGGATGCACCCTGTCAAGTGCAAGTTCGAACTTCAGACCGTTTACATTATTTTTTGCCGACTTCATTAAAACTCTGTTAGTTCAGTAATTTGGTTTGATGTTACTCTCGAGTTGTTTTTCCGCGCGAGTATATTGACATGACATGTTTCATTTGACAGACATTAATTGCTTTTGCGTTGGTACATATTTTGTGTAGGTGGATAAAGGATTGGATGAATATTTGGGTACCTTAAGGCCACTTGCACCAACAAATATGGTGGATTAACCTGAGGGTTAAGTTAACCCACCATTTTATATGGAGCTAGCTTTTGCCCGCGGCTTCGCTCGCGTTAGAAAGAGACAAAAAGTAGCCTATGTCACTCTCCATCCCTTCAACTATCTCCACTTAAAAAATCACGTCAATTTGTCGCTTCGTTTTGCCGTGAAAGACGGACAAACAAACAGACACACACACTTTCCCATTTATAGTATTAGTATGGATTTGACAGATGACAGCCCACTAACCCTGAGTTAAGTGGTTGGTGCAAGTGGGCCTTAGTCAAAATAGCAAGTTTTCTTGAAGTCCGTCTGTTTGTCTGAAGATGTCATCGCAGCTATTTATAAGTAACTTAAACATCAATTATTATGAAATTATTACGTGAACTACCTAATTATACATAATGACACAATATTTGTCTTTTTGAAGCCGGTTACATAAAATTATAAATATGCAAATTGATAATCACGCCATCTACATTCGTTTGATGGAAGTACATTTTACTTTACTTTAGCGCCATCTCTGAACAGCATCATTAACTACTTCGACGCCTGACGTTTCAAAACTTGCATGGCACGTAACTGCTATGCTGGCAGTGTTAGCAGTTAAAATAGTGTGTACTAGATGGCGCTGTATTGTAAGAACTATAAGTAAGACTTGTTAAGATAAAACTTTGTTATTTATTGAATGAATGATTTATTAAGCAAATGCTTAATGCCTTTGTGTATTCTTACTTAGATGACCTAATAATTATGTACATATTTACAGCTTACAGCTAACCTGCATCAGTCAGTAGCCCGCCTAATAATATTTTCTTCGAAATTACTTTTTTCTTCAAGTTTAATCTTTGATTAAAGAAGGTAATGGTTTTAGTGATGATATTGCCATGTAAGAAAATAACGTGCTTAAGGGCCCATTTAGACAGTACGAGAACTCGCATACGAGTTTTATTACATTGCGGTATTTGATGGCTGTGCATAATTGTATGTACCGTCAACAGCCCGCAATGTAACTAAAATCGCATGGGAGTTCGCACGCCGTCTAAATCAGGTCTAGGATAAACCCATTTCGATAAGAGTTCGCAGAAACAGTAAATGCGTCAAACTTTATGCTTATTTAAGTAGAAAACTGCGAAGCACGTGGTGGGCGATATTTTCCGGTAATTCCGGTATTAGGCAAATCTACTGAGCAAGATAACGAAATGTGTCATTTAAGATTAAGTTAAGACATTAGTCTAAATACAGGTAAGTAAGTGTTGTGTTAGTAGTACATGTAATATTATCTTATTTAGGTTTGATACAGTCAGCATCATTTAGCGCATAGGTTCCCAAACTTTTTTGGGCCACCGCCCACTTGGGTATCTAAACAAAATTTCAGCGCCCCCTATCATGAAATAGCTGAAATAAACGATGTATTTAGTCATTACTTTAAAAAATCATACATTAGTCTCACCCAACAACAACACAAAACCCAAAACGACTTAAAATACGTACTTAAGTACATGTAAAGCAGAACGAAATACATAGTTACGTTCAACTTTTTGAGAATGCTTTTATTGTCGCTTACAAATAAAACAAGTATACCTACATGACTAAACACTATTTATTTAATTTTTGCACTATTGTCTTTATTGAAAATATGAAGTTATCTACTGAGTTTATTGAACAATCAAGATTTCAATGTGAAGGATGTGCCTGATGCGATTTTGTTAATTTATTTATATCTGGTATCTGGTTGAATTTTCGTTAAAAATAGCCAAACCCATAATCCAGGGTACAGTTGAAGTATTTTTTGGAGCCAGAACTCCTGATACCCCATTTTAAATTTCACTTTAAGTTCTTCATTTGTAGTCAGTTCAATTAGTTCTTCTAAGTTAGGTGACTCTGCTGTATTCAACTGCGAGAATGGATTTGAAAGCCAACCCGGTATGTTCATTTCATTTTCACCTCATGGAAGTTAGCATGACGAATTTGTAAATGCTGACAATACATTAGTAATTCTTCCTTTGTGGCGGACACTGCTGCTAAGTTTGGAAAGTGAATATATTCGCCTCTACCTAAATTACGCTTGAACAGAAGGATTTTCCCCATAAAATACGAAAAAACTTCGTCTTTTTGTCAGCATGCATTTTAGTCAAATGCTCTTCTAACCAAGAGGGCTTCATTGCTTCATTTGAGAGTACCTTCTGGCAGATCAAGCACATGGGTAAAGTTTGGTTGGTGGGAGATGAAATAAAGCCATATTTCAAATATTCAACACTATACTGGCGACATTTCTTCTTAGCCTCCGACATTGTCACAGCAAATCAAGTGCAACTTTATAATTATGTATTTACATTTAACACCAACAAAAGTTGTTTGAGTTCACTTGTAATCACAAAAACATTATTCAAAATGTTCAGTCGCTTTGTGGCAAAACTGGACAATTAAACTTATTACTATAACCACCATTAACACTCCTGAAAAATAACTTTATGCGCAGTAAAATTAATCTAGGATCCCCAACGATGAGCTCAACTAGAAAGACATGGATTTACTGATTGCAAATAAAGCTGTGCACTACGCGGTCCATGAGTAACGGTCACCCAGATGGGCCAGATGGCTTCGAGTTCTCGCGCCGATAAGGAGAATAAGGACCCGACAAAAGATAATTAGACAAAACAAAACAACCTAAGGTCATAAAACAATGTTTGCTAACGGCGGGCGCGGCTTATTGCATAATAATACAAATGCGCCGAGACAAACGACCCGATGGTGTTTAACAATAGGCTTTACAGTTATTATTTTAAGTTTTTTTTTCTTTATATATGGGATCGCCCCTTTGTGAGGGACGAACGCCCCCCAATTGCTTTCGAGCCCTCTACCGCCCCCCTGGAACTCCTCAGCGCCCACTGGGGGGCGGTATGGACCACTTTGGGAACCACTGATTTAGCGGATGAAAATCCGCACCGAAAGTGTCTGCGTTCCTTACCATAAAATAACTTTTCTAGTGGTCATAAATGTTTAAGTTAAATGGTTAAACGCTGCAACTTGCAAGTCATTTTTACCTTTTTGGTAACATAAGTGATCCTACAAGTGCTCATCAAAGTTCTGTGTGGTTTTGTAAGGAGTCCAAAAGTAATTATCAAAGTTTTGTAAGGAACACTACTAGGTAAGTGACGAAATAGCTCTACCTACTATAATTACTGCTTAATTTACAGTTGCAACATAATCTGTTAATCGTTACCGCGTATTAGAAACAGTAACTGATAAAAAGTGGCGTTTTAGGAGCAGCGAGGAAGAAATACGGGTTAGGCGGGCATGGCCGTTACTCGAAGCACACACGGGAGAATATTCATAATGAAACGCGATCTGCGTCTTACTGAACTTAGAACTGTTTCTATTTATTAATTTGAAGTGGCTCTTGCACATCTTGCGTATACTAAGGGATGACTCTCTTACTGCACTATATTCCAGTTTTGTAGTAAACATCACAAAATTAATAAAACAAAACGAAGAAGATGAAATTATATTGGGTCTTTACAACACGGAATAAAATTATTGCATGCGATCACGGACAGATAATAAGATTAATAAGTGATAGTTGGAAAAGCAATAGAGAGCCAGTGGATCTCCAACTTTAAACCGGGCGGACTTTGTTGAGATACTAATAGAGATCGATATCAAGAGTTTGTGACCACTTGCTACATCCGCAGACCACAATTCCACTCTCTGAGAGTCTTGGGCTTAGGCCGAAATTCTTGCTCGAGTCTTTTTCAGTACCTAAATCAGCGACAAACGTTCTGTTTGCCAGCACACCCAGATCAGTTAAGTCGGTCAACTAACAGTTAATATTGGAGCGCAAATTTAGTAAATACCGCAGTCTCTTTAGAGCAAGAGTACTGAATTACTGAATAGGTGGGCTACTTTCCATCAGATGGAATTAGAGGCAATCGCCGATCAGTCTATAATTATTTAAAAAAAAAGTATGCTCCAATGTAGTAACTAGGTTTCTGGGTGGATAATAGGGGAGACGATCGCTTAGCCTGGTCGTTCGCTTTTCATTAGTTTGGGCCTCAAGTCAGGATTTAAAAAAAAACGACACGTGTGCGTCCATGTTGAACGCTCCGTATGTCCCCATGACGTAAGTACCGCGGACCGGCGCCTGCGTTTCGCAAACCGCGGTGTCTTACATAACACTTTCTTTCCGCGCACCCGATACAACCGCACCAATCACACATGCTATCTTTCTCTCTTTCCTCGCGTGAATGGAGATAGATGTATAGATGCGAGAGTAGCTTGTGTTACACGCGATATCGATTCGAATAATATCGATATCATCGGGCCATTGCATTCAATTAGCGAACAATTGGCGCCGAATTTTTTTTTTGAAGATTGGATTGGTCAGTTATTTAGTTCAATAATAGAGTCCGGTAATGTTCCGTGAAACTGTTTGTTTAAGATAGGTTCTAAGAAGGTCAACTCTATTTATGTAGGTAATTTAGTTTTTTTTTTCATATTTTACCTACTGGTTAATAATGAGCTCAATTTGGAGTTATGTGATCGGAGATCACCAAAATAAAGCAAAATAAAACTATGTAAATTTTTATGTTCAAAGATAAATTCTAAATTGGGCTCTATTTATTAAGTATTTTTTTGTTATGAAAGGGTTGTTGATCTATAATACACACTAACGTTTCTATAACGGATAATAAATAAATAAAATGAATTTACTCGTGTATGTATGCATAATTGTAGCCTTCGCTTGCCTAAAGGCACGCTTTTAAGAGCTTTTATCACTGAATCGATATGTTTAAAATCGAACATATATGAAGTTTCGATTACACTTTAAAAGTGAAAGTTAAGTACAGACAATAAAAACAGGTTTCTCGAAACATGCCTACATGATAGTTGAAGTCTTCTACAGTCAGTTTTGCGTATGACATAAAATATAAATAAGTAGGTACCTACATTTTTATATGTTTTTGTAAACTTGACCACCTTTTTCGTAGTTTTATTAATGTATGGGTCAATGACGACCGGTCTGGCTCAGTCGGTAGTGACCCTGCCTGCTGTGCCGCGGTCCTGGGTTCGAATCCCGGTAACGGCATTTATTTGTGTGATGAACAGATATTTGTTCCTGAGTCATGGATGTTTTCTATGTATCTAATTTCTATGTATGTATTTATATAGTTAATATGTATAATATATCGTCGCTTTGCACCCATAGTACAAGCTTTGTTTATTTTTCGGCTAAGTTGATCTGTGTAAGGTGTCCCCAATATTTATTTATTTTATTTAAACACAAATGTCGTCCTCACCATAGCCGATTACACACGCCTACAAATTGTCGTGAATTAACGCATTTTTGATAATAAATTTCCATTCGACGTAATTTTCACGACCACGTAATTTTCCGTGTGGAAAATTATTATTGTTACCTTCCGAAATTTTAGTGAACTATGCACAATATGCACATAACGGTAAACTATGAAGCACTGCCCATAACCTAATGTATGGGTAAATTTAAACACATTTTATAATAAAATGTATAGCAGAATATATTAGAACAAGATACAAGAATATACTTAGAAATACAACAACGATGTCAATCAACATTGATGTCAACAACATGTCATCTGTACTCGCTAGGCGGCCAGGATTACAATAAGAAGGTTTATAATGTGGGCATAAATTAAACCTCTAACATGTACGGCCAGTGATCTAAATTATAAAAAAATGGATGATCTAGAAGGAAGCTATCTAAATGTCATTGACGTGTCCAATTGTCCATTTACCTGTGTCACTGTCACTAATAAACCTTCTTTGGTTGTAAAAAACTGCCATACATTTTTTTTGCAGAGACGAGTCGTATGGTAAGTAACTTACTGTCTTTGTAACGACACTAAACATTTTAAGACTCTTGAAATATTAAACGACTCTAATATTTTATCAACTCGTGTTACCTAAGTCGTTTTATGTTTGGATTTCTGGGGAGGTATTTATTGAAAAAAAAACAACTTAACAACTACCAGTCTTAACTGTAAGTTTTTTAAACATTATATCCAGTGAAGTATTACAACTAGCCAGGCATACGCAGGCATTGCGTCAACAGTCATGGAATCTGAGCACGCGCTGCACGCGACACTATCGGAGCCATTAGGCGAGTATTAACCCAGTCTTGCTGAGATTACGCGCGGCCATCTCACTTAGGTCTTAAGCGATGTCGAAAACACTCATTGGAATAAGTAGTGTTGTATTCCCATCTTAGGGATCATCCCCACACAAGACACACAAGACGTAAGACGCGCCCCCAGGCGTCGCGTCGCTTGGCGCGCGCCGCGCCGCCTGGAGCGCGCCAAGAGACGTCTCTTGCGCGTCCTTCCTATACAAAATGTACTGAGGAGACGTTTTTTAAATTACATTCAGGCGGCGTGGCGCGGACATCCGTTCCGCGCCTCAGGACATGCGTCTCTTGAGTGGGGACGGTCCCTTAGGTCAACAACGCATCTGCAATCCTTCTGGTGTAGCAGGATGGAGTCCAAAAGCAATAAAAGCATGTCGATTACCATCAAGCGATTTGTGTTTTTTTTATACTACGTCGGTGGCAAACAAGCATACGATCCGCCTTGTCTGCTCGCTTGCCTCGTATATCATAAACGAAAGTCCCTGCATATTTTTAATAATGAAGCTTACAATAAAAGCGGAAAACATACTATTTTGGGTGTCTTTCTTTGATTCTTTCTTTCGTTCTTGGGTGGTAGATGGGGTTGGGTTAATATTATCGTCCTCAATTGTTGTACTTGTTGAAAAACACTATTTTTAACATTATTTCTAGTGTTAAGGTGGTTTTGCACCGGCAGGGCGAGAATGGGCGACGCGAGGAGAGAATTGAAATCGCCCTGGCCCTTTTCCACTAAAAATTGACATTAATTAATAGCTATCGCTAGCCTCCTAAATATATATACAGTGCTGTTAAGTTGGTCTCCTTCAGAATAATATCACCCAAGTGGGGCCTATTGTATATATCACTCTCCATCCCTTCAACTATCACAACTTAAAAAAATCACGTCAATTCGCTGCGTTTTGCCGTGAAAGACGGACAAAACAAACAAACACACACACTTTCCCATTTATATCAAAAAAATATTTAGTATGGCTGTCGAAAGCAATACGGTAGTTTTATACCAACAAACATCTCAATTGATGTCTCGCACATCCCTTTCGCACACGCCATCTATGAGTGGTGTAGTGTATGCGCGTTTTTAGGCGGTCGCATTTTAATGTATGTGATGGTATGATCTTCTTTTATTAATCTATGGTTTAACACAGACTCTACCTAATTGTCTTTATCTTTAATCTTTATCACGAATCTTCCGTTCCGTTCCAAGACGCTCACCATAGCTAATCAAGTGTCACAATCCTCATAACCGGAATGTTACGTGGAACGGAACGCAACGTTATTCAACATTTACTTCATCGTGCGTTGTTCTAATTTATTCCTTGTTATATCGATCATTCGTAACGAAGAGGGTGGGTTTTTCTAGGAATTGTACATGTTTATTACTGTGTTCTTCACTTACAATGAGACTAACGGCTCCGCCACAACATTGGTCTAAGCGCGGCAGCGGTGAGCGGGACAGTATTTCAATTTCGATAGCGTGTCATAATTCTGCTCTTGTAATAGTATGCTATACGATTATTATGGTACATAAAATTATGCTAAATCAAAGTCGACCAAAGTAATGTTCTGTGAAACAATATTCTTCCAAATGTGTCGTATGCGTGGTAGTAATAATGCCAACTAAGTTTTCTGCAAAATTACCATTCGACCGAAAGTTTTTCTATGAAACATGTTATGCAAAGTGTGTTTCTGACGAAAATTATTCTGCCAGATGAGGGTAACACATAAAAAATATTCTTCAAAAATATAAAATTTTAGCGGTTTTTAGGGTTCCGTACCTCAAAGAGGAAAAACGGAACCCTTATAGGATCACTCGCGTGTCTGTCTGTCCCTCTGTCACAGCCGATTTCTCCGAAACTACTAGACCGATTTACTTAAAATTTGGCACACGTATGTAAAAAAGTGGCCCAAAGATGGACATGTAATATAATTAAATGAAATTAAACGAAATTTAATCATAGGGGCCACTTTTGGGGGGTAAAATTGAAAATTAAAAATCAAAGTTATTAGAACTATATCAAATAAAAGAGCATTTTATAAGCATCTCAAATATATTTTTTTTATAGTTTTTATTTTGGTAATTTAGAAGTAATTTAAGAAAATAAGCAAAAAATGACCATTCCCCCCCCCCTTATCTCCGAAACTACTTAGCGTAAAATTTTCAAAAAAATACACGAGATAGCCCTCTACCTGTAGATTACAGGAAAACCTATTAGAAATCTGCAGTCAAGCGTAAGTCGGACTTAAGAGAAAAAAACTCAAATTGAGATTTTTCACTCACTGCCGCTGCAAGTACTTACTAAATGTTTTGAAATTTTGTGAGCGCCATGGACAGGTAGAAAGAAATTCATTTCTGTTCAGAAATTGTTAAAAATTTTAAGCATTTGCCAAAATGACTTAAGTTCCTACTAAAAAAGAGGCGCTTACGACTATTTAGAACTGCACTGACCATAATATTGCCCTAATAGGTCCAAAAAATGGTGTATATATACGAAAACAAAAAAATTGTGCCACCGATAACCAAAATCTGAAGTCTATTTGCTCTATTTCTTATAGTTTCCAAAATATACGCAAAATCTTTAAAGTACAAATCAGTGTACGTTGCCAATGTTGCCATCACATGTCGTCAGGCGCTCATGACCTTTTTGTATGGAAATGTCGAAATCCGACTCGCACTTTACCGATTTTCATAGAAAGTTGTGTTTTATTATAGTTTTGAAGGAGGTTTCTTATTTTTAACCACCAACGCAAAAATATTATAATAATAATAGGTTTGACGCTTGACATGTCTGTCTGGCATCATAGCTCCCGAACGAATCAATCGATTTTGATTTAGTTTTTAATGTTTAAGGTGAATTCGTCGAGAGTTTTTTTTTGTACCACGTAGGTGGCAAACATGCATACGGTCCGCCTGATGGAAAGCGGTGACTGTTACATATGGACGCCTGCCACTCAAGGAGTGGCACATGTGCGTTGCCGACTCGACTCATTAGAAACTTGTACAAACCTGTACTTAGAAGGGGCCTGGGTGCCAACGACTCAAAGGACCGAAGGAAGGAGGGGGAAGGAAGGAAGGAGTACCGCACCCTCGTTGAGCTCTGGCTGCCTTACTCACCGGCAGGAACACAACAATGAGTAAAGTCTAGTGCTACTTGATTGTGGTCTTTTGTAAAGCGGAGGTATTAGACTCTGCTCTACCTTAGAGTATATTCAATTTAGTATTAGAGTTATCAGTCAAGAAACTTAAATGCAGCGCCATCTATTATTAGTTTCGACAACTTTTCATGTGACTTTCCATGCCTAAAGGTTCGCACAAGTCTCAAGTCGCGTAAATTACTTAGTAAATTTTGCCGAGAGACGGCGCTAAATACAATAATACTCATTAGAGTACCTATACTTCTAGTCAAAGACATATATAACTCCGTATAGACAGATAAAGTCTAAGAATAAAACGTAACTGGGTAATTCCATGTAACAGAGTAATGTAAGTGACCAATTATTTGCATGTTTTTTTATTCATGGTGCTAATTTAAAAATCAATATATCTAAGGATTAAAAGTAGGCTTATCTAGAGATAAATTAAGATTTCAATTTGCATCATAAATAAAAAAACATGCAATGAAGTGGTCACTTACATTACAGTTACGTGGAATTGCCATACTTACCTCAGTACCACACAGAAGAAGGGCTCAGCTAGATGGCGCTAATATTAATATTAACACGCTTTTATTAGGTCATCGTGTATGTAACTATGTAATGGAATATACGGAGGCTAATTTAACCATCTTCCAAGGATCGTAGCGTAATGATAATTGGCAGCTGTATGTAGTTCTGATGACAGTACAATAATATGGTACTGTTGAACTGATCTGATGATGGAGCCGGAAGATATGAACTGGAACTACATGATGGAACATCGTATCATAGCTGTTTTTGGGTTTCTTAGAAAAGTCTTATAATGAACTTTGACTACGATTAGGTTTCAAGGTCTGATGATGGAGCCGGAAGATATGAACTGGAACTACATGATGGAACATCGTATCATAGCAGTTTTTGGGTTTCTTAGAAAAGTCTTGAAATGAACTTTGACTACGATAAGGTTTCAAGGTCTGATGATGGAGCCGGAAGATATGAACTGGAACTACATGATGTAACATCGTATCATAGCTGTTTTTGCGTTTCTTAGAAAAGTCTTGTAATGAACTTTGACTACGATTAGGTTTCAAGGTCTGATGATGGAGCTGGAAGATATGAACTGGAACTACATGATAGAACATCGTATCATAGTAGTTTTTGGGTTTCTTAGAAAAGTCTTGTAATGAACTTTGACTACGATTAGGTTTCAAGGTCTGATGATGGAGCCGGAAGATATGAACTGTAGGTCTAGCACATGATGGCCGCGGGAGTATGTCACCGCGAGATAGACTACCCGTCCTTATGTCATTAATACAGTTAGAAGAAGACGTGGCATCTATCTCGCGGCGACATACTCCCGCGGCCATCATGTGCTAGTGGCTGTGGCCTACTGGAACTACTAAAAAGATCAACGTAGTATTTAAAATAAGTTGGGATAGGGTTTTCTTGAGACCCGTAAGAGCAAATAAAGGCGGGCTCAGGGGCGATCGAAGCCCCCCACAAAAAAGACAGATCAACGTAGTATTTAAAATAAGTTGGGTTAAGGTTTTCTTGTGACCCTCCAGGGGAAATAAAGAAAAAATTGTGACCGTTCAGAGTAAATATAAGGGGGGAGGGCTCGGGGGGCGAAGCCCCCCGCAAAAAAGAAAGATCAACGTAGTATTTAAAATAAGTTGGGATAGGGTTTTCTTGTGACCCTTAAGAGCAAGTAAAGAGGGGCTCGGGGGGCAAAGCCCCCCACAAAAAAAAGATCAACATAGTATTTAAAATAAGTTGGGATAGGGTTTTCTTGAAACCCTTAAGAGGAAATAAAGGGGGCTCGGGGGCGAAGCCCTCCGCATAAAATAAACATCAACGTAGTATTTAAAGTAAGTTGGGATAGGGTTTTCTTGTGACCCTGAAGAGCATGAATAAGGGGGCTCGGGGGCGAAGCCCCCCGCATAAAAGAAAGATCAACGTAGTATTTAAAATAAGTTGGGAAAGGGTTTTCTTGAGACCCTTAAGAGCATACAAAGGAGGGCTCGGGGGGCGAAGCCCCCCGCATAAAAGAAAGATCAACATAGTAGAGAATGCCTTAAAGCATAAGTCCGCCTTTTGTACTGCAAGATTTTCTTTTATCACTGCTTCCAGTAGTTCCACAGGTGGTAAATGATCTTTATTACTAGATTCACCTACTTTTATCAATTTTAAAGCACTAGTGGATAAAATGCGTTTTTACCCGCTGGTATTAAAGGACAAAACACGTGTTTCCGAGCTAGTGAGGGGAAAAATTCAATGTTGGCTGCTCGCGTGCGGTCCGTTTGTTAATGTAGGTAAGAATTTAGAATGGCGTCATTTTGTGAACATCAAAGGAGTGAGCCTTCTGTACTTGTACTATTATATACATATATACATATATTGATTTAGACTAACACGATTTGCACTCATAATTTTAGAACAAAACGGGACTATATACATATATTCTGTGACAAAACTAACAACATGTGTTCCAAGTACAACATTCGAAATGCCGGAAAGTTAGTAGGTATCGACCGTAAATTGGCGAAATCCAATTTACGGTCAAATTAACACATGTGATGGACCCTGCCGTCTATAATAAATTGCCGCAATATGTGGTTGAAGCGCCTAGTGTGCCGAACTTTAAGTACCTATCGCTTAAAAAATTGGCTGGTCGAGCACCCGTTCTACACTTATGACAATTTTTTTATTACCTAATTAGAAAAATATTTATGTGCATTTTTTATGTGAATATTGCCTAACTTTTTGTAATTTCAATCTTCTGTCTATTTATTCTCTAAGTATTATTGTTGTATGAATATTTTTTTTTTTAATCAAATCTTGACGTGTAAAATGGCGTTGAATGAATAAATGAATATGAGTAGGTATGAGTAGTATGATTATTTTAACCATTGAAAGTTTGTACGGAACCCTCGGTGGGCGAGTCCGACTCGTTTTAATACTATGTCAGTGGCAAATAATCATACGGCCCGCCTGATCGAAAGCGGTCACCATGTCACACATAGACGCCGCAACTCAAGGAGTGTCACGTGCGCGTTGCCAACCCATTAGAAACTTGTACACTCCTTTTTAACCCCCGACACAAAAACGAAGGGGTGTTATAAGTTTGACGTGTCTGTCTGTCTGTCTGTCTGTCTGTCTGTCTGTGTGTGTGTCTGTCTGTAGCATCGTAGCTCCCGAACGAATAAACCGAATTAGATTTAGTTTTTTTTTGTTTGATGCTGAGTTAGTCGGGAGTGTTCTTAGCCATGATTCATGAAAATCGGTTCACTATGTCGTGGTCAAAATTTTAATTTTGTGGTTAGGTTAGTTGCTGTGTTAAGTACACAGCAAAACAGAGTGTACAAGTTCCAAGGAGGGTTTGGGTTGCCGACGACTCAAAGCACGAAACAAATTAGTTCCGTATAGGTGCTTCCGTCACCTGCACACCGCACCCTCGTTGAGCTCTGGCAGCCTTACTGACCGGCAGGAACACATCACGAACGTCGAACTTTTTCGATCTCATGGTAATCGAAAACAATTGATACTGATGGTTAGCGCTAATCGACCTAGACTTATATGAGTGATCCTTTACCAGTGCCTAGTTACAGTTTGACGTCTTGTTACTAATGTTTATTTGTTGTGATTGTGGTTATCATCACAATACACATCAAACTTATTTGTATGTCGGCAACCTTCAAATCAAGAGTGAACAGGCATCTTCTTGGCGAGCTCACTCCATCGTAGGCCACGTCTTTGCCGTTAGCTAGTCTGTGGCCAAGAGTAAGCCCATTTGTAATAAAAAAAAAACGACATAACGACTTTGAAAAACCGTAGAAAGGATTTAAAGAAAATTTCGCTGGCATCACGTGCAATAATACCAATTTTGCAACGCTTTAAATGAAACCGATGAAACATTATGGCCGAAGCAAAGATCCAAAGAAAATTTGATGATCAATAATATCGCCGAACAAGAGTAAGCCATTATTGACTATGCCTACCCACTGTTAAGTGGTCTCTAAGTAAACACCAACGTAACCATTTTTTGTCATGCCTAAATTCTTGGTTTTTCAGATCTACTGACCCACATCGACACCTCTAAACGTTTTTGTATACACAGCCTACCATCTCGGTGGAACTATTATAAATATGATCTCCGCTCTCTTGCACTATAACTTATGTCCAGATCAAGTGAAACTTCGGAGAAAATGGCCAGAAATTTTTGTGAATGGACAAGCTGGGGCAGAAAAATAAACAGTGGAAGAGTTGTGTAGCGGAACGTTTTATCACCTCTTGCCACCGTTATGCTACCTTTATGGATTTTATGAGACCGTTGCATGATTTGCGTAAATAATGTTACCGTCCGGTTGCATGTGGATGGTATCTCAAGAACTTTCGTGTAACATTTTGGGTTACGCAGTAATGTACATTCACGTTAAAATTTAATGAGTTTAGGATGGTGATTTGTAGTAGTAGTAGTAGTAACTCTTTATTGTACAAAAACACATAAAAAAAGCATACATTGAGATGTGAAGTACAAAGGCGAACTTATCCCTTTGAGGGATCTCTTCCAGTTAACCTTTGAGTAAATGAGAGAGAAAACTTGAAGAGGGTAACAAATTCCGCAATTTGTACAACATGGTACCATAAAGACAATGGGCAAATAATATATAAATAATTAATAAATAAATAAATACACATACAGTAATAGGATAAACCTAACTATATCACACAAAAAGGAATGTGAGAGATACACTAAAGAGTTGACAAGGAACACAAAATATATACAAAGCAACAAGGCAAATTAGTCAGATAACCATAGCTTCTTTAACCTCTCCTTGAGCGACGCGACCGAATGTGCCTGCCTAAACAAGACGGGCAGTTCATTCCATAGTTTCACTGCACGGACAGCAAAAGACTTGTGGTATCCACGAGATTTGTGAGGGAGAATGGCAAGAGATAAATTCGCGCTAGAACGCAGACGGTGGCCACTGCCATCAGCCAGAAAAGTAAATTTTTCAGAGAGGTATAAAGAAGAAGAAGGTGTAAAAAGAGCATTAAAGAGAAGAGAAACAGCGTGGAGATCCCTACGGCGGCGGATAGGAAGCCAGTTAAGTTTTTGACGGTAGTAAGACACATGGTCGTACTTCCGCAGACCGAAAATGTACCGTATGCAAACATTTTGCAAGCGCTCTAACTTATTTGTTACCTGATTTCTATACATTTTCGGTAACAAATAAGGAAAGTTTCATACAATTGACCTAGGACATTTTGGAAAACCTAGTGGGTCTTGCTCAGCATCATGGACTCTATCAACCTACCAATTTTTATCCAAATCGGAGACGTGATCCAAATGTACAAACTTAACGGGATTGCTGTCCTAATCATTTTGATTATACATTTTTTTGTTTTGTTGCACATTTTAGCCACTAAAGTGACATAACAACATTATCTTCTTGTTCTAATTTACTATTATTCGGTAACAATTTTGCATTCGCATCTCCTTTTTTTAAATTTTGAGCAGCATATTATTCGCGATTAGCATTTTTTAGTTGCTCGTTCTAGCCACTAAAGTGACATAATATTATCTTCTAGTTCTAGTTTATTATCATTGCATAACAGTTTTGTATTCGTAATTTGTTTTTAATTTTGAGGAGCCGAGTACTTGCCGGCCTAGCCGAAATGACAATCATTGAAGCTAGACGCCGATCGAAGCGCAGTCTGCCTCTGTCGCGCCAATACGTAAGAGCGATAGAGATGGATAACGATAGTATCGTAAGCGTTTGTGCATTTGGCTACATACTCGATTCTTATCACACTCACCGTCACCTGCTAAGTGGCCAATTTGTTGTTCAGATGTGATTGGCTTGAGCCAGTTAAGACACTTCGTGACACCTACATTAGGTAAGAGGAAGCCATACGTCTTTGTCAAATGTTTGACTATCAACGATGTTTTTCTATATTCTCCCCAGGATGTCCCTCCTCTCCTCAAGTTCATGTTGTGGATACGATAGAGATTACTCTCTAAATTCCCAAGTCGTAATTTAAAAAAAAAAGGTTCTATGATCCAGGTACCTGCAAGCGTGCTTCCCAGGTTGTCACGCTAAACTAGATCCGGGCCTTATTTTGAGCAAGCACCATCCTTATATTTGGGCCTACTATATCTTCTTGGTGCAAACATACCTAAACTAAACATACCTACTTTCACAGGATATTGACGTCGACCGATATACAGGATGATATAAAAATGACCGTTCAAACTTTACATAGTATAACTCTTCAGGTAATAATGAACAACTTTTATAATGAGGCCATTGCTACAATTGAAAAAAAAAATTGGCAGTTCCATAGAAATTAGCGGCATCATGACAGTCTGAATGTTATGGAACAGCAACATATTTTTGTTTTTGGACTTCAAGCTTTGGTCCCATAATAAAAGATGTTCACTAACCCTATAGGTCCCATAATAAATCTTGTTCATTATGACGTCAAAAGTCACTATGCAAAATTTGAACGGTCGTTTTTAGTTAACTGTGTATATTATCTTAAAGGGGGATTAACAAATAGTATAAAAACGATTCTAAGAGAGAATAGGGGCAAAACAACAAATTGCATTATACACATAAACCTTTTTTTTTTCGTCACATTAGCCACCATATAATTACGATGGCCACGAAACCGTATTGCTAGTGACATAACCAAGGGACGCGGTCAGTAGGCCGCTAGTCGGAAATCTCGCTCGGAAGTGTGTCACCAGCGCGCGCGCAGACGACCAGTTTGCGTTTATTTACAATGCTATTAGATAATGTTTGACCTTTGGCTGTTTGTCTTAGGGCCTTTGTGAGGCGCCGGTAAAGAGTATACTCTTGATGTACGCGAAATACAATTTGTTATGCATTATTTAGATAATGATAGATTTTAGGTAAGTTCATTGCCACTACCTAACTTGAAAATCTAGTATATTTTTTTGTTATTTTGTGCAGAGAGGAAAGTATGAGTACCTATGCTACTTTCATCAGCAAAGTATTTAGTAAATGATTATTATACGAGTACATAATTAAATAAATAAATATAAATAAATATTATAGGACATTCTTACACAGATTGACTGAGGCCCACGGTAAGCTCAAGAAGGCTTGTGTTGTGGGTACTCAGACAACGATATATATAATATATAAATACTTATATACATAGAAAACATCCATGACTCAGGAACAAATATCTGTGCTCATCACACAAATAAATGCCCTTACCGGGATTCGAACCCGGGACCGCGGCGTAGCAGGCAGGGTCACTACCGACTGCGCCAGACCGGTCGTCAATTATTTTTATTAATTATCATATTATTGTAAAACTAAGATATGTGACCCCGATTGGCTTTGACACTGATTGAATCTGCTGTCAAATTGAAAATGCATTTAAGCCCCTTAGAGAATACAGATGACATGATTATGATACTTATTACAAATATGTGAGTGTGTACGGAAAACGCCCCACTTTCTCGATTGCTATTTGCTACAAAGACGCTTTGTCAGTTTATTCAATCAAACACACTCACATACTTATGTAGAATCAATAGAAAAAATTGTACTAAAAGACATAATTGGCTACAAAAAACAAAGCAAGTATTAACATTTCTATTTCTTTTCTATAACATAACTATATACCTAAAACTTCTACCTCGCCTAATTTATGCTAAATTTTCAAACACACCAATTGGACAAGGAGACATGAATAAGTAAAATTCAGCCTATTGTAAAATATTGTAATGTGACAAAAGAATAACAACATGGCGTCATGATTGTACGATTGTATGGGCCTTATTAGTTTTATTTGTGGTGTAATACGGAGTAATGTTAGGAAACATGATTTGCACACATTTTCTTATCGGTAGAGTGGTTTTTATGAGCGCCGGTTTTGATATGAGTTTGTATGGTTATTACAACCATGTTTGTATGGTCTTTCAGACGAAAGTGCCTGGAGTCTGTTGGCTCGTTGGGAGGAAGTCGAAGAATGACGTTCGAAAGATTACGGATTGCTTCTGGATGAGATTAACTCAGGACGGGGATAAGGGATAAGTGGCGTATTAGGTATTCAAAGAATGATAGCCTATCGCTCAGCAGTGGGCGCTCTGATCCATACTAATATTATAAATGGGAAAGTGTGTGTGTCTGTTTGTTTGTCCGTCTTTCACGGCAAAACGGAGCGACGAATTGACGTGATTTTTTAAGTGGATATAGTTGAAGGGATGGAACGTGACATAGACTACTTTTTGTCTCTTTCTAACCCGCGGGCAAAAGCTAATAATATATATGATAAAAAAGCCTTAGTTCAATATTTACATGGTCTGGATGTAACCGCTTTTGGAAAATTCGTACCTACTTTAAGACAGGGTACGTAGCCAAATGCACAAACGCTCACGATAATTAAATATCTGTTTCGTAGCTGTCTGTACAGACAGAGCCAGACTGCATTTCTGTCGGCATCTGGCGTCGACGATTGCCATTTGGCTACGCCGGCTGGTGAGGTGACTATCTATTAAGACGATACGGTAGGGGTAAATTCTCCATACAAACGCTCTCGACTATTTCCTCCCTGGTTTTTGAAGATAGATCAATGATTTTTTCAACACAGATTGTTATTATTTTTATGTGTCGGACCGTTTTGATTTTTTTGATATTCTGCTTTTTTAAGACTCTAGAGCCAATCAAAAATTTCCAAAAACGGCATTTTTCATTGTGGCGCAAAAAAAGGTGTGATACCTACTCAAGATTGGTAACAATTAACCAAAAAACCTAAAGGGTCCGACATAGATTATTTCATTGTTATTCAGATTCTCAAATTTCGTTCCGATTAATTAAGTTTTGAAGGAGGAAAGAGTCGAGAGCGGAACCTCGATTTTAAAGATTTTTTTTAATATCTTTTGACTGAGTTGTTCTTAATGGACAATTTCTTTTCGATAAATCTAGTTAATAACATTTGTATATTTAACTAAAATTCCCAAGTTGAAAGGGGGGCTCCTTTCCATTTTAGCATTTTCGCTACCGTATCCTCTTAAATAATTTCATTCATACATACATACAACGTTGTCCTCATTTACCTCACTGTTTTTAAAACTTGCTTACCAAAACAAAGCCAAACTAAATATAAGCGGTTATGAAAGTTATCAGTAATTTCGTCTAATATTTGCGTCGCTGTAACGCTTGCGCACTGGCCTGTAATGACGGTCTATTTACCGCAGTCTGAACACGCCCTCACCTGCTTATATTGAAATGTAGAATTAGATTAATAGAGTAAGTGAAGATTAAAAGAAGCTACTTACTAAGAAGAAAGTATTTTTATATTTTAAAAAATCACTGGTGGTTTTCACGCGCAATATGTTTCAGATGCACGAGTGATGCTGCCCGTTGTGCATTTTGCCGATTTTCTTTATGTCAAATCTTATATGGAATAAAATTATTATCTATTTTTCTAACAATTGGCAATCACTTCATGGATCTTTGGCTTCAAAAAGGGGCATAATTTCAAAGATGTTCATCCTGGCAAGGTCGCCATGAGATATGATGAAGTTGGAGGGTCGAATGGTTAAGTAAAACTGGTCATCATGGATGATGTGTTTGTATTGTTGATAATCAATACAGGAGAGAGAGACAAGTAAAACTAAACATACCTTATACTAAATTAGTGCTTACATGCTATTTATTCACTTATGCCATACGTGTATCACATGTATGTTGCAGATAGTAACGTTATAAGTGACTGTTAAAGTGTTAATTAGGGATATACTACAATAAGCTGCAGAGAAGGCCATTAAAAAAAATTAAATCAAAAATATTTATTTCTTTAGGTACGAAATCTTACAATTGCCTAGTTTCTTTGTAAATAAATTATTTAATGAAATTGTGCCAGGAGGCACGGCTCCACATCATTTATTACGTAGGCATGTATATTTTGTATAGTATTCGTCTCTTGATTTATTTTATATCTATATATTTATTTAATAAATTACATTCATATATGATATTCATATATTTTACGATATTATTAAATCAGGCCACAATAACATACATACACAGACAAAGTTATTAATTAAAAGCTCTTTGCTATAATTATTTCTTCGTTCTATATTTTGGTAACAGCTACCTCGCAACCTGGCGGTTCACTGACGTCATTAATCGATGGCAAAACCTAGTGGAACGTGCATCGTATACTTGAAGTCTAATATTCTTTGCACGTGCACTATAGCAGGCTACTGATTAGTTAGATCTTATTGAAACCTGCTATACTTAGCTAAATAGCCTTCATCCACGAGAAATAATTGAAATTATTCTATTTTTATTTAATTTAGATTAGTAGGGCCTTAATAATCTTCCCACTAAATCTTTGTGAGAATCGAACACAATTTTGAAGTTAAATTATTTATTCATATCTTAACAGTAAGTACGTAATAAAAACAATAAAATAAGTCCTTAAATAAAACTACAAACTAAAATCTAAACTTATAAATAAATTATACTTAAGTAAATAAATAATTTGCCCCAAATCGCTGTACATTGGCAACGTGCCCAAAAGGCTGGCAGCATTGCCACGTTGTATGGCAATGCTGATCCGCTGTGCCAGATATAACACAGCCTCTGTTCACGTCAATTCGACAAGCTTGCGGCTGCATTCTTTGAAAACCCTGTGGGCGCCTTCTTGCATACTTGCGCCGTTTGAGGAGTTTGGCCAAATTGGCAGCCGCGCCAGCTTGAAGTGTTTTCTTTGTGTCACTCAGAGAATTAAATGAATTGATGATGTCAAAAATTACTCACTACTAACAGAATAATATAATATAGTGTTTTCGGTTTTTACCTATTTTTATTTCCAATCTATTGAGACTATAATAAACTTACAAAGAAGGAAAGGATGCATCACGGTGCATCGTTTGATCTTCACTCATCAGTTTTGAAGCAATAAATACCTATGGTTCAAACACTGTCATCATCCTCCTTGCATAATCCCGGCATTTGCCACGGCTCATGGGAGCCTGGGGTCCGCTTTGACAACTAATCCCAAGATTTTAACTCTAGTTTTTACGAAAGCGACTGCCATCTGACCTTCCAACCCGAAGGGTAAACTAGACTTTATTGGATAATTCCACTCCGGACTTATGTCCGATTTCCTCACGATGTTTTCCTTTTCGCACATAAATTCCGAAAAACTCATTGGTGCGAGCCGGGGTTCGAACCCGCGACGATTCAAATACCTACTTATTTGATTGAAGATGTACTACTCTAGATAAATGTATTGTGGCTCCTCTCACGTGTAGGGCCCCCCGCTGATATGACAGTACATGTAACAATCAGTGTCATCATTATACTATTGAGTTATATATACGCGAACTTTGAACCAGGATTACGCGTAACAGCATGTAAGTAGAGTTGTCCTATTATATCATAAGCTTTGAATGAGCTTGTCACTTTAAAGGGCAACATACCATTGAAGTTATCAAATTGAATACATGTCCTAGGTACAGTGAACGATATTATTTATATTGCACCTTAATACATAGTACCTTTTAAACTTCTTTGCAAGGAGGTTACTTTATAAATCACAGAAAAAAAATTAATAAGTAAAAATTATTTGAACATATCTTCATATAGAAGTCTTAGTTTCTAGCTAAGCTTAAAACTTAATAGATAGCTTATATCTAAAATAGGCCCTTGAGGGCCTTGAGGTAATTGTACCAAGGATGGTGGTGACATTTCCTGGCTTTATCGCAATGTTGGTACGTTGCGCGAGGAAGTCACCGAGCGTATAGCGTCGGGCCAACTGTATGGCAAACCCTGACGCCGCGTCCCAATCAGTTGGCCCGATGCTACGCTCGCGAGACGCTACGTGGGGGGGGGGGGGGGGGGGGGGGGGAGGCTTACGTCAACCAAACGCTTCGCAATTTCTGGGAAAAACTTGTGCGCGCTGGGACCCCATAGACCTAGAGTTATTAGTTGTTAGATATTTCTAACAGTAGGTATGCTTGTTTGCCACTATTTTTATATCGCGCCTTCTCTTGATATTATACTTATTAAGACACTGCCAAAAAATTATACTTGACCAAATTGTTATCACGAAGCGCAGTAATCGAATGCAATATAATTTTCCTTATCTCTTACCAATTTACATACAATCGAGTTCAATCGACCTATGCAAACCAAGGTTTCAATTTGACCTTAAACTTAGAACTTGAAAATTTTGCGCATAATTTCAGAGCGTAAATATTTTTCACAAAAACCAACAACATGCAACAGCTGTAAGATGACTGGTCTATTACTTACCTTGCTGTGGCCTTACCTATAAAAGTAACGTAATGATTTATAGAGATACTTTCGACGTTGGGCAACAGAGCGCGCAACCCTGTGCAAGGGCACATAGAAACATCCAGTTTAAGTATACATAATTAGAAGTTAAAACTACAATTTTATACCGCGTGGAATCGGACGACGATCCTTTCGGGAAATGGGAGATAGTGTAGCATTAGGACAACATTTTTCCCCTAGAAACTATACAATTTACTTTAACTATTTTCAAGTTATAGCCTTTCAAACATTTTTGTAAAAATGTACTAGGTGCAAACCCTAAACAGGTGACAGGGTCAATGACCTTACTTGTAAACAATCGTTAGATGACAGAACATTTACTGGTGTTAATTTGATGCCGTACCATTTTGGATCTGTTTCCGACACCGATAACAAATGTCGCAGGATTTTCAGGGACCGTTCTCTTTGTGGATTTATCAGATGAAAGCTTAGGTTACATACATATTTTTAATAATATCAACACAAAAATTGTTCAAGTGACATTAGATATGACAACCACTGACTACTAATCATAAACATGAAGGCATAAACAATTAAGGAAGATATCGCGACCTCTTTTATCATAAAAAAAGTTATGTTTATCTTACTTAGACTGATATAATGTAATAATCACTGTTTTTAAAGCCGGGCGTACATTTTTTCATGCATGAAAAAATGTACGCCCACATTTTTTCATGCATGACCTAGTTCTTAACTATTATTTGGTTCGCAAAATTAATAGGTTACATTTTCAACGACCAGCAAAACTCTTTACGTGGTCGAAAATTGATAAGATGTTTGACGCTTGAAATGATAGGTATTGTCATTTCATCTAATGTCATAATTATTCAACTAAAATTGCCTATGTTAAAACATCGTGATTATTGAAATTTGCTCTACGTAAAACTGCAATGGAACTGTAATGTGACTGATTATTAACAAAAGTAACAAACCAAATCCACTCTCGCATCAGGTGGGGCATAGAAAAATTTTTAGGTGCTTCTGATATAGTCACTTAGATTACAAACTTATCCCAATGTGGAGCCATCACGAAAAAGCACAAAATGACCAACGAATCAACCCGCGGGCCCCGCAGATAGACTTGATGAAAAAATACTGCGGTATTATCGCCGGAGTCCAGGGAAACATTAATTACATACAATATTAAATATCATGTGCTACAACGTCACGGAACATCATGCATTTACCTACGAAGATGGAAGAACATTTGAACACCGTAGGATGTTAACGTGAAAATAGTGTTAAAAATGGTTAAAAGTATGTAATAAAGATTGATAATCATATTTTTGCCATTATTTCATTTAAGTATTTGACATGCGTCATTCATACATCAGTGTATTAATGTCAACGCTCGGAAAGAATGCAAACAATGTCCGAGATTTCCCGATTGCGATCCCTTAATCTAACAATATGGTATGTGCATGTAGGGTTATCACCAGGGCCAAAAGTTGGCGAATTTGTTAATTTTATTTTTTGTTTAATTTATCATTCCAACCTTCACTAATCTACTCTGCTGCACTTATATAACGCTATATTCCCGAGAAGGAACATGGTGTTAAACCACCCTGTATAAGCGACCTTTTAAATAAAATTTTTATTTTACTTGCATTTTTTGAGCAATAAATACTGAAACGCACCCAATCAACTGAATGCAGGAAAAATGTACGGTCAGCCAAGAAAGTGGTTTACCACTTTTCGACTTTGGCCAATAGACACGCCACGTTTCGTCATTTCACTAGATTTGTTTAGGGATTTGATAAAACCCCTGAACCGCGTCAGTAAGTTGACAAAACGTGGCGTCTCTGTCTATTGGCCGATTTTATGATTTCACTAAACAGAGTCAGGGATTTAGTCAACTGACTAAAATTTTCTAGAGAAATGATGAAATGGATTCGCCATTTTGACATCCTGCGTGATTTATGATCATATCCCGTAGAGATTTGATCAAATCTCTGTTTTGGCCATTTCCCTGCGACGCAGACATATTTAGTAGTATGGGTAGCATACAGCAATCGCGCGCTTTATAAAGGAAGCACAATTTACCTATCATTTAGTTGCTATTAGCAACGTGCATGAAGGAGTGGCGCTGTTTGTCACAAATGCATAGATTTGTGAAAGAACGTTCTCTTTTTGCTATGGAGGATATTCTCGAGAAACACACGGGCATGTTCAATATTCATCCAACATTAATCTAGAATTAATCGGCGGCTGAAACTAATCTGACGTCATATGATTTAATATAGAAAATTCCACAAGGCAGCACCAGTCGTGCACATAGCAACTATAATATAAAAATTTAAAGAGGTACATAATATTATAGATTCGTATACACTTATACAGCCTTCACCGTGATCAAATTAATGCTCAATATAGAGGTCAAGATTATGTTCTTTCGAAATTATTTTACTATTAACATTGTCACTTTTTGTTTCCCTTTTTTTACAGCAGAAAATTAGCTGTCAGTGAATTAGAAAATTGAGATTTAATGACGCTAGTCAAATAATGCCGTACCTGTAAATATCTCTTCAATTATGTAAGTAGGTATATTATAATAGTACATTACGATACAAGTGCGGAAAAAAGAAAATTCGTAACTCGTGTCGATTTAAAATACTCCCTTCGGTCGTGTTTTAATTTATCGCCACTCGTTTCGAACTTCCTTTTTTTCGCACTTGTATCGTAATGTACTATTTCACTTCTCATTCTCAAAAGTTAGTTGGTGTGAGAATTGGTTAGGTACGTATTATGTTCTTTCGCTTTACGACAATTTCGTGGTGTAAATTGCCATGAAAATCATAATTATTTTCCTCGCAATCGACGTGGATAGCAGAGTGAACAACATAAAATGTAAATTTTTTGGATTCGAGTAAAATGCCGCATATTAGCGTTTTTTATGTTGGTAGGACTGTCTCACACTGATTTTTAATCCAATCAGGAGAGGCAACACAACCAATCTGACAAAGAAGCCCACCAATAACAACACTACTCTTATAGACACGGTGTGTCTATAGGGTGCTGCCCTCCAACAAAAGTTATAGACACACGGTGTCTATAGAACGCTCACACACGCATAATTCTATTACGCGTGTTGCTTTTTTTGGAGTGTAAAGCAAGCATTCTTCTTTACATATTTCTGCACAATGTCATAGGTCAATATCCTCTTACACCAGCCAATTTTCAAATAATTAGCGTTCGTATGGGACAACGGTAGACTATTTCATGGAATGCTCCTAATGTGACTACCTTACCTTACTAATGTCATTTCTAATGCCATTAAAAGTTTGTCTGGTCTACTGATGTGCCGACGAAAAGACTCCAAAATTCTAAATTTTTCACATATGAAAACTTCCCTTTATTTTTCGTGAATAATCGTGAATTTTTCAAGAAATTTAAGTTTTTTTTGGAAAGCTTCCTTAACTTGCACATCACTAGTCTGCTCTGGTCCACTAACGGGTACCATTTTGATATGTTTAAACCCCGAGAACAATGTGTAGGTCCCTGACTTCTAAGCTAGGTAAAACCTGTGTTACAGAAGTCAGTGTCCTCTCCCAGATTTAGTTTTCATATAAATCTAATCTTACACTAATTTTGCTTAAACAAAAATACCAAACAATTTCCAAGTTATATAATCTCACGCAACGAACACAACAAGTTTGTCCTATTTGTAATAATTACAAGTTATTTTCATTCACGATGTAATTATGACATTTGCGATGATTAAAGTATTATTTTAGTGTGTATACGGGTATTATAGTGTCTTTCTTATTAGGTATAGTAGGAGATACGACAGAAGGAATATCTATCTTCATATGTTATTTCGTTATGATAAAAAATAAATCATACATAGATGTTTTCATGGATGTTGTCATGCATGTTTTCTATGTATATAAGTATTTGTATATTATATATATCGTTGTCTGAGTACCTACAACAGAAGCCTTCTTGAGCTTAACGTGGCACAGTTAATATGTGTAATGTCCTATAATATTTATTTATTTATACATTGACATTGATACCTTTGCAAATAGGTTAGCAGAAAAAATGAGTTTGCTGTATCTTACATTTATATGGTAGTCTTGTTATTTATATAATTGTATTATACTATATCAAATCAAAGCTTATATTTAAAATATAACTGTAATAGGTTAGGTACTTCTCAAAAAGTTACTTTAGCCCATAGCGTTGTGTATACCTTACCTAGCATACCTTGCTTGCATAATTAGCGATATTTATTTAAAATCTAGTCGAACATAGATTAGACCAACTTTTTAATAACATATGAGGTTAGAAATTCCTTCTTCAGCATCTCAGACCATTAGGATAATGGCCCCTGCACACTGTGACGGTAATTTGTTCATGACCGGATGTCACCCTGGCCCTTAAAATTACAACACTTATTAGATATAGGATGCTGCTGAAGATAAAAAAAATATATGTGCAGCTTGATGGTTGTGTAATTGAGAAGTTTATGATCGCTATGATCTAAGAGCCAAATCATATCAGCAGCGGTATCAAATTGACTTTTATGTAGCTTGTTTTGTCATGTGCCTCTTTTGTACTGACATAATTCTGTGAGTCTAGTGAAAAAGGGTATAACTCAAATTGACTCGGTGAAAAAGGGCACAAGTCCCACCTCGGACTTGTGACCTTTTTCACCGAGTCAATTTGAGTTATACCTTTTTTCACTAGACTCACAGAATTATTTGTTAGAACGTGATAGGTAAAAATAAAAATAGTTATTTATGTACAAGGGGGCAAAGTTCAAAAAATGGAATCTTGAGCGAGCAAAGTAAACTTTTACCAGTTGGTTTATTGCAGGTACGGTGAGAAATAATAGACGCCGGTCCACCTTAGTCCTAAGTTGTGTTAGACGTAACTGTGGTAAGATATCTGCTAAATGTTAATTTCACGCTATAAATTATTAAAAATGCATTATTATTTACGACAATAAATATTAAATTTAATCCATTATCACATTTTTGTACGACTCTCTTTGTACGGTTCGTCTAAAACTTCCTAGTTTTCGTAACCCAAATAAAACACAAAGAATATTAGAGCGGCATCCTTTCTCTGCACCTGTGGATCATCTGTAATTATATTATAATTAGGGTTCCCCACCGATAGTCGAGAGTCATGTCAAAAACGTCCCGTCTCATGACTAATACGGACCTACGGCTTAATCGTTCCCATCATTACTTTAATATGACTGCGAGCGACTAAAAACCGTTTTAATGAGACTAATCATCATTGTGATAACATTCCTAGAAATTGTGTATATTTACTAGAAATGTTCAAAAGTAGAAATAGGTTTGAAAAGTTCATGTTATTATAATTAAAAGGAAATTTTAAAATAATTTACTCCTATATCATATTCAGCTATATTTGAGTTAAGTACTTATAACTAATGTCTCTTCACTACCTGGCAGTTAATTTACTATTATTAATTTTCCTAATCGTTAAAATTTCGTCTAGAATATTCAGCAATTAATACGTACTCAGACTTACCGTGGTAACTTTATTAAACTCTGTTTTTTTTTTAATTTTCCTTAAATTATTATGTGTTTGTATTTTGAGAAACTCTTAAACTACGTTTAATAAATACTTACATTTACTAAATCTAAATAAAGTGAGCTATAGAAGTTGCAATAAGCTTAGAAAATATAGGTAATTATAGAACAAATACGTCAAGAGTTCGTTAAAATGTTCATATATTTTGAAAAATCAACCATTAATTGCCCCTATATTACTTACTTGTAACCAATGACCATTCCCATTACCCACAAAATAAAATAGTATAAAAAAAAATTAGTAAGAAATTGTACTTAATTATAAAATGAACATGTTCACCTTAGTATGGTTTGTCGGAGTTGAGACAGTCACAAGTCTAAGGCTGGAAAATACCCATCGCAGCCAGACTTATATTAGATCGCCTGTAGATTTGAGAATACCTGACACTATTCACAACTGGGTGGCTAGCCGAATGGCACAATCGCTCACGAAACGCTCACGAAACGAAGCGCTAGTAGATATCTATCTCTATCGCGCTTGCGTATTGGCGCGACAGAGCCAGCGGCGTATCGCTTTCGTTTGGCGTCGGAGAAATGCCATTCGGCTACGGGGCCTGTACTGGCAGGCGTATCTACCGATATAAGATGGTATGTCATTTAAGGTTAGATTTAAAAAAAATGGCGTCATCATGAAGAGCAAGCCCGGTCTCGTGTAGCCTATCGCGGCATTCGCGGCGGTTCGTCCTTTTAGAACGTTTTGTAAGTGCGATAAAGACGCACCGATGTAATAGGCTATATTATAGTGTGCTAAGCCCGCAGGTTTTGTGAATTGACCGTGTTACCCACGTGTTACATGGGGGACACGCAAATTGGAAATGTCCGCTCCCTAATCAAATCGAACCTGAGTAGTGAACGCACGTTGGGCAATGGACAAATTGGACTAAAAATAAATCTTTTATGACTTAGGATTAGGACGGATCAACTACAATCATCTAAATAGCTACTTTGATATCCATAGTATGTTTGATTAGGCAGGTAGATTTTCATTGGGTTAGCATGGTTCTTGTGCCCTATTTATAGGCAGGTGCCTACGACATATGTATGTACCTTAATCCAAGTTCCTTCATGATACGAGTAGATATTAACTCTTAGGAATTACATATTTTCTTACTTGACTTGCCTATGGCTACCTACGTCTTTTAGAAAATGTAAATGGAATGTAACAATCATTTAACTAAAAAAAAACTATTTTTTTAAATTATTATTATTGCAAATGGACTTACTCTTGGCCACAGACTAGCCATAGGCAAAGACGTGGCCTACCATAGAAATGTACCTATTTAAAATTCTCTTTTGCCTTTGATAAACAAAGGCAAACTTTGTTTTAAAGGCTCATGACAAAGCAACGGTGGAAACCTGCCATGGTAATGCCAGAAAATTTTAAATCCATTTTTTTCGATATAATCTCTCAATCGTATCCAAATCATATTTTATGTTCAATAAAAAATGGATCGATTACACATTTCACGCGCGCGTGACTGTAACGTTATTTGTTACTTTCACGTTATAACAGGCAAGTGGTAAATTGTTCATACGTGAGATCAGATTACAGTAAAAACAATCATTGATTGTTAAACTGTTATTGGGTTCTAAGGTACTAGGTTTGTTTTTACATCATTCATCATTTCGGCCATTAATCGCCCACTGCTGAGCAAAGGCCTCTCTTCGCGTACGCCACTGATCTCAGTCCTGGGCTAATCTCATCCAGAAGTGCCCCGCAGTTTGTCGAATGTCGTCCACCCAACGAGCCAACGGATGCCAGGCGCTTCTTACATTCGATAGCGGTCACCATTCGGTCAACATTTTGGTCCACCTGCCATCACTCTGCCTGGCAACATGCCCCGCCCGGCGCTATTCCATTTGAGTTTGGAAATGACGTAACCCACGTCCTGCACCTTATTTTTACAATGTTTTAAAAAAATTGCGCACCTTATCTTATATCTGCGAGGGCCCTTACGGATACACTTCGAATTATAGGGATCTTTACTGTTAATACCAATAGTACATACTTTCGGTGAAGGAAAACATCGTGAGGAAACCGGACTAATTCCAATAAGGCCTATTAACCAATGGGATGAAGGTCAGATCGCAGTCGTTTTCGTAAAACTATTGCCTATGCCTACCTGCCTACGTCAAGTCTTAGGATTAGTTGTCACAGCGAACCCCAGGCTCCCATGAGCCGTGGCGGGAAATGCCGATGCCGGGATAATTCAAGGAGGATGATGACTATGCATACTTACGCCCGCATAGTCTGGTTCTTCCCAATGCATAGCCGGCTGGGAATAGGTACGCTTATTTCATGATGTGAGAGTTGTGTCTGTCTAAAAATGCGGCAAGCTACAATTAATCCCAAAGTTTAGCTGTGCGATGTAGGAAACTTTTGAAGAAACGCATAGCTGAGTACTGTCACCTAGAAAGTCCCATTAGATGATATTATTGTTGGGATTAACCAATTCCTCATAATTAAAGACATATTTTTTTACCTTACATTTAGAGGTTCATATTATTTATGTAAATAAATAAACTCCGAACAAAAATTAGTGAAATTAACGATTTACGACATTTTGTGTCGGACATTGCGTGAATTCCGCCAAAGAAATTCGCAGCCAAATTCCTAACACGTTAATGAAGAACATTACAGAAGAAAAACAAAACGGACAATAATAAATAAATAAATAAAAACTCTTGAAAAAAATTTTATATATCGGATATCACTATTTTTTACAATCTGAGCGATAATAATCTGAGCTCTGGACTTTCCCCATCTCAAATTGAAACCGCGCCATATGTGTTTTTTTTTTAGGAATGATCCTCCCTCACGGGATAATTTCCCGAAAAGATACGGAGTTGAATCTCTATAAACAGCCTTTTTTATATCAATAAAAAAATGTTTCATAGCTAAAACTTATAAAACAGTAGTTTTCCTTCATAAACTGTGCTGTGTGTAGTGCAGATTCCATCACTTCACGTTCCGATGATTTTTGCGATTCATACAATGTACACATCTGATGTCAGGACGGGTCATCTCTCTCAATGTATTGTCCTCAAAATAACTATAGTTCGCACACTCTTCAATCAGAGATAAACATTGAAACGGGATCTAAGAAACTGTAAAGGCTTGGGTGCAATTAACAAAAAATTGGGTTAAAATGGTGCAACGATTCATGCACCAATGCTTTAGTGGTTATGAATTACTGAAAATAACTATGTTAATTAGTACATTGATTAAAGTTACTTTGAATACGTAGGTAGGACCTCTCATGAACTGGGCCATTTTTTTTTTCAAAGTTATCCACCCCAATTTTTTTGTAACATGGGTATTTTTTACGCGATTCATACTCAGAGTCGCGAGGTCTTTCGATCTTGATAGGAGGAAAAAAATGTCCCAAGATTATTCCGTTACCGCCATACAAAATGTATGAAAAAATGGTAACGGAATGGGAAAAAACCTTGGGACACTTTTTTTCTCCTATTAAGATTGAAAGAGCTCGCGATTCTGAGTGGAAACCACATAAAAAAATCTAAATGAAAAAAAGTGGGGTGAACAAATTTGAAAAAAAAAATGGCCCAACTATTACATTAATGACATTTTAGGCCCACTTGCACCAACCACTTAACTCAGGGTTAGTGGGCTGTCAACTGTCAAATTCCATATAAAATGGTGGGTTAACTCTCGGGTTAACCCTCCATTTTCGTTGGTGCAAGTAGCTCTAAGCGAATTTGACCTTAATAAAAATGTCATGGATTTCGAGATTTGAGAGAGAGATTTGATTAGGTACTTACTTAAAATACTTGTAATGAAATATTTTTTTTTTATTTAATTCGTTATAATAATCAACTTTTAACACATCAACTTTCTACTTTGTTTTATTCAAGTACAAAACATGACACTGGCTCTAACTTTTTGTTTGTGCATGGAATGCATATTAAGTATTTCATTTTTATGTTTACAATGAATCGCAAAATACTAGACACTCAATTATTTTTAATTTTACCGTCATACAAGACGGAAAAGATTCCACATTTATGTTTATCACACATTTATATTAAACTATGAATACATAATTATATATATTTTATATAAGGAAATTACAAGTTCCTTTTAAACTAGGAAGTGTGCATGTACTATGCACATTATTATGGTTTTTATATGTATTTTTATTTCGTTGCTCTCGCAGCAATGGTATTTAAAATGACATCGAATGTGATCTAAATTCATTAATATACTTACCTTATTTGTTTCCGTTGGAAATGTGTTCATGTTGACGTGAGCTATTACTTTTTTTATAAATCGCTCTTTGTGTATCTTTGTAATGTAACAACCTGAAACATTAAATTTAAACAAAAGTAAGTGAATCATTAAACTTAAATAAGTAGGTAAGTACTTAGCAGTGGCGGCTGGTGAAAATTCATAATCCTACGGACTAAATTGACAAATGACTGACAGGTAAAATGATACCAGGAACAGCAAAATTAAAATAGGGAAGGGTATATGTCGATAACAATATATCGACAAGTTGTAAAGTACATACACAGACAAGTTTAAATCAAGAATAAGTATATTAGTTTCAAATAAGAGGTACACATTTTGGTTTGTTCTATGTATCTTCGAGGTAGTGGATGGATGCCACGCATTTTTACCCACTAGTTTTAAAACATAAAAAGGTTTCCGAGCCTGTAGGTAAAAAATAAAATACCATGTCCGACGATAATCAATTATCTGTCACGCTATGGCAAGTATGTCATAAATATCTATATAATTTTCGAATAATATTATTGCTGCTTCGAAATAAAAAAAATATCTCTAATTAGCGGTCTACAGACCTTTTTATCTGTCGAATACACAGAAAAAGTTGGTATATTGATTAGCCGATCAAATTGCCAATTTCATTGTCCCGTCTGGGTGCACCTTAAATCTACGATGTAATCATAATTTTAATATCGATAAGAACGACACTGGCCAAACTGTGGCAACATTCGTTCACACTTACTTGTCAATTTGGTCCGTAGGTTTATGGATTTTACTTAGGAAACACTGAGCAAAACGAATCCTACCTTAACATTAGGTACTTTACTAGTAATCAGTTTTAGGCAAGCCGGTGGGAATCGGCTGGACCAGCCGCTGATGGTACTTTTTGGTAGATTCAGTTCCACGTTGATGAGTTAGTTCAGTTAGTCAGTCAGTTTAAATACATACAGAGAGTCTTTATAGAAAGGAAATAGTTCCTAAAATCCTATTTTTATGTATCAACGCATGTCAATAGACAATATAACATATGTACTAGCAATCCTAAATCGCTGCGCGTGAGTACATGTGTTGTATTCGAGAAACGACGCGTGCGCAACCAAGCGTGTACGATTTAGCAACAAAAAAATTACAAGCTGTTTCATACGAGTTATATTTTTTTCCAGAAATCTCAAGTTTCAGGCAGTGCAAGGAATGATTGCAATTAGGAATGAAAATGATATAAACGTATGGAAACGGATTATATCGCGTATAATGAACATACGCGATAATATAATCCGTTTCCATAGTTTTATTTCGTGAGTACCCATGTGGTGACGGGTTAAGAATTTCACCACCCCCTTTCTTCCCGTGGGTGTCGTAGAAGGCGACTGTGGGATATGGGTTAAATTGTGGCGTAGGCGAGAGGCTAGCAACCTGTCACTGCAATGTCACAGTTTCGTTTTCATTCAACCCCTTGTTTGCCAAGAGTGGCACTATAACTTTAGCAGTTTCATGTGCTCTGCCTACCCCTTTATGGGAAACAGGCGTGATTGTATGTATGTATGTATGTATGTATTTCATGAGTAACTATCGCGGTAACCGAAGACAATATTAGGAATGAAAATCTTTATTTTATGCGTATTCCCATTGTGTTAGTAACAAAGTGTTACGCCGTGGCTTGCGTGGGCGACGGCCGCGCGATGGTCGCGCGACGGCGATGCGACGCATACGAAATCAAACCTTATCGATATGGAAGTATGAGACGCGACGGCGACGGTCGCGCGACGGTCGCGCGACCGTCGCCCACGCAAGACACGGCGTTAGTAACTACTTTATTTTAGCTATAATAAATATTGGAAAATAAATTAAAAGATAACATAGGTAACCACAATTCAAGCTACCAAGACCTTACTTTAACACTATAGATAGACTAACACATATCAGTCAATAAGCGTTTTGCTACATAAGAACTTTAAGATAGGTACGTAAAACATTATCTCTAGACTAATACGATGTGGATCGTAATAAAACGGTGTCAAAAACGACGCTTCTTCAGACAAAAATGGTATTGACGTAGCACGTGGGCCGTCGGTGTTTGTTAAAACCGGAAAACGCTCACCCTAAAATCCAAAAGATTGCGAAAATTCGGTTTATCTCAACATTATTTAATATGCAATACTGCAACACCAGTTCACAAAACTGTGGGCGCTCGGACACCAGGATTTTCCTTACCGCTTTCACTGTATGCGCGCGATTGCTCCACATCCTAAAACTAAAAGTCGTATGTCCTACATATTTCAAAGTGACATAGGCCGTTTTGATTCCGAGTGGTAGAATTGCATGATTACCCGAGATATCGTTGAGCAAGCGCTTTGATACGAGCGCTAACTCCACATCAAATGTTTTGCACTTGCAATTTGTATAAATCTTTGTTCCTCATCTAGAATTGCCTACAACTACAATTACTTATTCTATGAGGACTTTTATAGCTCTTTTAATAGATAGTATGTAGTAGTAAAACACTTAATTTTACAAAAAAAGGAATCATAATAAGAAAAACATCACTTGACATTACAAACACGTAATGATAAAGACGAACTTATCCCAATAAGGAACTTCTTACCATTTTTTACGAGTTGCATTTACAATTTTTTTAACGTATATTAAGTAGAAAAACCGGGCAAGAGCGTGTCGGGCCACGCTCAGTGTAGGGTTCCGTGGTTTCCCGTCCTTTTTTCAAAAACTGTTCTACCTATCAAGTTCAAAACAATTTTCCTAAAAAGTCTTTATAAAGTTCTACTTTTGTGATTTTTTTCATATTTTTTAAACTTATGGTTCAGAAGTTAGAGAGGGGACACATTTTTTTTTTACTTTTTTGTAGCGATTATTTCGGAAAATATTAACATTCATACATATAATCACGCCTGTGTTCCATAAAGGGGTAGGCAGAGCACATGAATACTAAGTTTCAGTGCCACTCTTAGCAAAAAGGGGTTGAAAGAAATCCAAAAAAATGATTTTTGAAAACCCCTATTCATTTTTAAATACCTATCCAGCAATTTCTCACACGTTAGGGTTGAAATGAAAAAAAAACACTCCCCACTTTACGTGTAGGGGTGGTACCCGCCTAATAAAACATTTTTTCGACTTTTTATTTTACCACTTTGTCGGCGTGATTATTGGTACCAAACTTCAGCTTTCTAGTGCTAACGGTCACTACCGCGGACGGACGGACGGACAGACAGACATGGCGAAACTATAAGGGTTCCTAGTGGACTACGGAACCCTAAAAAGTGGTAATGCGTATTTGCTGTGTAACTTAGAGATATGACATTAGTGTGTACCTGCATAACGATCTCGGGTTTAACAAGATGGAAAGGTTTATTTCGGCACCCTTGTATGTACAGGTTAACAGGCCCCGTAGCCGAATGGCATTTCTCCGACGCCAAACGAAAGCGATACGCCGCTGGCTCTGTCGCGCCAATACGCAAGCGCGATAGAGATAGATATCTACTAGCGCTTCGTTTCGTGAGCGTTTCGTGAGCGATTGTGCCATTCGGCTAGCCACCCTGGTCACATAGTAAAAATTGTGTTTTTGTTTATTACATAACATCATCGTCTAGAAAGCCTATAGAATTCTGAACGATTAAAATTAAACAGAAATGCAGTTTTTTCTTTATAGTTTTCTGAACACATATTTTCACTATACCTACTTAAGAAAATAAAATATTGACTTAGTACCTAGGTCGAAACACGGTAATTTATTATGGACTTGTGCAAATCAACGAGTTTTCCTTAGGTATAAACTCGTTTAAATCATTAAAATTCATTTTAAACGACTTTGTAAGCACTTTGTACTTAGCATGTATGTTTATAAACGTTTTTAAACCAACGATACATTTATTATTATTATTTTGTTTTAGACAGGCAGCTGATGCCGGTACCTACGTCTAAATCATAGTTAATTTTGCACGATTTCATTTCTTAGATAGTTTGTCTATTTTTAAATTGATTAACACTGGTAGAGTTCACAACTAAAAATATATTTTTATGTATTTAAGCCCTTGTCCTAATTCAGTTGTTTATGTTATATTTAAAAGTTTTTTTTTTTTATTATATTTTTTATTATAATTTACTTATAATAATATCAATATTTAATATTTAATGTCTTTAAGGGCCACTTGCACCAATGAAAATGGAGGGTTAACCCACCATTTTATATGGAATTTGACAGATGACAGCCCACTAACCCTGAGTTAATTGGTTGGTGCAAGTGGGCCTTAATATTGTGTTATGTTATGCCCTTTTATAGATTAGGTACAACAGTAATAAAACACATGTAATGATTAATTGCACAACTAAACATTAAAGCTTCAGACAGGTAATAAACCAGGTAGGTTCTTATCCTAGTTGTTTCAAATAATTATGTACCGGTTTATACATGAGTGAATCAACTTTTTCTTGCCTATTATTGCCATGGTTACGGTCCCCTGGGTCACGTTCGTTTTATGCAAAATTATGCTACTGAAATTATGCAAGAGTGCATGTAGTCCATGTTTGTAGGTGGCAAATTAAGGAAAGGGCTTGTCAACACCAGAAAAATGCATGTTTGCATAGTTTAAGTAGCATAATTTTGCATAAAACCAGCGTGACTCAGGAGGCCGTAACCATGGCAACAACAGGCAAGAAAAAGTTGATTCACCCACATATAATTACATACATATGTACCTACATAAACTCATGTCTGTATTCCCAAAAACAGTAATAGATGTACACGAAACTGTGCTACTTTTAGGGCCACTTGGACCACCCGCTTAACTCAAGGTTAGTGGGCTGTCAACTGTCAAATTCCATATAAAATGGTGGGTTAGCCCTCCATTTTCGGTGGTGCAAGTGACCTTTAGCAATAAAGGGGATGAAAGAAAACGAAATTGTGATATTGCAAACGAAATTGTGTTTATAAAGATTTACGTAGTAACCATCTTTGCATACTTTTGTATTTTCAATACTTATTGTATTATGTAACCTTAGCCTTACCTTAGCATAGCTTTGCAAGTGTTATGTATTTTTACTGTTCTAAATTTTATGAACCTCCAGGTCTTTTTTAGAGTAAGTTTGCATGCGTATATTTATATGCACCCTTTTCATATGTATAAATGACTGTATGTGTTCTAAATAAATAAAATAAAAATAAATAAATAAATTGCAGTCACAAGTTGGTAGCTCATCGTCCACAACACACCTATTGAAGCCATATCGCATAGCATTTCCTTCTACATCAAAGCAATTATTATTATTGTATACATAAATAAGCAATTATTATTATTGTATACATAAATAATACGTTTTCGTACGTTTTTAAACCAACAACATTATATAAATTATTTTATAACCACACGCGATCTAGATTTAGTATGTCTAAAGATTGTAAGCAGCAATAGCTGTACCGCTGTTGTACTAGTCTGTAATAATAATTATAGGCTGGATCAAGGGCCAGATGCAGAAGGCGGTGATCTTGGACACGGCGCGGATAGTCCGACGGTTCCTCTCTCTGTAGCCCCCTAACCACAGGCAGCTTGGTCCCTGCCCTGCTGATGGCGGCACCCTAGGTTAGGTTTTTTATAATATGTTTATATGTTTTTATATTGTTTTTTAAATGTTTTTATATTTTATTTTTAATTATATACATATTGTAAAACTAGTATTTTAAGAATAAAAATAAATACTGAACAATAATATGTATAGTCAACTGAGCGTTTTTTATTGATATTTTTAGTAGTGAATTGTTCGTTCTTTTTTTTAATTTTATTTTATTACAAGGAGATAAAACAGAAACATACTACTGAAGAATGTAACATGAAAAAATATACGTATCTAGTACAAAATGGATTAAAACGTTTCCTTAAAACATATCCCACTGAAAACATACGTGGTCTTAGAATCCCGAGCACTTTAATATCTCAATGAGAGAAAAACGTGCCCCAGAATTTCTGTACATTTTTGTTACTTTCCTATTTTGTTACCGCATAAACAAGCTTTATGACCAACAAAAAGTATCCCATGGAAATACTTACTATAAAATAAAAAATGGTATACGTGATTTCGGGGTTGACCATAGTAAAAGTTTCTCAGTATCAAAACGGGTTACAGTAAATGGTTTTCGTTAGTTTACATACTGTATGTAAAAAGTATATGGAAAATGGTAACACCTAAGAAAAAACGCATAGGACACTTTTTTTATAATGGGGGCTTAGTATAACGTCACTCTTCTGTATTATCATGATGCGTTCCGTTTGCTACACAGCGCAGCGTAAAGTAGGTATTGCTATGTTGTCTCGCGGCCTGTACATACACTACATACGACATAATCGTAGAATCAACGCTATTACATCAAAGAGATCCCAATACGTCGTTTTTTGTTCAAATTTCTCTTACTCCGGTACACACGCACCCATACTGTTCCCACGCAAATTATGTCACGTAATTGTGTGATCTTCTAGGTCTGTAGCCAAGAATACAACCGTTGACGCGCCGTATTCCGTGTTCCATCGTAGTTATCTCTATCTCTCTTTCTTATTGGTGCGACAGAGCCAGTTGCATATCAATCGCCACCGATTGCGCCTTTTGCTAGAGGTTTTGATTTTCTTTGAAATTACACGGATAATAAATATTCAATGCTTCATTTGTTCCATTCTATCACTTACAACTATTGTTATAGTATTTATGACTGCCGCTTTAGTTGCACGATACTATATCTAATAGGTTCTGTCGTAAAGTCATTGATAGAGACTTTACAACCTTAAATACGATAAATGGTATTTTTTGCAATACAGGTAGGTAAGTCTGGTACCCAATCAGGTAACAAACGGAACAGATGTTCTTTAGAAATGGCAGTGAATTGTCAGAACTTACCTGACGTGGTCATTTTATATCATTAGACTTTTTTATACATCTGTATTTATAAAAAATTTCTTCCACTAGTTTATGCCGGTAACATTCGACTTTAGTTTTAAAAATATAGTTCAGTAAATGGATGAGCGTTAAGAGGTGTAGAGGGAAGGGCTTGGAACACAATTTTTGACCCTGTAACTTTGTTGGAACTAGATAGGAGGTAAACATATCAAAAGTCCCGGACCATAGCCCTTCCGCTGGGAGGGAGGGAGGGGTTTAAAGGATCCATTTTTCGGTTTTTCATAAGCGGACATTTCGAAAACTATCAGAGATATTGACAAACTTTCATAGTAAAACATGTAGTAAATTTATTAAGCTTTAATATTGTAGAATAAGTCATGTCGGTAGGACGCATAGTTTCAAGGATAAACGCAATAAAATGGGTCCTTTAAACCCCTCCCCCCAGCGGGAGGGTTATGGTCCGAGACTTTTGATATGATTATCTCCTGTATAGTCCCAATAAATTTACAGGGTCAAACATTGTGTTCCAGGCCATTCCCTCTACACCTTTTTATTGACTGGCCTAATAGCCCTAGCATCATTGATAAGCTTCATTAGCACGAACAAAACGAACCGCGACAATCAGATCAACGTCAAATCACGTTATGATTTTTGTTGCTTGAATGCCACCGGTGATGTAACAATCTGGACAAGAAGGAAGCGACCGATGAGCGAGAACTAAATAATTGAGACGTCGATGACGATACGAGTCCTGGCCGCATAGACATACGAATTTGTACGACCCTTTGAAACAGTAGTACACTTAGTAGTAATAGGACTTTTTTTTCTATTTTAGTCATTGTTGGGAGTCAATCGGTTCTCGCTAGAGATACGGGCGGCCGGTTGCTCTTTGCTTGGTAACGGCTGGTTTTGTTTTGTGGTGTGGTGGTTTTAGAAGTAGATCCGGTAAGGTGGTAAGGTCAGGTAGGTAATTAAGGATTTGATTATGTTTTATAAAAGGTTTGGAGGGTGTCTATTATATATTTGGTGTAATTAATAAATGAAGCTAGTGTTTCTTCTTTGCCGGTTAACTGTTTTATATTGTAAGGCTGAATATTTTGATATTTTCCACAGATAGTCTCGTGAACGCATCTGGCATACGCGTATCTGGGACAATATTTAATTAAGTGGTCGATAGTTCGGTTTGTGACGTTGTCACATGGCCAAGCGTCATTATCATTTAAGCAGACTGTATACATTTATATAATCATCAACAGAGATGCAGCACCCCGTAAGCCATGCCACAACAAACAGCTACAACTGATACAGTGGCCAATGATGATGATGATGAAAAAGTCAACAGAAAAGAGCTGATCGCACTCTCCCACCTTTAGAGCGTTCTCCGTTGTCGGATGTAGGAAGGATGTCAAAGGCAAATAATCAAAGATGGCGCCGATATCCCATCAGATAATGTGAAAAGCCTCACCATAAATTTGGATCCCCAAAAGGTTATTTCTAGATCCATGAGAACGTAATATCAGATATTTATTTAGCCATAATTTTGTTCGATGTAATTACCGATAACTGAACATTTTAATATTTAGATTTAAATTTTATTAATTCATGTTTGCAATATCGTCAATGACCGTGAAAAATATATAGGTACAAAAATATATTTCGATCAGTGTAAGATGCCCCCCAACATGATGTATTCCCACTATTCATATGTCTACTTATTGAATAATACATGTGTCATTAGTATTAAAACAAAACTTATAATAAAAATTAACCTAGAACGAAGTACAAAACTAAAACTAATACTTACCTAAAAATAAAATTATTTAAAAATAAAAATAAATTTAAACCAACTAGGCAAGGTCACCGAGGTCTGAACCCGCCGGTAGGGTTCCCATAAGGCTAGCTGCGTTCCCCCTTTGGATCGCAATGCCAATTCGTTGGGCGAGGAACGAGCCAGCCCTATGGTCCCCGGTGACATCACAGATTTTTTTTGAAAGCTCCTTAATTAATTTGTGAGCGCTTGGGCACCACGGTCCTAGAGTTTCGACTGCAAATGCCGCAAATATATGATGGTCCGTGAGGGCTATAGGTACATACATACATACATACATACAATCACGCCTGTATCCCATAAAGGGGTAGGCAGAACACATGAAACTACTAAAGCTTCAGTGCCACTCTTGGCAAATAAGGGGTTGAAATATATAGGTATGTATAATTAAACTATGAAATCGAACGATAAACCATCAAAGAGTCGTAAGGTACGTTTATTTGTAATAACTGAGCTAAGCATTGAATAAAAAAAAACAAATGTTTGTTCTAAAAAGGAAACAATAAGAATTAAGACATAACTAGGTGTAAAAAAACACGACCCTTTAAAAAAATCGATACGTGCACGGGTAACCGGTCTGTATTGCAATCAATATACCATTACAAAATAATAATCCGAGTTATTGTACAATGTACACATACTTAACACATAACCAATTCCCGTCAACTACCATTTTAATTTTTTTTTAATCTTCAGCAGATGCTTGGTTTTCTGTCAAGTCAAATATTTCGGAGCATTTTTGAACGATAATCGATTCCTATTTTATGTGATTTACTAAATTAAATGACAGAAAATACGGAATTCTAATAAATTGTAGCAAAAATAAAATAATATAATTAATATAACAAATTTTGTCATCTACACAATTTTGTTGCTCAGTAAAATTGTGCAATATGTTTTAACTTCTAAGTTAAGGTAATCGGTCTCAACACTCTCAACAGCCAAAAGAGGCCTTATTCCTAAAGACGAGCGTTTTTTGCAAAATAGAACCTTTTTCATTCAAAATTATAAAGAAACTATAAATGATTATTAAAAAAATGATAATGTTCCTAAAAGTACATATCTTAAGCTAGAAAGTCAATTGGTACTACTTTAAAATATGTCTTCTTATACTTCCGAAAAATCAGTTTTTTCGGAAGACGTTTTCAAATTTCGTAGTGGAATAGCTCGTTTAGAATCGTGATTGTGCTGTTAAAAATGTTATTTGGGGTAATAAATGATCACAATCCTATTTGTTATATCCTGTACGAGTTAGCTAATACTTTGACATTTTAAGATTTACTTGAAATGGTGGATAAATAACCTTCCGTATCCTCCCCATTTTTTCGATAAAAAGAGGTTTACATTATGTATTTTTCCTGCGATTCCTGCATTTTTTGTAACTCTTAAATAATATTATCCTAAACTAGAACTTCTTATTGACCTATAAAAAAAAAATCATACATATAAGACATACCTTTCTGGCGATAGATATGTTTTTAAAACACCTAAAATTCGAATAAAAGACACTGTGCTAACGCGAGCCCGCTCAGTCTGCGCCGAGCGCTCGAAGACAACGGACCTGCGTTTGATCGTCCGGCGCACCTAGCTTTCGTAAGCAGCGCGATAGTTCCGAGAAGTGCCGTAAACTGCGACTAAACAAATCTTGATCCTTTTTACACCTTATGCAATTTTAGCATTCGACATGCTTTTCATATGATTTTGGATTTTAAGTTATACGTGAAGTTTGTTGAGAGTTTGAATTATTATTATATTTTGGGACCAGGATGAGGTTCTGGTTCTCATGATGATGGAGTCAGGCAGGAGATGTTCAACAGAACTGCTATTCTACTTATCATAACTCCACCATGTTTGGGCTCATTAGATTTGGGCTGATGAGCACCATCGATCTAGGTGAGGTCCAAGGTCTCATGATGGAGTCAGGAGGTGGTCAACAGAACTGCTATTCTCCTCATCATAACCCCATCATATTTGGGCTCATTAGATTTGGGCTGACGAGCACCATCGAACTAGATGAGGTCCAAGGTCTCATGACGGGGTCAGGAGGTGGCCAACAGAACCTCTATTCTCCTCATCATAACCCCATCATGTTCGGGCTCATTAGATTTGGGCTGACGAGCACCATCGAACTAGATGAGGTCCAAGGTCTCATGATGGAGTCAGGAGGTGGTCAACAGAACTGCTATTCTCCTCATCATAACCCCATCATGTTTGGGCTCATTAGATTTGGGCTGACGAGCACCATCGAACTAGACGAAGTCCAAGGTCTCATGATGGAGTCAGGAGGTGGTCAACAGAACTGCTATTCTCCTCATCATAACCCCATCATGTTTGGGCTCATTAGATTTGGGCCGACGAGCACCATCGAACTAGATGAGGTCCAAGGTCTCATGATGGAGTCAGGAGGTGGTCAACAGAACTGCTATTCTCCTCATCATAACCCCATCATGTTTGGGCTCATTAGATTTGGGCTGACGAGCACCATCGATCTAGACGAAGTCCAAGGTCTCATGATGGAGTCAGGAGGTGGTCAACAGAACTGCTATTCTCCTCATTATAACCCCATCATGTTTGGGCTCATTAGATTTGGGCCGACGAGCACCATCGAACTAGATGAGGTCCAAGGTCTCATGATGGAGTCAGGAGGTGGTCAACAGAACTGCTATTCTATTCATAAGACTGCTTGCACTTACATTGACATTATACTTTACATAATGCTATTAAACCTAATGAAGCGTTGTTTTATTACCTAAATCTCAAAACCCTCTAAATAAAATATGTATAGTAAGGAAGGAGCAAAAATTTAACCGCAGGCTTTCCAAACCGACGGTGTTTGATCAGCTACTTTTAGAACGAACATGTACATAATTTGATTTTCACCCTTTCAAATGTTTCTAAGACGCAATGTTTTGCACAGGTCACGTCATGCACAGTTAAACTGTGGAATGAATTGTTGCCAGCGGTATTTCCGGACCGATGCGACCTTCAAACCTTCAAGAAAAGAACGTACATCCATCTTAAAGGCCGGCAACGCACCAACACTTCTGGTGCTTCGGGTGTCCATAGCCGGCAGTGATCGCTTACCATCAGGCAACTTGTCTGCTCGTTTGCCTCCTATCCCATAAAAAAAACGTTTAATAATTTTTAAGAAAAAAAAACCGCCGCCTTTTGGGTTCTGATGAAAGCTACTTGCGAATGTTGGATTATGTACAAATACATACATACAATCACGCCTGTATCCCATAAAGGGGTAGGCAGAGCACATGTAGAAATGTGTAGGTATTTTTTAAAACTGCTTTTAATGCTTTAATTATTAAATTTTTTAAATCGGTCCAGTAACGACGGAGATATCGAGGAACAAACAAAAAAAAACAGACGAATTGAGAACCGTCCTTCCTTGAGAGATTTGAGGCGATGGTTAAAAAGTGACACAACATCATGAGCAGTTCCACTGCACCAAATGTCACTATTCTGGACGTAAGTGCATGCTGTTCTTATAAAAATATGAAAGTCACTATAACTGTGCCGTTTAGATTTAGGGAGTTCCGGTCTGACCATCATCAACAGTTCCACTGCACCAAATGTCATTGTTCCGTACGTAAATGCATGCTATTCATATAAAAACACAAAAATCGCTATATGTATGCCTTTCAGACTTGAGGAGTTCCTGGATTTCTCCAGGATCCCATCATCAGAACTGGGTTCTGATAAAAATGGGACCAATCAGTATGCATATACATTCAATAAAAAAACAGAAATCACTATTAAACTATTCTCTAATTTCAAGTTCCTAACTAAAATTTTCCTAATAAAAAAAAACAAATTGATCCCGATACAAACTTTCACCCCTTTTTCCCTCTACTAGGGGTGTAAATTTTCATAATCGATTCTTATCTCTTCGAAATTTTGTTAATGCAATCTATACAAATTTCGACTTTCTAGCTTTCGTAGTTTCGGCTCAGCGGTGTTGGTTGTTGAATCAATCAATTAGGAAACCTGTATTTATATATGTATATGTAGACTACTATACTTTTACTACATTCATACACCTTATTTACTACGACCATACCATGAACAGGAAATTCCCCGTATAAAATTGAAAATTATGTTATTACCAATTTAATTCAAAACTATCAAGATTATTTGTGTCGGCGTTGAAACGCGCGTTGAGTTGCAGGTGCTCGCGTACCGAGCGCCAACGCCATCTATCGATGGCCGTTTCGTGAAATTGATGAGCGCTCTAAGGAATAAGGAGTCTTAACTTAGAAGAAAATTTTACTTCATGCTCTAGAACATAAAATGCGATTTTATGTCGTCTACACACGACATAAAGGTGCACTTTTTGAGCATAAGAACTGAAAATGTTTTTCTCAGATTCCTTTTCAATATTTCATAAACCACTCTGTACAATTTTTCAATTTGTAGTTGTCGTTGTTGCCAAAACATGTCTAAAATAAAAGCAACTAATTTTACCTTTATGCAAGTTTTATACAGTGAACAATTTATAGAATCTAGCTTATCAAATATTCAAGGTGCAGTTTTTATCTTTTTAAATTATTAAATATTGACCTAATTTAAAAGATATGATCATATAGTTCCGCTATTCTAGCATCACACATGAATCAAATTGACAATTTTCTAGATTAAATAATCCTAAAATTGATTACTCAGTTCATCATAAAACTTAACGGTCATAAAAAAAACACAATATAATAAAATTATAGTAAATTAAATGCGCTTTATATTTGAACTAGGTGCAATTAATTACCCATAAAAATATTTAAACAACACTTAAGGTAGTGAAGGGCAATACATGGTAATTTAATTTTTAAACTGACCTCGATAAAAAACGTTCACTTACAAATTTTAATTAATAATTCCAGTTCCTAAACGTGAACAGTTTATTAATAAATCGTGTATTACTACTAGATTATTCACACTGGCATTTATTTATTCAGTAAAATATTTAACTGCCATTTTTCAAACAAATATGAAAGACCCCGGCTCGTACCAATGAGTTTTTCGGAACTTATGTGCAAAATGTCATTTGATATTTGCCAGTCGCTTTTCGGTGAAGGAAAACATCGTGAGGAAACCAGACTAATTCCAATAAGGCCTAGTTATAATCGAGTCCCCAGTTGAGATTTGTACCTTATGTATAAAATATACATTTGCATATAACTACATTTGTATGTATATCGTCGCTTAGCACCCATAGTACAAGCTTTGCTTAGTTTGGGGCTAAGTTGATCTGTGTAAGGTGTCCCCAATATTTATTTATTTATTTAACTTCTTATAAATACATAATTGACCTTTCTGGTCATCGCTCTTATATCTTAGTAAACATTTATTATGATTTTATGATAGTACTCGTATTTATTTAGTAAACCTGAAAACCGGATAATCAGTATAGGTACAGAGACTTGATCAAGATCTCTACAAAGATATATGTGTGAGTACGAGTAAATTTCAGGTCCTATTTTACACTGATATGATGGTTTTATTCTAACTCTTGCACCTAAAATATGTCTCTTTTCGACCCAGTGGCTGACTGGTAATAATTCTTTAAAACACGAAGTCCACGATTTGAACTTCATATGTATAAAGTATAAGTAAATAATAGTACATTACGATACAAGTGCGTAAAAAAGGAAGTTCGAAACGAGTGGCGATAAATTAAAACACGACCGAAGGGAGTGTTTTAAATCGACACGAGTTTCAAATTTCTTTTCGCACGTGTATCGTACGACGTTTTTCAGTACAGATGACCCTCCGAAGTTTCGACCTGACATAATAAATGTAATGTACCACTTCTCGCACTAGTGCGTAAAAAACACACCATCTGTACTGAAAAAACAGTTTTATCGTATTATAATCTAAAATTTTGCGCTTTTCCATGATTCCCATATGGCCACGAACGTTTTAAAACATCTTCATGTTAATTTTGCCACACAACGCATACATATAAAAATCGTTAAGACAGTTAATTGTAAATTGAAACTGTGAGATGAGTAATTTTACCCATTAGCGGCTCTCGCTCCACTTTTTGCTCCATTGGTAATAATATAGCTATCAGATGCGTTCCTATGAAATTTTATACAAACGGGATCTAGTCACGGTCTAGTTTCTTTCTAGAATAAATAAATTGAGTACGCTTAAACATACATGGTTAGATAGAAATATATCATAACTGTTGGTGAATTTTACTTGACTAGCCGAAAACGATCGTTAAAAAAATAAGCATAAGTTATTTATTTTTTGTTTAAAACGGTTTTATTGAAAGGACACCACTAGTGGTACTTGCTAAGAGTGTAAACCTAAATCGAGTTAGTTGACCGAGCGATAGGTAGTTACTAAGATCATAACATCTTCGATACATACATATTTTCCGCGTTGTTCGCCTGATTCTTGTAAAATTTTGTTGATATGCTTCATAGTTCCATATGTATTTGTCATCCTAGTTTCGGAAGGTATAAAAATTAAATGACTCAATTGGTTTTTCGCTATAACAGTGGTACAAAATTTTATTTTACGCAGACATTTAAAGTGTTGATGAATAAATAAAATCAATCATCTCCATCATCGGTCAAAACATTAAAGATTAAGTATCGAAGAACTGTGTGGATATTCCTGTGTCTATGCCAGACGCAAGTTTATGGTTACACCAACTCTCGGCTCGATTAGATTAAAATAATAGCCACGATGCCCAATGTGCGGACATAAGGGCATGAGTACACTTGCCATTTTAGTACTGTGGTAACAATTATTGTATGAATATGTATGGTAAATGTCACACTACATGTTTGATGAAAATGTACCTAAATTAATGCGTTAATCAAGCGGATTAAGTAGTATCGCTTCCAATAATTTATAAAGCCATTCTATAATTAATAGATTTTTTTAAATAGATTAAAATTTTCTTAAATATAATTAAATATAGAAGCTCACTTGCTTGATGATGAACACAGCAAATGGTCATAACATTTATGTGATAAAACTCGACGAGAATTTAAAAGAGGCCTGTTGAAGAAGTACGATAAATAAAAAAGACATTCTAATGAACACAAGTTAAATTATAATCTATTGAAAATATTTCAACTTGTGCTGTCTTAAAGTAGTCACACTACTATGTATATAAATTAAAACCGAAATAAATTACACATATGAAAGAAAAAGTGACCAAGTCCTCTGGTGCCTGAGGCTGCCTCAGGCACCAGAGGACTTGGTCACTTTTTCTTTCATATGTGTAATTTATTTCGGTTTTAAAAAAGACATTACATACATATCCCTATATTTTAGTTACCATTGGATCTAGTCCCAAGTACCGGCTAGAGAGTGGGAGTACCGACCCCGCGCGCCAAATGTTTGCAATTTCCCCATTAGCAAACCTCAAAGCCAAGGAGTCGCCAAGCAGTCCGGTCAGTAAGTAGGAAGGCCAAATTTTATTGACGTTTGAGTTAAACTGCCGTTTCAATCAGGAGCGGGTTATTGGCCATTTTCTCTAACGATAAAGTAGGTAAAATAAATCACTGTTTTCGCAGCAGTTCCTTATCGGTTAGTACAAGCTTTGATTTAACTTGTGACGATAAATTAGTACCCAGGTAATATGATTTTAAAGCTCTAAACCAGCGGTTCTCAAACTTATTTTCCCATGGAACCCTTTTAGAAAGTAAAACGTCTGACGGAACCCTTAATTATTTTTTTATTGCAATCTTTATTTTAATCTAATCACTAGATTCTAATGTGAGGTATTACATGAAACTGTTTTTTATTTTTTAACAATTGGTGAATATTTGGTTTTATGGAAGAGAGTTGTAGTTCCATATCAGGTACCCAAAATTCTCACGGAGCCCCCAGAGAGGCTTTGCGGAGCCCTAGGGGTCCGCGGAGCACACTTTGAGGATGGCTGCTCTAAACGATTACATTTTTGTATGTGGAATACCAACAATGCAATACTTTGGTACAATCGAGCTGATTTGATGATAGGTATAAGTATCCAGTGATAGGTATAAATCGTTGAGTATAAAAACTTATAGTTAGCAATAAACAACTCATAGCAAAAATGAAATTTTGAACATTACCTTTGATTTCCAGATTCCAGTGGGTCTAGTCCTAAGCATTCCGACTAGAGAGTGGGAGTACCGACCCCGCGCGCCAAATGTTTGCAATTTCCCCATTAGCAAACCTCAAAGCCAAGAAGTCGCCAAGCAGTCCCAGTAAGTAGGAAGGCCAAATTTTATTGACGTTTGAGTTAACTGCCATTTCAATCAGGAGTTGGTTATTGGCTATTTTCTCTAATGATAAATTAGTTAAAATAAATCACTGTTTTCGCAGTACTTCCTTATCGGTTAGTACAAGCTTTGATTTAACTTGTGACGATAAATTAGTACTCAGGTAATAAGATTTTAAAACTCTAAACGATTACATTTTTGTATGTGGAATACCTACAATGCAATATTTTGGTACAATCGAGCTGATTTGATGATAGGTATAAGTATCCAGTGATAGGTATAAATCGTTGAGTATCAAAAAGTATAGTTAGCAATAAACAACTCATAGCAAAAATGACATTTTGAACATTACCTTTGATTTCCAGATTCCAGTGGGTCTAGTCCTAAGCATTCCGACTAGAGAGTGGGAGTACCGACCCCGCGCGCCAAATATTTGCAATTTCCCCATTAGCAAACCTCAAAGCCAAGGAGTCGCCAAGCAGTCCCAGTAAGTAGGAAGGCCAAATTTTATTGACGTTCGAGTTAAACTGCCATTCCAGTCAGGATGCGGATAACACGCTTTTACTGAATTAATTTGGCCTTCTTGACATTAATGTTTCCGCAGTGTTTTATTTTCTTTTATTGTGGTAAATTGATAATTTAACATAATTATTTTATGAGTAAGTACTGGCAAATGTATAGCTGTTTGATTGGTCAAATCGTACATACTTAGTGTCAGATTTTTAGTACCAGGCACTTTTGTTATTAGGACAATTGAGAAAGCAATTAACTTAGTTCTGCAGTGTCGAAATGTGCGAAATCTGAAACAATAATGAAGAGAACGAACAATAAATTAAGTATAAAGATGGGATAAATGTACGTACGAATACTTATGACAGAGCCTGTTTTATCTAAGTTGATTATTTATTCTGTAGGTTACCTATCCAATATTTAAAGAATAATAAATATTTCAAATATTATTCCTTTTTAGGGTTCCGTACAGTCAGCCAAAAAAGTGGTTTACCAGTTTCCGACCTTATGTGTTTCAAATAGAGTCGAAAAGTGGTAAAATACTCTTGGCTGACTGTACCAAAAAGCTACAAAAGGAACCCTTATGGTGCCACTCTGTCCGTCTGTCTGTCACATTACTAAATATCTTGAGAACTACTTATTTATAATCTGGCTAGATCTTGCAATTTCGGCCATCAATTTCGTATTAATACAATTACCAGAGATATCATGAAGTGACTAAATCTATAATATGACTACAGTTTTGCACCTCACTGTACCTACTTCGTAAATCAGGAACACCGTCATTATTCGTGTGGACCCACAATTGAGGAGTGTGTATTCAAAAGGGCTTAGTAAAGTATATTTTCTGTACAGAAATAAGCCCTTTTAAAGATATCCTGATCAATTATCTGATTACTTAATTGCAGCTTATGAGAACGTTAATACTTGATTGACAGTTGCTGCTGACATGACAATGGTTGAACATTACTAAATTACAATTTTATGTAATTATGTACATAGAACACAGTTGTTGCAAAAAACAATCAAGATCAACCTGGGTTAAATTAAATTACAAAAATATGTAATTTATAAATAACTTACATTGTTATAAGTACCACGATCTCATTTTTACAAAGTACATCCTTGTTACTCATTTTGTAACAAACGTTTATTTTCAAATACTTACCTGTACCTACATATAAGTACAAAATTGTGATACGATACTATTTTTAAATTTCAATACTATAATACTACATGATGACTCACGTGACTTGCGAAAAACTCACGTGAGTAACAAATACAATGGTAAAAAGGAACCAAGGTACCCGTACCCTTGACTAAATGCAGAGGTGTGTAGTAGTATGTTCCATAATCGTACAAATATCTATGAATATACAGACAATTTCTGAAGTCAGGAACGCGTGGAGGTATGAAGCTGAAATTTATATCAATTACTCAGGTCTACTGTCCCTTGAAGCTGTGAAAAAATCAAACTTTTTACAGCCGTTTAGCAAATTTTATTGCTACACGTGAACTACTACGAAGCAACGTCAACGAAAAATTACGAAAACCATAAATTTTTAGTTATACATAATATATTTTTTTTAATAATTTTAACCTTACTACCCATTTCCTCATAAAATACCAAATACTCAGGTCTATAATACCTTTAAGCTGTAACAAAATCAAACTTCTATGTCAACGTAATTTTGCAAGTACTCGCAAGGGAATCAAAATTGTACTTCCAGTCGACCTAGAATCTTGAAATTTTACGTTTTTAAATATGAAAATTGTATTGAGAGATCAATAAACTAAACTAAACTAAACTACAGTATAACAATCCAAAATGAATGGAGAAATTCCGATGACAAACTATGTGTCGTGAGGATTATGCTTTTATATGTATAACGGACAATTTCTCCATACATTGCGTTCTTATATCTGAAACATATTGGGCAGCGCTTTCGGTTAATGCTCTGTGCCAACCTGATTTGTTCTTACAATTTAATTTACATAAAACCTTAACAATTTATATACCTAAACGTTCCGCATGAAAATCCGTTCAGTACTTTTTGAGTTTATCGCGAACGTAGAGACAGACACACAGACAGACACGGCGGGGGCTTTGTTTTATATGTACCTATAAAAAGATAAATAACTATACTAGTAATCATAGCAATCCAAGTGTTCCATAAGACTTAAGCACTACCATTAACTGGCAGCAATCGGCTCGCAACGATTGTGCGTCCAGTGGCTCGGTTGATGACTGTCGGCGCAATCCGTCAGTTATACAACAGTGTGTTCAGATTGGTTGCGCAAACGCAGGGTTAGGACCAGTGCAAAGTGAACTCAGGGCTAGAAAGAACTAGAAACCTGATAGAAAGAACTAGAAGCAGTAATTGCAAATATATGCCTATGAAGTTCGCTTGGTATAACTCGATAATTTTTGAGGTAATAACGTTTCGGTATGATTGATTGCTGCGTTCAAAGAGTATTGAATATTATAGAAAATTACTGTCAAAGTAAAATGTGTAATCAAATCACAGTGAATAGACCATCTCACGACACAGGCTTAAAACTTTTGAACCTCAGTTTTGACAATTTGGCCCATTTATTAGCTTGAGATGTGTTAAAATGTCAAATATTATCTTGGCCACAGTACCTTTTTCATTATGGTTTTGAGGTACGTTTTTTTCTTAGACTTTATCCGTCTATACGGAGTTACATGTCTTTGCTGAGTTTTAACAGATGTAGCTGGAAGTACTGGAACAACTGCGGTATGAGCGTTCTACAGTCATACTTCTAATGACTCTTCAGGCAAAATAAAAATCAGGCAAAATATTAGTGCATTGCAGTCGACCTTGCTACGCCGATGACTCGGCAGTTATTCATCTAGTTTTTTTTAAATAGGCGGTTGACCCTAAGTCGCACCTGATGGAAAGTGAAGACAGGACCTAAGATGGACATCGCCGGTTCATAGCCTATTCACTCTAGCTTTAAATAGACCGGGGTATATTTTTCAGGGAATACTGACGAAGGAGCGCATTCCATCCTTTGCCACCAGACTACTGTTATGTAGAGCCTCAGGGCATCTCCAATGTTCTAGCATATGATTAGAGCGACAGTATCTCACCGTGTCTTTTTGTCTAATTTTTTTAATGAGATAGGGATGCGTAGTCTACTTCGCGGTGACATATAATCCCGCGTCAATCATGTTCTAACTCTGCTGGGATCTGCAGGGCAATCATGTCCCTATCGCACTTAAATAGTGCGATAGGGACGGCCCGATGTTTTATCGTTTATCGCGCGATTGTAATTGCCTGCCTGAAGCTTGAAATAATTACTACAATTCGTGATTCTGCTCTTGCGCTGATTTTCTTCGTCGACTCGTTAAGTAATTGTAATGACAGCAAAATGACGATGGTATCTAAAAAGCAACTGGCCATCTTAACAAAACAGTCGGTAAAAAATCGGTTGTAGGTTTAATTGACTATCTGTTTGGAATAAAAATAGATTACGTTTGTACAAATTGTTTTCCATCAATAGATAAACGCAGCAGTGTAACAAACTAGTTTATAAAATGTATGATGTGAATGGAATCTAAGATTATTGAGCTCTACCTTTATTTTTTAAAGAGTATTGGCATAAAACTGAACTTTTTTATTTTATAAATCGGCGCACAAATGTAAATCTAATATAAGTTTGCGCATAATCGACTTTAAATAGCTAACAAAAATTTTCGATAATTTGATTACATTCTATTCGACTTTATGCTTAAATATAAAACATGTTTTTTTAACATTTTCAATATTATGTCATGGTCTATTGTAAACCAAAACCACCCACATGGCACTAGAGGAAGCATAAACTATCAGATTGCATCTTGCGGGTCGTTGGTCACGTACGCGGTTCTTGTGGCAACCAGAACCTTTTGTTCCTACCCATAAATGTACAACTTTATACTTTGTTATCTAAAGGGGTTGAGTTACACTTTAAAGGGGTAGCCGATTTTAGAGGTATTAACCACCGAACACAAAAACGATGGGGTGTTATAAGTTTAATGTGTCTGCTGTGGTGTCTGTCTGTTTGTGTGTGTGTCTGTCTGTGGCATCGTAGCTCCTGAAAGGATGAACCGATTTAGATTTAAGTAATTTCTTTTGTTTGAATGCTGAATTAGTCGGGAGTGTTTTTAGCCATGTTTGATGGAAATTGGTCCACTATGTGGGGGGGGGGGTTTGTCAATGTAATTAATGGTTTTAGTTTATTTTCAAGCATAAAATATGTCGCGAATAGGTAGGTAGAGGCATAATTTGATTTGAAACCATTCGCTGAAGAAAAAAATACTAGTAGGTATAAATAACGCGAATGATTTTTTTTATTGAATACAATTTCAATTTCCAAGCAATTCTATTTTATTGTCGCTATTACAAATTGCTTTAGTAGTAAATTTCAAAATCACCATCAATCTCAGTTTTCGGAGCACCGTAAACAGCGTGACGCAGGTACGTAGTATTAAGTATACACACCAAATAAAAATACGGAGAATTCCAGACAATGAGAGAAAAAACAAAGTTCATAGACTCTAGCTAAATCCTTTAGGGCCTTCGCAGCGGGAAGTCGGGTCCTTATCTTAACTTTTTGAGTAGAGGGAATGGAGTGGGGCGGCGCAATGCCACAACTCTGCGCACCGCCACCGCCGCCGTACGCGCTCGCGCATTCGAATTTCGAACGAGTCCGATTCCATTTTCAAACTTTTAAAATGTTTTCGTTTACAGTGCTGAGGTGAATCAGTGAATTACATCGGTGCTTGCGATTGTGCTTTGGAACGCATATTTTGTGAAGGATTTATTTTCGAGTGGAGCGACCCTTTGAAAATTTAAGGTAATTTAAAACTTTTATTTTTTTACTTAGATTCAATCGAAGTTAATGCATACTATAGAAAAAAATCAAAAGCGGGTAGTTTTTTAATATTTTTAGTACTTATTTGTGTAAATGCCGGAAAAAAAATGTGAACGGGCAGTCAGGCAAGTTGCAATACCGTGCTGTCAACCTGTTGCACATTGCAATTTGAGGGTAATTACAACACACGTCCAGTGGCAGACACTTTCACGACGTTGCATAGAAAAGGGTATCTAGAACGATATCTATACTTCAAATTGGCTGCTTATGTTGGCCGTAATGGAAAATCGGTGTTTTCACTTGTCAAGACCTTGCGGGCAAGGAGAACGCAGTCTAAATATATTAATAGGTGCATAATATGTAAGTTTCCTTTAAAGTTCGTGTTTTTACTTACCGCTTTTATTTAGGCTAGTAAGGTATAAAATAAGTAGTTGATATTATGGTAATTTTCCGGTACGTAAAGCCAAATTGCTTCAGAATAAAAAGTAGATTGTAAAAAAGGATACCGGAAATTATCTGGCACTTTGGCTCATCGTATCCGTTTATACGTCGTTTTGTTACCGAAAACCTTTTTAGATACGTAAATAGCAACGATTTTGTAATTTTATATACAATCGTTTTTGAAGTTTGTTTAAGCGAATATGACTTTACCTAATACACAAAATAAAATGGTATCGAATTAACTTATAGCCTTCTTCGAACTTTTATAAACGATGATTATTTATATGGTACCTACGATATGGATTGGATATGCCATATGTCCGTGAGAAAAACTATGAGGCGAATAATTGAACTGTAGGCTATTCTCCTTATACTGATCAACATTTGTTCAGTGACTTTTAAAAATTATGAAGTCTTTAAATTTTTAATTTTTCATACAAAATAAATATTAGCTTCAATGTACGCCATTATTGTTGTCATTGACGTTGTCTGTCACACTTTAGACTTAACAGAATTCGCAATACATTACCTCTTAGAAAAAACTTTCAAGGGTGATAAAAATCAAAATACAAGTTATTTTTAAAAGTCGCCGAACAAATGTTGATCAGTATAAGGAGAATAGCCTAGAGTTCAATTCTTCGCCTTTGTTACAGGCCCCACTCTGTAGATTGCATTAAGAATTATCGATAATATGTTTGAATGAATTGATGACGATAGATGCTCATCATATCGCACTTACTTTATCAAAATACTCCTAAAAGTCGTAACTCGTAAGTTAAAAACTTGTATAATTGCATGTGGTCAAAGCGGACAACTAATCCCAAGATTGGATTTTTTTTGACTAATATTTGAGTTTATGGATACTCAAACCTGAATTTATTTTTTTTTTTAATTAAGGTAATAAAACTTAAATAACAATTATAAATAATAAGCTAACTCTAAAATAATAAAACAACTTAAAATTAAATTACAAACGAATCTAAATTAAAATACATCTAAATATGCCCCCGCGGCATTGTGCCAAAGATGCTGGCAGCATTCTCTCGCTGAATAGCAATGCTTATGCTAATGCTCAACCTGAAATTGAAAGTAAGAACGAACTTGAAGACCAAATTTCAATAATCAAACAGACACATATAAAACATTAACCTCATGTTTTATGTAAATGAAACTGTATCTCATGAAAAACAAAAATTTGCCGGTTCAATATCTTCCTCGGCATGTACTACACAATTACAGAAATAAATCACGTTTTTTAAGACGATACGGTAGGGGTCAATTCTCCATACAAACGCTCTCGACTATTTCCTGTTTTTTGAAGATAGAGCAATGATTTTTTCAACACAGATTGTTATTATTTTTATCTGTGTCGGACCGTTTTGATTTTTTTGATATTCTGCTTTTTAAAGATTCTAGAGCCAATCAAAAATTTCCAAAAACGGCCTTTTTCATTGTGGCGCAAAAAAAGGTGTGATGTTCAAGATTGATAACAATTAACCAAAAAAGCGAAACGGTCCGACATAGATTATTTCATTGTTATTCAGATTCTCAAATTTCGTTCCGATTGATTAAGTTTTGGAGGAGGAAAGAGTCGAGAGCGGAACCTCGACTTTAAAGCTTTCCATTTTAGCATTTTCGCTACAGTATCCTCTTAAACATTTGTTTCGCTTTGCCACAATAATACCTAACCACCACATACTCATATGTATTATAAAGATAGGAAATGATTTATACTCGTAGGTATATTAAATGTAATTATAATCCCATTAATCGTTCTGAAAATCATAGTCAACAATAGTCAAGTTTAGACTTTTAGGAAACAATGTTAGCTGCCAATATTTTTATTCTATTTTATAAGTATCTACATTTTTATTTGCTTAATATTAACTTTAAACAAAAACCACGCACAAAATGAATATAGTCAATTGAAATAATTAGGTTACTCTTCGAAGGGGGCAAAATATATGACACGCTCATATCGCTCTACAAATAAGATGTCAATGTCATGTTTTTATGAATTGTCATGTTTTTGTGGATTTATTAATTACTAACTTTTGCCCGCGGCTTCGCTCGCGTTCAATTCGAAAATTGCGGAATGCTCCATACAAACTTCCACCCCCATTTTAGGGAAGTGGGGGGTTAGAAAAAGACAAAAAGTAGCCTATGTCACACTCCATCCCTTCAACTATCTCCAGTTAAAAAACCACGTCATTTCATCCCTCCGTTTTGCCGTGAAAGACGGACAAACAAACAGTACATATTAGTATGGATCTATGCACCGATATTAATAATTACCACTTCATTAATTAATGATTACCTAGGTATGTTACAAAGAGGATCGAGTATTATAGAGAGTTACTGTCAAAGTAAAATGTGTAATCACAGTCACACCTCGGACACTGGCGATCAAATATATTGAAAGAGGCGCATTCCTAGCACACAGTCTTAGCTCGTGTAGGTGAACGCGTACTATGCTTGTATGAGTGAAATATGACAGGTCGACTGTTCGTGTTTTTGACAAGTGGTAACTGTGAAGTAACCGAGAGGGGGTGGGCGGCACTTTCAGCGGGGAGCGGGAGTGGCCATACTGTACGATAGTACTCTTTATTATACTGTGTCACAGTGCATAGACTGCCATCTCTTGACACAGGCTTAAAACTTTTGAACCTCAGTTTTGACAATTTGGCCCATATTCTTAGCTTGATATGTGTCAAAATGTCAAATATTAATATTAGCGCCATCTAGCTGAGCGCACCCCAAAGGTGTAATTCCATCTAGGCCACCGTAGCTTTTTCTGTATGGTACTGAGGTACGTTTTTTTCTTAGACTTTATCTGTCTATACGGAGTTATATATGTCTTTGGTATGTTATAAATTCTAGACGTCCCTGTAGTTTCAACAGAAAAACATACTTATTATTAACAGAAAATGCGAGATTGCGATGTAATAGTGAAAACAAATAGTCCACGTAGCGTGGACGAGAAATAATCCATGTGCTATTTTAAAGTTAGAACTACATGTGTTAACATACATATCTGTTCTCTCATGGACTGACCAGGGGGGTTACCATGACGTGCTAAAGCCGTTCAGTTCAGGTTGAGAGAGAGGGACGGAGCTATGTAACTGCTATAGCTGTGTCCCTTTCTCTCAACCTAAACTGAACGTCTTTAGTACGTCATGGTAACCCCCCTGGTCTATTTCATGCTGCGTCAACTTTAATACTGATAACAGGTAGATGGACATCTCATTCAATTTCGAAGGGCAGCTGCTTTCAATCCGGATATCATAGGTTCAAGCCCTGCTCGTACGAAATAATCAGTTTTTGAAACTTACGTGCGAAGTATTTTGTTGATATTTTGTCAGTTGCTTCTCGGTGAAGAAAAACATCGTGAGGAAACCGGAGTATCTCCCAAAAAGGTCTTGTTAATTTCTGGGATGAAAGATTAGCTGGCATTGGCTTTCGTAGAAACTTGTGTGTACACCAATTCATGACCTTGGTTAATGCCGCGACATTGAAACAGAGCTGGCAGACAAGCATGGTCGCGACCATCCATGCTAATATTATAAATGGGAAAGTGTGTGTGTCTGTTTGTTTGTCCGTCTTTCACGGCAAAACGGAGCGACGAATTGACGTGATTTTTTAAGTGGAGATAGTGGAAGGGATGGAAAGTGACATATACTATTTTTTGTCTCTTTCTAACGCGAGCGATGCCGCGGGCAAAAGCTAGTGGTGTTTATACGCCTGGGTGTTCTGTAATTTATTTATTTTACCTTAATTTCCAAAAACTAAAAACGTAACTTACAGATCTAAAACAGGTTATTTATTTACCACCACAAGATCATTAGGTATTTACAAGATTCGATTCGACACATTATATTATATACTACAGTCAGACCAACCTAAGTTTTCATCTACTTTGATTGTGCACGGATTAAGTAAACGTCATACACTGAGAGAAAAAACAAACAGTTTTCATGTTCGTTCAACAAGTTTTTTGGTTAAAATAGCGCCTACGTGCTTTTTGGTTCAAACAACAAGCTACTTGTCATTTGAATCGGCAATATATTTGAATCAACAAGTCAATTTTATAAAAACAACCTGACACATATTGTTTTAAACATACGTTTGGCTGATTCAAACGGATAAACCGCAACAAGTCGAACTTGTTAAATTCACAATGCAAATTTCTCTCAGTGTAATTTCATCGAAGTTTTACGTTTAAAGGCTCTCAAAACTAGTCAAAATCGATGCTAACTTACCTTAGCATGACTAACCTTCGGTGGACGAGTAGTAAGGTACATACTACGAGTGTAACGGCCGACGACTCCTAAAATTATCTAATATACATAATGTGCGTGGCTCAATGAAGACATAGCATCTGTCAAGAGCCCTTGTTCTACACGTTTCCTGCCTTAACAATGTAATAGTCTAGAACATTCTCTATTTCTTATTACTAAAACCATTTCACCAAGGTCAATGTGGAGAAGTTAGGCACCTTATATATTAAATAGAGGTAAGTAGACAGACAGTCCTAGGGCTACAACTCTCGTATTTGTATACGTATTTCGCTCAGACACAGCTGAAAATAACCTAACCACAAAATTAAAATTTTGAAAAAACCCCCGACCGCGACCTAATGGACCGATTTTCATGAAACATGGCTAAGAACACTCCCGACTAACTCAGCTTTCAGACAAAAAAAACTAAATCAAAATCGGTTCAATCGTTCGAGAGCTACGATGCCACAGACAGACAAACAGACAGACAGACAGACAGACAGACATACACACAGACAGACACGTCAAACTTATAACACCCCTTCGTTTTTGCGTCGGGGGTTAGAAAGAGCTACTTTTTGCTCTATCGGCTTTGTGTCAGTGGATTATGTGTTTTGACGACCGGTCTGGCGCAGTTGGTAGTGACCCTGCCTGCTACGCCGCGGTCCCGGGTTCGAATCCCGGTAAGGGCAATTATTAGTGTGATGAGCACAGATATTTGTTCCTGAGTCATGGATGTTTTCTATGTATATAAGTATTTATATATTATATACATCGTAGTCTGAGTACCCACAACACAAGCCTTCTTGAGCTTACCGTGGGCCTCAGTCAATCTGTGTAAGAATGTCCTATAATATTTATTTATTTATTTATTTATTTATGTGTGCAACAGTAAACGCGACAAAGGAGCTTTTAGACGGTCTTCTCTTGCAGACGGTTTTTACCACGTTGAACTACCTGAACGCTTGTTATACTCATCTTTGCATATAATACACTCAACGTGTAACGTAACGTAAGGTTGCCTGGACGAAATCTTTAGCGATAAAACCGTCTGTTGTCTATGTGCTTATGGTTCTTTTTTTATGCATTTATAATTTAGGTACTAGCTTTTGCCCGCGGCTTCGCTCGCGTTAGAAAGAGACAAAAAGTAGCCTATGTCACTCTCCATCCCTTCAACTATCTCCACTTAAAAAATCACGACAATTCGTCGCTCCGTTTTGCCGTGAAAGGCGGACAAACAAACAGACACACACACCTTCCCATTTATAATTTTATTATGGATTACGCTTTTTAGCAGCAATTATTACTTATGGAGTTATAGTTTTTGATGTCATGATCTAATTAGTATTGAAATAACTCTTAAAACTCTCACATATGGATTACTTAAAAAGTAAATGTGTATAAAGTAATTACTAAAAAAGGACGAATAAGTAGTTAAAACGGTCGCTTAACATTTAATTGCTTCGTAGATTTAATTTGTCCATTTGACAAAGCAAGGATAAGCCGAATATAATGTCTAAATACGTCTAAAGAGGAAATCCTCCTTCCTCTATTGTTCTATTCTGGGTAGTGGGTACGTTTCTTTCTGTTTGCATTTATCATCCTAGCGTGACGAAAGTATTACTGTGAAGTACCATATTTGGACTTCCGAGCGTTGCTGAAAAAAGTGGACTTTTTTGCTCATCTACAAATGGAGAAGCCCGCGCCTAAAAAAAGGGAGAACATAAAAAAGTGG